>NW_022987782.1:2321979-2460418 GCF_902827165.1 Trematomus bernacchii
TCATTAGCCAGCAGCAGTCCCCTGTCGACTCATGTGACATTCCTCCAGGGTTACATAGAACCAGGGTGTGGGCTCCGAGCCATCTCCGAGACATCTCTAGTCCGTGTTGATAATGGGGGAATGTACCCCAAAATAGTGCATCATGACTCAGCAATCATCACACTCAACTTTGGTGTAGAACCGGGCAAAGGGGTCAAAATCCGTCAATGTGGGGGGGTGAAACGGCTGTACGCGAGCCCTGGGGGGGGCACCCGGGACCGGGCAGTGCCCCCGGCAGAAGGAACCGGGTCAAACGGGCCAAAACAGGAAAAAAATAAAAATAAAAAGAACCAGGCAAAAGGGGGGAAAATGGGAAAAAAGTGTCCGAAAATAGTGCCTCATGACCCCGCAGGAGTCCCCCGCGGACTCCCCTGACATTCCTCCATGGTCGAAATCATCCAACTCAACTTTGGTGAGAACCGGGAAAAGGGGTCAAAATGTAAAAATTGTACCCCAAAATAGTGCCTCATGACCCCGCAGGAGTCCCCCGCGGACTCCCCTGACATTCCTCCATGGTCGAAATCATCCAACTCAACTTTGGTGATAACCGGGCAAAGGGGTCAAAATGTAAAAATTATACCCCAAAATAGTGCCTCAAAATCGGGTAGAGTCACCTGCAAAGTGCCCTCGCATTCCTCCATGGCTCAAAATGTCGAACTTAAACTATTTGGAGAACCAGAGAAATGTAAAAAATACGCCCCAAAATAGTGCCTCAAAATCGGGTAGAGTCACCTGCAAAGTGCCCTCGCATTCCTCCATGGCTCAAAATGTCGAACTTAAACTATTTGGAGAACCAGAGAAATGTAAAAATACGCCCCAAAATAGTGTCTCATAATCGGGTAGAGTCACCTGCAAAGTGCCCTCGCATTCCTCCATGTCAAACTTTAAGTATTGAGAGAACCAGGCTGGGGGGGTCCTTGAGGCACAAAATTAGGCCCACTCAAAGTGCTTGGTGAGCGGATACATTCTTCCATGATTTGCAACAGCCGTTATTTTTCTGAGTGCACCCAAAAACTGGGTTTCCGATTTCGTGCAGACGGTAGTTTGAAAAGTATGGATGAATCTTTTTAACAGAGAAGTGGAAATGAAGCCCAGGGACTTTTTCCCCTTCTCCGTTGTACCAACCATCGGAGAAGGGGAAAAATCGGCCCGAAGCGCCAATAGTCTGGCCCCTTCTCCCGTTGGCACTCTGTCATTTTTTTGACAATTTTTCAAAACTTCATTTTGATTATTTTAAGTTATAATTAAGCGTTTTCTTCAATTTTTTTTGCTTTCCACGGGTGGGGGCGCCTGGCAGGCCGCCTATGAGCACCCAAATTCGGCCTGGATCATCCAGGATTTGTGGGCTAAGCTCCATAAACTGACTAAATCACCCAGAGAGGTCACCTTTCTAGCCCAAATATATATAATACAAATACATTTAAATAGTAAAAGGTGCACTTGTGCTCTGCATTACCCGGAATTTTATTTTCATAGCCCCATGATAGTGATTAAAAATCATTTTCATGGGAAAAAGTGTTAAAACGCCTGATTAAATTATATGCAGGACCCCAGTGAGCTCCAGACTATGTGCATTGTGTTGGGGAACCATATAAATGATAGAATAAATGCATTTAAATGCAAAAATAATGATTTTAAATCATTTTAGGGGGACAATTGTGGAGAGGAGCCTGAAAATGACTCTGCAGCAGGCTGCCTATGAGCACCCAAATTCGGCCTTCTTCACGGAACCACGACCCCTTCTGTGGAGGGTATTCTCGTGCCCCTGGTGAGCACACAATGACCCAGGAAAGAGTCTTCAAAACACAGGTAAAACTGTGTTAAACAGTGGGGTAACATGTTTGAAATGACAGCACACTGCTGCTGGTTGGCAGGGCTGACTCACTTGACTTGTCTCACACACACCCAGGGGGGGAGAAAGAGGACACAATGACCCAGGAAAGAGTCTTCAAAACACAGGTAAAAGTGTGTTAAACAGTGGGGTAACATGTTTGAAATGACAGCACACTGCTGCTTGTTGGCAGGCTGACTCACTTCACTTGTCTCACACACACCCAGGGGGGGGAGAAAGAGGACACATTGACCCAGGAAAGAGTCTTCAAAACACAGGTAAAAGTGTGTTAAACAGTGGGGTAACATGTTTGAAATGACAGCACACTGCTGCTTGTTGGCAGGCTGACTCACTTCACTTGTCTCACACACACCCAGGGGGGGAGAAAGAGGACACATTGGAGCACACAATGACCCAGGAAAGAGTCTTCAAAACACAGGTAAAAGTGTGTTAAACAGTGGGGTAACATGTTTGAAATGACAGCACACTGCTGCTTGTTGGCAGGCTGACTCACTTCACTTGTCTCACACACCCAGGGGGGTGAAAGAGCACACAATGACCCAGGAAAGAGTCTTCAAAACACAGGTAAAAGTGTGTTAAACAGTGGGGTAACATGTTTGAAATGACAGCACACTGCTGCTTGTTGGCAGGTAAACATTGTTTAATTAAGGCCTGAACCGAACAGAGCTTGTTATCAAAAGTTATGGATTAGTAGCAAGATTTCACAATGTAGCTCTCCAGAGTGCTGAAGGTCATTAGTCCGACAGCCGGTGGCTGAAACCCGAGTAAATGTGTTTAACTTCCCACAGTAAATGGGACCCATGGGACCCTCCCCGAGACCCCCGATGCGTCCCCCTATTTTAGAAACCCGAGGAAATATGAAAAACCAACCACAGTAAATGTGCATTGGCATATACAGCCGGTGGCTCTATATTATATGCGGAGAGGGATCTGGGTTGCTACTTTTGGTAAGCAGCACGCTACTTTTGGTAAGCAGCACGCTACTTTTGGTAAGCAGCACGCTACTTTTGGTAAGCAGCACAGTTACTTCGTGGACACAAATCCCATCCGCTTATACTGGCATTGTACATTTATGGTAGGATCAGGGATGGGCCAGTTACTTCGTGGACAAAAATCCCATCCGCTTATACAGGCATTGGACATTTATGGTAGGACAAGCCAGGGAAGGGGCCATAATCCTGGGTATACATTTTGTAAATAGTGCAATACCTCCAAGGCGCATAACTGCACTTTACAAGCCAGGGAAGATGCCTGAATCCTGGGGTAAACATTGTTTAATTGTTTAAGTGTTTTTAAATGTATGGAACAGTGTTTTGTCTCTTTCAAAACTCTCCCGTCATTGGCCGGATACATGGGGACGATTTTATATTCACTATGACCGTTACTATTCCAGTGAGACGAAGTACGTCCAGTGACAGGGAGTGATCCCATGTTAATTTTGTCCGAAAACCAGAGCATTCCCTTATCCCTCTGATGTCCATAGAGGCTCATCCTCTAGAGGCCAGGTGTTTATGTTATTTTGTCTCATAGGGGGAATTGGTTTAGATTTTTTGTTTCTGTCCCTAGCAGTTTCCCTGAACCTTACATGTCTTTCCGGGCTTGGAGCCACGGGGGACACATCTGGCTCATTATTTTCCCATCTACCGGGCCTTGCTGACCTTGCAGTTGCTCTTATCTGGTTTCTCAGCTGCCGTCCGCTATTATTCCGGGACTCTAGGTCGTCGGCAAAATTACTGGCTGCACGGCGTGCTCTGACGAGTTCACTTTCTATGATTGGGTCAGACCAGGGGGCCCTTGGATTTGCCGAATGTGACGGGGGTGAGGGGAGGGGATATGACCTTCTTGGGGTAGTATGTAGGCGTGCTCGGATGTCAGGGGTGTCAACATTCAACCTTACTACCTCCCTCCCTGGTCTTTGGTTCAGGTTCACCTGACTGCCGAGGACTTCGGTTAACATTCTTATTCTGTTAATTTCTACTCTAAATTGTCTTTGGGCTTCTGTCTCTCCTTCTATGGGTAGGACCTGACTATTTCCGCCATTATCCTCTAGGATTGCGAGTGCACTGTCTATTGTTTCCCTCTCGCCTGATTCCACAGGGGTTTGTGGCTTTGGGTGTCTTAGTTCCTCCTCGTCACTTGTTTCCTCATCATCTTCCATAAATTCCTTATAGGATTACTGTGGGGGAGAGAATCCCATGGTAGGCAATGGATTAATGCGCTGACCAGTTTTTCTCCATTCCAGCTTCCTAGTTTCTTTCCCTGAGTTCTGCACCTAAATGTTATTCCCCTCATTTCCTGGTCATCATTTAGGTCATCTATGTCTTCCTGCATCATTTTTGCCAAAGCCTGTAGATCCATACTTTCCACTCTTCCTTGGCTTTTGCCCAATACATTTATCTGTACTTGGGTGAAGCTGGTGAAGGCTTTGTGGCCGGGCTCTGGGTATGTTATGGCGCAGTTCCACTACAGCGCGGAGCTCGCTTTAAGCGTGCCGTGTCGTGCCGTACCCGTTTTTGGTTGCGCTTCCACTAGGCCTAGTCACGGCCCGGCCCGGGGCCACTTTTTCACCTCTTTTCTGGCCCGACAAAATTGTGGTTCTATCGGGGCCAACAAACAGGGCTGAGTCGGGCTGAGTATGCTAAACTAGAGAGAGGAGCGCTGGCAAGAGGGCTAGAACTACAACAAGATGGACATATTTGACCGTGATTTAATTGTAATACACGTTTCAAAATGATGCCGAAGTAACAACATACTGATACCGGTTAGTAAAAACCATGAATTAATGCTTTGTCAAGTCTGCAGACAGACGGCAGGCGAAAAACCTTTTAAAATTCGTGTTTTTCTAGATGGAGATTGGCTAAGCTAACGCAGTATATGCTCCGACCGTCCACACTCACAACAACGGCCTATACAGACATAAATAAAGCAGCGACTGTATTCACCATGACACAGGCAGTCTGTGGTGTGTACTTGTTTAACTTTTGTCGAGTTTCTGAACATATATGAGGAGCTGTGAGCTCTGAGTGCTAACAGCTAACGGCTGTGTTGTGTTTTCTGGAGTTCTCTGAAGATGACGTCACGGCTCTGCCTACACTGCGTTACTATAGTAACTACCCCAGTTCCTAAACTGTAATGGAAGCGCAGCATGAAGTGAGTCGGCCCAACGCGGCCAAGCCGTACCGAGCCGTACCGAGCGTGGCCGAGGCCGACCGTGTAGTGGAACTGCGGCATTAGTCTGTCTCCTGACTGTGGCCCTAGTCCTATTGCCCTTTCTGCCGGGAACCCTGCTTGCCATTCTACAGCATCTTGATGCATGACAGCCAGGTTATGTCTCCATGTTTTTGTATGTACTTCATTCCCCTGCATATTTATTACTATTGCTTTAGCTATCCTTCTCATTTCTGACTCATGATCCTGGTCTTCCAACCATTGCTCTGGGACCCTGAACGTTACTATTTTCCCCTGGGTTGAGGGCATCTCATCTGGTTTGGCCGTTGTTACATAAAACGTTTGGCCTCCTACTATAATGGGACCCCTATGTAATGCCCCTGTTTTCGGTGGGGGAACCGGTTTTGGTTTCTTTGGGGGTCTGCCTCCTATTGGAGGGTTTGGGAGTGATGGTGCTACTGGGTTGGGGTTCCCGTTGGGTAGGCCTTGTGGCCGTCCTGTGGGTAATGATTGTGGCTGGGGAAGGCCCGCTGGGGCCCCATCACTTTCCGGTGGTTCCGGGGTTGATGAAGGTGCCGGTGGGGTTTCAGTTCCTCTTTTTTTTATTGCCATACTTCCTCTTAACATGTTTGTTAAGAGTGAGATTGGATTTAAGCTTTCCTGGCCCTGATTTAGTATTTCCTGGGCTATTTCTGGACCCAAACTGTTTATTAGAGCCAGCCTCGCTGTGGTAAATAGCGAGATTGGCCCTACTACATTTTCGCTCCCTTGGTTTATCCCTGTCTGTGAATTGTACGGGGGTGGCCTTGCTGTCGGGTCTACCCTTGTACGTTTTGGATATCCCATGTTTAGATTATCCATCAGGAGCGCTAGTTGCGGGTCAAATTCCCGTACATCTATGTTTAGGCCTGACTCTAGGAAGTACTGTTTGTATTGTCCTGAGAGGAGCCAGTATGCTGCCCTTGCGTACCCTCCTGGAGTGTTTTCCACCCAGTATATTTGTCTGTCTACGTTATCCCTGAGAACCGCAAACATTGCCATAAACGAGGCATCCTCATCATATCCAAAATTGCCTGCTCCGAAACGTGTGAGCAGCACTGGTTCTTGTGGACTTATACTTGAGATGGCATTCTTTATTATACTCTCCAAGATTCTTTTTTGTGGTTCCGGGCCAATCCCTAGGGGTTTTGGGTTATAGGGGACATGAATTATTCCGCGAATGTCCGTTGCCTCACCATGAGGTTGCCTTTGTATGTTTTCTTCTTTTAGCGGCAGACTTTGTTGTGTTACTAAATCATTGTAGTTTGCTTGTGTTTGAACACTGTATTTCTCGTGCTTTTGCTACCCCCTTGTTATGGTTCATGTCGGTGTTGGCCGGGTTCAGAACCCATGGCCGACCGATCATGTAGCCGTTAACATTTTTAATGTTGTTGACTAAAATCGCTACATGTGACCCGTTACTGGCCAAACATCGTATCCCCATCTGAACTAGTGTGTCCTGTGGTAGGGCTGGCGCTGTTCCCAGAGTAACTAACGGGTAATCGGGTGAAATAATTTCATTATCCAAAAATGGATCCGGTTTGGGACATCGTTCCAACTGATATGGTTTTTTAATAGCCTACTGCTTGATCCCTAAGTGTGGTCGCGACCCACTCCGTCATCTGTTATAATATTTTCGATTACCCTTTGGTGGGGGCCCTATTGTATTTTTAGCGGCAGCTCCCCTCACTCAGTATTTGTCGCAATATTATACAGGTATAGTTATTCTCCTCTGTTCGGTTATAATGGTACTGCTGTCCTTTAATCATAAGCCGGTACAGATTATGACAGTCTCACCTCCTATCGGAAGATTTACTTTGTTAGTTTTTACGCTTGAGCTTTTTAGCGGAACGTTCCTCTCCTTTTTGTGATAGAGGCGTCTATTTTTTAACCCATATTTTAGACCCTCTACCGTATGCGCTCTTGCTTTGATTTTTTTAGGCTCTACCCGCCTTTGTTCGTCGCCACAAGGCACTCCGTGAATAATAAGGTTAGCTCTCGGAGAACTCAGTTTGACTGAGGCTCTTTGTACAGGTTGTTAAGTTCGTGCTCTGGCACTTTCCTCGCAATTATTCAGTTTGTTCAAAGAACGAGACAACTTTTAAACTGCGCGATCGTGCCCCGAGTTGGGCGCCATGTTAAAAGGTTACGGTTTTTTCTCAGACCGGGCATAAAAGGTGTGACCCACACACCACCACGAGGTACCGACAAACTCCCTTCTTTCTATACTACCTCCATTAATCAGTTTTACCCTGTTAGTTTTTCCCTTTAGACTTTAAACACAGACCTTAATGAACACACCTCTGAAACCTTGGGATTCAATACCCGTAAAGCACTGCTGCCGTATTTAAGATCAACCGATCATGGCGACCTCCAATATGACATAGAATCCAGCAACAGAGTTATCTTAGGTGCAACTTACCTATTGTTCTGTCTGGTGTCTCTGCAAGACTCCGTCAGGGATTGATCCTCAGCCAAGGAACAGGACACTGGAATCAAACTGGACTCAGGACTCAAGCTACGTGGGAACAGGTTACATTGCCATCTGACTTGTCACTTATCCAACAATAATCAGAAGGGCTACATGGACTTTAGTTTCCTCTCACAAATGTGAACAGGTAGTTTTATTAAAGTTTCACAAGTTATAACACCACACATCAATAAAAAATGAAATGCGTTTTGCCCAGATACATATTATATCCGAGATCTTTGCCTCAATACGAGTAAGTAATACGATCGTCTTCCGTTGCTTGCAAAACAAGCTGGAGAGCTCAAGTTCGAACTGGGTTTGAAGAGGAACTGCTCTCCTGCTTCTTCAGTCTTCTTTTATCCTCTTCTTTCCCGCGGCTTGTCACATGGTCTGACACGTGGTTTGACACGTGGTTTGTCACATCCTTTGCGTGCAAGCTGGTGCGTTTAGAGGTGTCCTTCGTTGCTGTGGTTAACTGTTCACTTCCAGCGAGGAAATACATAACAGATATTCTCCTCGAAATGGGAAGTGCATAGAAAGTTCATCTCCTCGAAAGAGGAAGTGCGTACTTTGCAACACGGGTATTTATGAGCACCCATGTCAGGATTTCTGTTATACATCCTGTTCATATTGCTAAAGCATTAAACTATACGATACATGACTATGGCATTCAGAGTTTTAACACCGTTTTTAGCATATTTAAGCTTTATATAATCAAATACATTGTTCCATTTTCTTCCTCTCTTCAACAATATAAAAAAAGGAACTCACCTTGTGGTAAACCTGAGAGAGAAAGCCTTTGAGCTTCATACTGTTTCAGAAATAAGTAAGCTCTCTTACTCTAAGAGAGTAAGCTCTCCCCTCTTTTTTTTCTTTTTTTAAAGCTTTATACCCAGAATCAGCACTTTGGTAACAGGGCTGAAACGGAGGGATATGAGGCATGGCTAGAATGGGTGATCTGTTTTGTATTTTGAGCAAAACACTTCATAGATATGTTTTTTATATATTTGTATATATCTGAGACTTATGCTATTGCCTAAAAATGGCATGATAGGTGACCTTTAAAAAAAGTTTAATAGTTGGTCAAATCTACGGTGGCCGTCAGGGGCAAACGTGCTACAACAGCCCAAAACACTTTAGAACCGAAACACGTTGCAGCTTCGGAAACAATGCAGATAAAAACACAAATGTTCCTGTACACATGAAGAAACATCTTCAGCAACTTGACAACACATGCAGCATTTAGAAAACATTCAGCAACTTGAGGAAAAATGTGCAGCGTTTACTAAAAGCTGCAGAAACCAAACGCTGCAAATACAAAACGCTGCAAGAAGCTCAAAACACAACGGAGACCAGGGGACACTAAAGAGTGACGCACACAGCTGGAGACCAGGAGACACTAAAAAGTGACGCACACAGCTGGGAGACTAGGGTTGTGATTGAATTGTCCAAAACTCAGCTCCTATCGTATCCACTATTCCTTGACCTCTGAATTCAAAGGACTTAGGAAAAGAGACTGCGGTGCTTTGAGAATCCGACTGCTCTTACACTATCGACGTATTTATGATGCGCCAGCGGACGTCATGAATGTGCGTCTGCTGTGGGGAAACTACAGTTTTTCATACAGCGGGCTACATAGATGTTTAACCTGTTAAGCACCAAGCCTGTTTTTCATGTTTCAGGCTCGAAAATGACATGCCCAAAACAAATGACTACAACTTCACTTCTAAAAGGGTTATATGAATAATTTATTTTATCAAAGCAAGGTTACATCTGTGAGTTGGATGTAGAAGTGTCAGAATCAATATAGATGTTTTTTATTTTAAAGAAAATTCAGATTTTACATAGTAAAAAACTGTAAATGATAGTGTCCGTCCAAAAATTCTTTTTTACTTATAGTGAAAACTACTCTTGGATGATGGGTTAGTAGACTAAAAGGAAAAGCTTTAGGAATCCAAAGTACAACATATAATAAGTACCCTGTATCACGATTGATGCAAAACAAGTGACAGTTGATCTTTTTAGAGAGGTTTAGCCAAAACCACTCCACCTCTGAGGTGATTTGGGTGAAAATGTTTTTTTTCTTCATATCTCTGGCCCCCCTTGGTCGATTTTGATGGTTGACACCTCTTTCTGACCGTTAGAGCCAATAGAATCGAAGGGGGAGGCCCCCACACACACTCGTTGTGAAAACAAATAGTGGGGGCTTCCCGCATGCAGGTTTGCACCAGAGTGAAGCGATCTCTCGCTCTGACATTTGGAAACAAAAAAGCAGTTTTATTGCTTATGGATTATCAGAAATCATCTCAAAGAGGACACAGACACATTGGATTAACCTATGGATTAACTGCAGCATCGTTTTTTTATCGTTTTAATGCCATTGAAGACCAGTTTTGACCAAGGTAAGCCATGTTAGCGTTTGTAGCTACCTAGCGCCACATGTTTTGATGTACGTTTTCGTTTATAGCGTCGCAAATGTTTATCAATGAGTGTTGAGGTGGGCACCCACAGATTCTGTGTTTCCAGGAGATGCTAATCGAGGGGTTGGCTGTGCATCTAGGATAAGTAATAAGGGAGTTATGAGTGAGTTTAGGTGCAGTGATAGGTTACATTTTTTCGCTCGTGGCTAATTCAGTGGCTGAGTGTTAGCATTGTGGGTTTTTTTTAGATTATTTTTTTCAAAAGATCAGTTAGCTGAGTTTCTTCCCGTTACATGGATATAAAACATTCATAGTTTATTAAATATTAAGATTCCTTAGACGTTGTTTCCTGCAAATGACGCGTTTATCTGCCCGGTACCGGGGGGGCGGTGCGTAACAGGTTAATAAGAACGGAGGACTACTGTAAACGCATCTAGATACTTTACCGCGTGCTCTTATGGTGTTGTTTTATGCTTTATGAATGTGGACAACAGAGAGACATATATTCTTCATGACCAAGGTGGAATTGAAATAAAAAAGTAAAGTGAAACTTATGCTCGTCACCCTCACCCTCCGGTCCACATTAATACAAATGATCCCAATAGCCTACGTATGATTGTACAACACACTCTCACTCCATAAACGTCCAGGAGCGACGCTTGGTCAGGGTCCCGAGGCGTGCAGTTGGGACGCTCCTAGGCTCCTTCAGCTTCATAAACAGACGCAAATAGCTTTCAACTGATTGCAATGTATTCCCATCTGCGGCGGGATTTGACGCTCATGGAAGCACGGCATTCGTTTGTGTCGGAGGCTGTTAAAGGCAATGTGACCGTCCATTCCCATTGGATAACGGAGAATTGTACACCCGGAAGTAAGTATTCCCCTTACTGTCGATTGATTTGACAGTGATATCTCCACTACTCATCAACTCAAAAACACCAGATTATCCTTGTTAATTAAATGACATTGATAGGTTTTAGTGTGTGTACAATGCTTTTGTCACGTTTTCACCTTCAATTCTGAGAAACAAGTAGTTTTCTATGAGTTTTGGATGGCCGAAGACATTACATTACCCACAATCCTCTGTAGCAACCATAGACTGTATATTGCAACAGGCAACAGCTTCGGTTCATGTTAATTTACAAACTCTTCGACTACAACCGTAGTTATATTTAAAAAATGTTAGAAGGCCTCACAAAATACTTGAATGTAAATAAAAATGTAAATGTAAAGGAATGTGTGTATATTAACTGTGGGTTTTTCTCTGGAAGTTTTTCCTTGTACGATGTGAGGGTCAAAGGACAGATGATGCCGTTTTTATCATACTGATATTCCACTATGCACGCTGGGATTTGGTGTTTATGGTGTGAAATCCGAAAACATTTAAAAAAAATTAAATAATACATTATTCCGAGTCTGCTTGCTTTTCTCTTTGAAAGTCATCACATAACGGCATTGTAATACACGTTTCGGCTGCATTAAATATTACATATCTGCCGTAGTTAACTCTATTTATAGAGCCCTGATTTTTCTGAACACTTCTAGACAAACAGGAACTGCCGCCAAAACTGAAAACTTGACGTGGATCTTAAATATATATACATAAGCAATTAAACAACATCTTACATTTCTTTTCACACAATACGTCTCCTTGCAGTATCAACACTAATTCGGCTGACTTTTATATTTGATCCAATTGGTAGATAGGCTGTATTTACGCCATAACGGTGCACAGCTGATAGAAAGGGACACCTACTGGTTAAAGCACGTTATTGCATTTTATAATGTTATTATAAAATGCAACATATCACTGTGTATATCACCATTTAACATGTTTAAAAAAGTTTAAGAAACCCCACACAGCTCAGTAAACACTGTGAAATGTTGACTTTATTTGATCATTTCAGTAAAAACTAACATTCATATTTCTCTTTTAGATTATTATAGTGATGAACGTTTAAAACAAAGCACTTTGGCAAGTTACCACATACATTTTAAAATGCTTAATAAGCACCGTAACTTTCATTATATAATTTCTCGTTCATAATTGGTTGTTTCCGTGAACGGACAAATGTTGTGTCACGGTAAATGTTGCGGCCACTGAAGTACTTCCGGGTCATTTCACTCCTATAAGCTAAACTGACAATTCGACCGCAACAGTCCCGCCTCAAAACCCATCTCTTCAAATCTGTATACCCATAAGCCCCCCCCCACCCCCCACTTCCTCCTGACTGCTTTCTGTTTTTTTTTTTTTTTTTTTTCTCTGTTTTGTTTTTGTTTTGTTGTTGTTTTGTTGCCTGTCCTTGTCTGTCTACCCTTCCCCAAATGTAAAGCGTCTTTGGGTCTTAGAAAAGCGCTATATAAATAGAATTTATTATTATTATTATTAACCCAGGGAACACTAAAAAGTGACGCACACAGCTGGGAGACCAGGGGACACTAAAGAGTGACGCACACAGCTGGGAGACCAGGGGACACTAAAGAGTGGCGCACACAGCTGGGACCAGAGCGCTTGGTGATGCTCGAGGTTATACATTTGCCAACTGTCACTCTCCTTACTCTGTTTCATAACTGTAAGAGTTTGGTCAGTATATTTTAAACGTTAAAGCTTACAGCAGATCTGCAATCAAACCAGAAGGAATTAAAATAATCACATTGTTAAAATAAGCCAATAAAAACGTACGTTTTAGGTACATTTCCAACAACAGGGACAGTTGGCCAACTTTATAATCCACCAACGTGCAGCATATTGTTTACTCAGCGTTGGTAAATGGTTTCTAGATGCTGCCTGTGTCGGTGAAGATGTTTCTCCATTTGTGTGTGTTTTGGAATGTTTTTTTCTTTTATTTGCGTCATTTTTGAAACTGCAGCCAATTCTCCAAATTGAAGTGTTTTTGGTCGTCACCTTAAATATCAGCTTTGCATCCCTCAGCCTCTCACCTGCTGCCCTAGCCCTTCAAATGGAGCAGGCCCTGACATTCCATTTGTTTCCATATGCAGTGCAATTTGACTTTTTTACTTTAACATATCTCTGAACAATGCTTGATGAGTCAATGCCAGTTTGGGTTGTGAATTAATTAAATTGCTTTGATTTGATAATGACATGCTCATGAACTGTTTATGTGAAAAAATAATCATCACAATTGCAATCAAAGCAAACATTTAAGGCACCCATATTGCACCAGATTTTGATGTAAATTGGTTGGAGGGAAGCGGCAAGATGGACAGCTGGATAAAAATGAATGAACGAATGTGTGTGTGTGTGTGTGTGTGTGTGTGTCTGCCACAGCAAGACAAAAGTTAATGAGGTTTGAAGGCTGCTGTGGCAGCGCGGCCTTGTCTTTGTCTCCCGTCCTCTACCACCCTGCTTCCTGCCCAGGCCTTTATTAAAAGGATAATGCAGCGAGGGCCTTTAAGTGTGCAGCTGCAGAGAGAAAGACAAGGGCGAGAGAGGGTTACAGCTAGGTAGAGAGAGAGTGTGGGGTGGTGAGCAAAAAAGAGTGTCAGGGAGAGTGAAGGAGGGATAAGTCTGCAGAGAAAGAGAGAGATAGGATAAATGAATGCTGATAAGAGAAGTAGAAGAGAGAGCATCAAAACAAGGCATGCAGGGATAGATAGATAAAGAGGGGTAGGTCGAGAGAGAGGCAACAAAGACAGAACAGTACTCAGCCCTGGAGAGGAGGGATAAAACCAGAGGAACTGAAACAGAAGAGAGAACGAGGGAAGACATAAGAGAAGAAGAGGACAGAATGAGAGATGCAGGGAGATTTAAGCAGAACAAATTTACAACAGGGAAAGAACTGTACATCAGACACTTTAAAAAGAGCATTCAGTAGAACAGCAGTTTATTTTACTCTTTAACACTCACAAATATGTAGGTGGTGGGTGTGATTCAGTTAGATTAAAACAAATTGACTATTTTTCAGTTTGAGATTCATAGGGTAGACATTTGTCAAATGTATACCAGTTTCCGCATATAAACTCCGGAGAATGTCTGAATAAGAAGCACTCTCCCTAGAGACAGCATTTGGTTTAGATGGGATGATGGTGCCTGGGAGTGTGTCAGGCACATGTCACAGACTGCGCTCACGGAGCTGGTTTTTATATTTTGGTCATTCCCCATTGGGGTTCCCCAATCTTATCGTCTCTCAAGTTAGACTTTTATTGTGTGTCCCTCAGGTCTTAGTTTTCTTCACCTTTTGCATCAAGGAAACCTCATCATCGCACCCTGCAGCTCGTTGACAAAGCTCTGGCCAATGAACAGTTTCATTTACACACTACACAGGCTTGATACTACGCACTAAGCACATTTTTGTAGTGGCCAAATGGTGAGAAGAGAGACTTCCGTGTCACATGATGCCATTGGGCCTGAAAGTACTTTTTCCCATTGACTTACAGTACACTGGAAAAGAGACGTCTGTAAATCAGCAGATTTTTCTTTTTTTTAACGTAATGAAACTTTCCAGGACCAACACTTATTTAAATCATCAGGGCCTTAGAGTTGTAAAATGTGCTAAAAGCGAAATCGGGAGTTATTTTCCCAATTACCCATTTTAATCGAATGGTAAATGGACTGTACTCATATCACGCTTTATCAGGTCTGTATGACCCCCAGTAGCGTAGGCAGACATTTACTGTAGGGCGGGCTTGTATAAAATAGGGTGGGACAGCTTTTTCCAAGGGGAAAAATGACTTTAAGGTAGGACTGGCCTATAATAATAATATATGATAATGCCCATTGCCAAGCATCGTGGTAGAATTTCCTTCCGAATAATGGTCGAAGACTTGACTGATGATATGAATTTATTGAAATCTCCAATATCAACGTAAGTGTCACGATCTGTCTGTGTTGTGTTTTGTCTTGTCTAGATCTGTCTTTGGTTTCCTGTCTGTGTGTTCCCTCCTACCTGTTCCCTCCTTCCTGATTTCCTGATTGTGTTCACCTGGTGCCCCTGTGTTTTCTCCTCCCTCCTCACCTGTCTCATGTTTCTTTGATTAGTCCTGTGTGCATTTAGGTTAGTTTTTTCCTGTTAGTCTTTGTGAGATCCTTGTTTGTCTTGGACTGTGTTCACGGGGAAGTGTTCTGTTTGTTCCTATTTAACCTTGAAATAAAGGTATTTTCTGTGAAATCTGCATTTGGATCCTGCCTGCTTCACTCAACCCTGACAGAAGGATCTCACCAAAAATGGACCCAGCAGACAGCCTGTACGAGGTGACGTACAATTTAACATGCTTTAATAATGACTTTCGATATGCCGCCAGTAGTGAAGAGAGGCAGTCTATTATCTCTACGGCACGCCAAGAAGTAACCTCAAGGCCCTGGTTAAGGGAGTTACTACCCGAGTGGGTGGAGGACTTTTTTGGTAGCTTTGAGGTCAAACCTGTTTCCCGGCCTGCTAGCCCCTGGCATGCTAGCCCCCTGCCTCCCAATTCCCAACCTGACACCATACGTCTCGGTGTGTTCTGTCTGGAGTCCCCATATCCTGCTCCTGTCCAGGATCCGTTCTCGGGTACTCGTCTGGCTTTTGGAGGTCCACGGAGCCTCCAAAAGGCTCCTAAGAGAAGGAGTCGCAAGTCCAGGCTAGCAGCCCGAGCCCCAGAAGCCATGCTTTGGGCTCCAGTACAGGCCCCAGTAGCCATGGTTCCGGCTCCAGTATCGGCCCACACAGCCATGGTTCCGTGCTCCAGTGCCGGCCCACACAGCCATGGTACCGTGCTCCAGTACCATCCCACACAGCCATGGTTCCGTGTTCCGGTTCCGTGCCCAGCAGCCATGGTTCCTGCTCCAGTACCGGCCCACAGAGCCATGGTTCCGGCTCCAGAACCGGCCCATACAGCCATGGCTCCGGCTCCAGAACCAGCCCACACAGCCATAGTCCAGGCTTCAGTTCCGGTCCCAGCAGCCATGGTCCCTGCTCCAGTTCCGGCCCACACAGCCATGGTTCCTGCTCCAGAACCGGCCCACACAGCCATGGTCCAGGCTTCTGTTCCGGTCCCAGCAGCCATGGTTCCGGCTCCAGTTCCAACCATGGTTCCGGCTCAACTACCGGGCCCAGCAGCCATGGTCCTGACTCTGGTTTCAGTTCCAGTGGGTTCCAGGGGTTCCGCCGACTCGAGGGTGCCGCCAAATCAAGTCTCAAGTTCCCTCTCGAGTTCCCTCTCAAGTCCCTTCTCGAGTCCCCTCTCAAGTCACCTCTCGAGTCCCCTCTCAAGTCTCTTCTCGAGTCCCCTCTCAAGTCCCCTCTCAAGTCACCTCTCAAGTCTCTTCTCGAGTTCCCTCTCAAGTCCCTTCTCAAGTCCCCTCTCGAGTCCCCTTTCGAGTCACCTCTCGAGTCCCCTCTCGAGTCCCCTCTCGAGTCACCTCTCGAGTTCCCTCTCAAGTTCCCTCTCAAGTCCCCTCTCGAGTCCCCTCTCGAGTCCCCTCTCAAGTTCCTTCTCGAGTCCCCTCTCGAGTCCCCTCTCGAGTTCCCTCTCGAGTCTCTTCTCAAGTTCCCTCTCGAGTCTCTTCTCGAGTTCCCTCTCGAGTCTCTTCTCGAGTTCCCTCTCTAGTCCCTGCTCAAGTCCCTTCTCAAGTCCTTACTCAAGTCCCTTCTCATTTCCCTTCTCTAGTCCCATCTCAAGTCCCCTCTCCAGTCCCTACTCAAGTCCCTTCTCTAGTCCCTACTCAAGTCCCTACTCAATGTCCTGTCCCGTTGGGGGTCCCACCGACTACTGTTCTGCCGGGGGTCCTGCCAACCCAATGTCCTGTTCCGTTGGGGGTCCCGCCGTCACCTGTCTTGCCGGGGGTCCTGCCAACTCCATGTCCTGTTTCGTTGGGGGTTCCGCTGAGGGTCCTGCCAACTCCGTGTCCTGGCCTGTTGGGGATCCCGCCGACTACTGTTCTGCCGGGGGTCCTATCAACCCCATGTCCTGTTCCGTTGGGGGTCCCGCCGTCACCTGTCTCGCCGGGGGTCCTGCCAACTCCTTGTCCTGTTTCGTTGGGGGTTCCGCTGAGGGTCCTGCCAACTCCATATCCTGTGCCGTTGGGGGTCCAGCCGACACCTGTTTCGTCGGGGGTCCTGCCAACTCCATGTCCTGTTCCGTTGAGGGTCCAGTCGACACCTGTTTCGTCGGGGGTCCTGACGACACGATGTCCTGTTGGAGGTCCCGTCGACACGTGCTACGCCGAGGGTCCTACCGAGACCAGCCCTTGTTTCGTCGGGAACACCTGTGACTATCCCGCCGACACCTGTTCCAGCAGGGGTCCCGCCAACACCTTGTCCTGTCCTGTTTGGGGTCCCGTCGACACCAGCCCTTGCTCCGTCGGGGGTCCCACTGACACCAGCCCATGTTCCGTCCAGGGTCCCATCTACGCCTGTCCCGCCAGGGGTCCCACCAGCTCCTGCTCTCGATCCCAGTGTTCCGGCGATCCAGCTGACACTGGAGGGGTCCCATTGCGGCGTACGTCGTCCTCCGGAGCTGTCCCGCCTCCGTCCTGCCAGTCCTCCGGAGCTGTCCCGTCGCCGCCTTCTTGCCCGACCTTGTGCCCAGCCTCCCGAGTTCCCCAGCCCGGCCCTCTGACTTTCCCAGCCGATGCCTTCGCCCTCGAGCCCGGCCCCCTGACTTTCCCAGCCGCTGCCTTCTCCCTCGAGTCCGGCCCCCTAATTTACCCCGACGAGGCCTTCACCCCTGTCTTCGGCCCCTTGAGTTTCACCGCCGCGGACTTCCCTGCTCTGTTGCTGTTCCCCCGGGCCGTCCGCACGAGTCCCCCTTCTTGGCCTCTACCTTGCCCCCGGGCCGTCCGCTCGAGTCCCCCTTCTCGGCCTCTGCTTTGCCCCCGGGCCGTCCGCCCAAGTCCTCCTTCTCGGCCTCTGCTTTGCCCCCGGGCCGTCCGCCCGTGTCCCCCTTCTCAGCTTCTGCTTTGGCCCGGGATGTCCGTCCAAAACCCACATTTTTATATTATAGTTAATACCAACCTTGTGCCTCTTCGGGGGGTGCTAAACTTAAACATAAACTTTATCCTTTACTTTCTCCGTCTTTATATGTAGATTAATCTCCGCTCATTTTCTCCGTCACGTTGTTTCCATAGCAACAACAACTTCCTGTCGACAGCGTAAACTCGCCTTCAAAATAAAAGCATCTAAATAACACAGAAAGTTAACCTAAATTACATTTAAGACATATACAACTGCAACGAAAGTAACAAAAACAATGTAATATCCTTTTCAGTTCCACAGAACACAAATTGGGTTATTTACAATCGTTATGTAACTCTTTTATTGCACTAGGTAACAGCAACAATAGGTTGTAGCATTCAAATCTGCTCATGGACTTGCAGTGGTCCTCACTTTTTTATGTCTCTCCAACGAGTTACGCAGGTGCTTCCAGTCTACATATCCATCCCTCGTAAATGCACCTTCAGCTCCTGGGCTGGGGAAAAGTCTGCACATTTTACAGAAAAGCGCGTCCCTATGGGCTCAGAACAGTCTCATAATACACACATGCACACAGAAGGATTCACACTTGTATTTCCAGATTCACACTTGTGTTTTTCAATGCAAACACAAATGTGTTCCGTTTCATATACATGTAAATAAAATCCAAATACAGAAAAAAGTTTTACATATGTCTTTTTGATCCTCACATATTTGTTTTCCGTTTAAAACCGCTGCACCTACAAACACAAACCGCTTTCTGTGCATGGATCGCTGTGCATTCGTGTGTGGGTTTTTTGAGACTCCCCTGACGGTCACCCGATTCGTACTTGTAATTGTTTCTATCTATAGCCAATCAGATGTCTCCTCAATTCTAAGCCAATCACATGAGCGCGCCCCCACGAGGGTAGATTTCTTGCGTTCATGACGTAGCGCTTCATGTACGCATTTTGCGCTGTCCGGAGCAGAGTTTCCGCGGACAGAATTTATTTTACCGGACAAATTTGAAACTTACCGGTCATGTTTCAATAATAATAATAATAATAATAATAATAATAATAATAATAAGAAGAAGAATTGTGTAGCAGAGTTTCCGTGAGCAGGTAATTACCGAACTATGACCAGATATGGCTAATAACACGGGAGTAAGGATCATCTCTTTTCCTCTCTCCCTCCCTCTCTCCTGACAGCGGGCCAATGAGTAAACTACGCCACTGATGACCCCTATAAGCGTTTTTACATACTATGAGTAATTCACCCAGTCACAGCTCATTCATACAGAGCAGCACCACTTGGGAACAAACAATCACACATTATGGCCATGCCATCAGGAGCAACACAGGGTTAAGTATCTTTACCGACTGACAGGAGTTTTGATGAGGGGCTAAAACATTTCTCAAGCCAAACTCTTTTGGCCCCATTGATGCAAGAGACCAGGGAAGATCCGTGGATAACCGGGTATTTTATTTTTGGCTTCATGCGAGAGACTTTGATAGGAACGAGCTGGGACACTAGGTCAAGATCTTTCTAAACATCCATGGATTAGTATGGAGCTACAGATGGCTGGCAGTTATATTAGCTAAGCAGAGGGAAACAGCTAGAATGAATCTGTCCACATTCTTTTTAAAACACCTTTTTCCACTTATTCACAAACATATTTTTAAAAGCACAATTTGTTGAAAAACGTATGTGGTGTCCAACAGTATTCATTTATAGCACTGAACTGCTTCCGCAGTTCCCCGCATCATCCAGCCCTCATTGAGAAAACAAATAAGCGGTCTTAAAATATGAAATTATTCCTTTAACAATAGATTCCTTCTTAATTTATGAGATAAAACAAAATATGACAAATGTGTCTTTTTTACTGACCATCGCAGAGCACACAGCAACAACACACTTCCTCCCCTGTGCATCACTCAGTCTGCTGAGGCGGACAGACGTTGTTACCCGCTCTTTGTAACGTCCAATTAGTAACCTGTTAATTGGTGCAGGTGCACACGTCTGAATCCAGGGGCATCGTTATTTATTAATGGATCTCTGCAGACCTCCTGTTGGCTGAAATTAGCCCTCCTTTTGGCCAATGGCAGGTCTCAGGTGTGGGTGTTGTAGCCGAGACATGTGCCTGTTAGTGTTGCTGAGTACATTGTAATTAGTGTGTGGCAGTAATAAGTCTCTGTGTCTGCCTGGCCTCTCCCACCAGCTGTCTCTCTACTTTGCCCCCTGCTTTGTCCATCTTTCTCAACTCTCTTCTCTGAGTTTGCCTGCTTGTTGTTAGAAACAGTCTCTTCTCTATTCTACAACGTGCACCAATTTTAGTGATTTTATTTTGTTTACCTTGGATCATCTTTTCATTGGCCAGTTTCTGCCTGGCCTACTTTTTCATTTTCCAAAACAAAATTGGTAGACAAGAATTGGTCACTCACTTGAGAGCAGATAAGTCTGTAGCCATGCTAGATGCACCAAGGTTTTATGCAAATGTACACACAAATTACGTTGGGATAGAAAAGTGTTATTTGTATCTGCTTGTGAAGAAACACCACTGACTTTAACATTTGAGCTGTATGACAAACATCGGACGGTTGAACAGATTTACGCAGCAGAAATAAGTGGTAATTTGAAGTGGTAATTTGAAGGCTTTTTGTTTTTAATGTAATTTCAGTAATAGCCAGTTAAATACAAATAGAAACTTGTGCTTATTTTTGATTGAAAGATTTTCTTTAAACGATGTTAAAGTAGTTATATATGATTTACTGTATGTTCTGCGATTCGGTTTTGTGGTGGGTGGAAATGGGCGTTTTTGCCGTTTCTCTGGAACCCATTGGTCGATTTTGGTGATTGACATCTCTTTTTAACCGTTAGAGCCAATAGAATCGAAGGGGAATTTCCACATACACACTCACGTTACCATTGAGAAATGAGAGCTATGCGCACGCAGTTTGCCCAAAGCGAAACCTATCTTACGCTCTGAAATCTGAAAACTAGTTTTATTGCTGATGGATTATCAGAAATCATTTCAAAGTGACACAGACACATTGGATTAACCTATGGATTAACCTTCAGCAGTTGTTCCTGAGGTGATAAAAGGAGTTCTTGCACAGCTGTTTAATGTGAGCCTCAAAGGTCAGATGGGCGTCCATTTTCACACCCAGGTTGGTGACTATTGAGGAGAGGGTAATGTCCTGGCCGGAGAAGGTGATGGTGGTGATGGTGGATGACCGAACCTGGTGTGGGGTGCCAACTATAATGGCTTCGGTCTTGGAGCTGTTGAGTTTCAGGAAGTTTTGCTTCATCCACGCCTGTATCTCCTCCAGGCAGGCAGTGAGTGTGGGTGAAGGCAGGGCTGCAGAGGAGGTAGGGTTGATCCTGAGATACAGTTGGGTGTCATCAGTGTAACAATGGAATGATACTCAATGTCGGCTGATGATAGAGCCAAGGGGGAGCATGTAGAGTGTGAAAAGGGTGGGGCCGAGAACTGATCCTTGAGGGACACCACAGGTGACGTCGTGGGTAGCCGACTCTGCCTCACCCAAGGAGACGTACTCTGTTCTCCCGGTGAGGTATGATCTGAACCAGTCAAGGGGAGAGTCAGAGAGTCCGATGGTGGAGTGCAGACGATGGAGGAGGATTCCGTGATCGACGGTGTCGAAAGCTGCAGTGAGATCGAGGAGGATGAGGAGAGAGGGAGAGCCAGCATCAGCCGTCATCAGCAGGTCGTTGGTGACCCTGACCAGGGCAGTTTCTGTGCTGTGGCCTGAGCGGAAACCAGACTGGAACTTCTCAAATAGGTTGTTGGAGTTTAGGTGGTCCTGGAGCTGAGCAGCAACTAGTTTTTCCAGCACCTTTGATAGAAATGGAAGGTTGGAAATGGGTCTGTAGTTGGCCAGGACTCCCGGGTCAAGGGAGGGCTTTTTGAGACGAGGTTTGATGACAGCGGTTTTTAGGGCAGAGGGGACATGGCCAGCCTGGAGAGAGAGGTTTACAATCTTAGTGATCATGGGGCTCATGGTACAGATGTACGATTTCACCAGAGCTCACGGAAGGGGGTCCAGGACACAGGTGGAGGGCTTCATCCTCCTAACGATGCCCTCAACCTCTCGCGGAGAGATGTCCGTGAAACAGCGAAGAGGCTTGGTTGTCCCAGGCTGTGGGTCAGCAGTTGGAACTGGAGGTGCAGAGGGGCTAGAGAGGATGGAGCGGATGGTGTCAACTTTGTTTATGAAGAAGGTGGCGAAGTTGCACTTTGGCTCGACCAAAAATCGCTTTTAAATGTGCTTTATAAATAAAACTTGATTTGATTTGATTTGCTACATGAAGAGGATCCGTGGCTGGAGCAAGTATATTTCAAAGTCGGGCCGGGCAGTCACAACATCAGAGTTCTTCCTGAAGAATGTGAACCACTTCATGGGGTACATGTCTGAGTCAAAGCCCCGGGGGTGCAGGCTCACCCAGTCTGATATGACCCACATAATCAGAGAGGTGAAAGCCAACATGAAAAACTTGAAGAAGGCAGTCACTGTCCACCAGTTTAAGGTGAAGAGGAACAAACTGGATCGTCTGCCGAGCCAGGCCGAACTTCTCGCCGCCATGGCGGCCGCTGAGAAGCGCATCCCAGAGCTCCTCGACCTGATGGCCAGCAAGCCGACCTCAATCACCCAGTACCTGCTCTATGGCTATCTCACCCTCAATTGGAGCCTGCTGTATGGCCATCGTCCGGGCGTGTACGCAAACATGACCAACACTGAAGTCTTAGAGGCGGACAAAAGGGGCACTGCTGATGGCTATATCATCCACGTGCAGGATCACAAGACGGCCAAGACATTTGGCGAAGCACAACTGGTGCTTACAGTAAAGGAGTTTAGCTGGGCCATGCGGTGGATGGGGATAAAAGAGGCATTGCTGGGTCCTCAGAATGAATTCTTCCTTTTCACAACGGGGATGTTGGCCTCCAAGAACCTGAACGCTCACTTGAAGAGGGCATGGGCTGATGCTGGACTAAAACAGCCGTCACCTTCACAATCCTGCGCACTGCCCTGGCTGACAATATCAAGTATCACCAAGATTCAGAAAGCCGGTCGATTCTCGCCAGGTTTATGTGTCACGACATAACCACGGCTGACCGGTTCTACGCGAATGCGCCTGGAATAAAGGAGGCATTGAAAATCCGTTCAATGTTCAGGGCGTCATCGGTTGCGGCAGCAGCAGCTGCAGCTGCAGCAGCATCAGAAGGATGTCTACCGCCGTCAGATGGGGATACCTCCGAAGAGGGCTCCGGGGCTGAGAGCAGCAGACAAGACCCCAACGATACCTCTTCTTCAGAGCATGAGCAACCTGATGGGTCATTGGAGCGGGAGCAGCAGCGGAAGCGGAAGCGGGAGGGAAAGAGGCCAATGAAGTCGGGACCGGGGCCGGTTGACACTCCTGAGCAGGGGGCAGGGGCCGTGGACTCAACCTGTTTGCCCTGGTGCACCGTACTAATTAGACCCCTAATATGGTCCCCGGGCCCCCGCTAAACATTGGGAGTATTTATACCGTGTATACCGTTTTTGTTATGCATACTGTGTATACTGTTTTTGTTAAAATAAAAACATTGTTATAATTAAATAAATATTAAATATAACCTTGAAGGTTCCCAGGGGCAGATAAAGTGCCACTTTCCATCAGCACCGGGGAGGCACTCTCCTTGGTGCTGAACCCTGTGAGGAGCGCTCAAGTGTTGGCGGAGGAGGTGTAAGCCAGAGGAGGGTGAAAAAAAATTAAAGTGTTTGAACCTCCAGCCCAGAAGGGGGGTGGTGGTGCCAATAAGAAGGCCGAATTTGGATGCTGAGGGGCGGGCAGCATTAAGATTACCAGGGGCATGACAACATCCTCCACATAAGGGGTGGTGGTGCCGTGAAGAAGGACGAATATGGATGCTGATGGGCGGACAGAAAAGCACCACAACATCCACCCCCCTTTTAGGGTTACCAGGGGCACGAGGTTCTGGCGGGTGTGAATATCTGGGTTTAGTCCGTGGGGGAGTGCTTAAGTGCGGGTACCCGGGCACTCACGGTGTGCAAGGTTATGGAAGTGCCCATAGTAGGGACATATGCTGGAGGTGTTTAGTCCGTCTTTTAGGGCTCTTGGAGCCGCCAAAGAGAGGTGCTTTTCCCGGTCTCTTTCCTGGAGGTATGAAATAACCTAAGTGAACATGTTAGGGAGATATGCTGGAGGTCTTAAGTCCGTCCTTTGGTGGTCTGTGAGCGGCCAAAGAGAGGTGCAATTACTGGTCTCTGTCCTGGAGCGATAAGATAAGTCAAAGAACGAAGTACTTTATTGAACCCAATTTGGGAAGTGTTTTGTTGCAGCAGCATAAAAAGGCATGACATTGTACATTACAAATAAAAAAATAAAAAATGTTTGTTGCAGCAGCATAAAAAAAGGCATGGCATTGTACAATACAAATAATTTAAAAAAAAATGTTTGTATTGCAGCAGCATAAAAAGACATGGCATTGATTGTAAAAATAAACATTTTAAAGATAAAAAAATAAACATTTTAAAGATAAAAAATAAACAAGAAAGTACAAATGTAAATAAACAATATAATCTCAGCCAGAGGTTATTTGTTTGTCCAACCGAGGCGGAGGAGACTGGGCACGTCGGCCAAGAGTGCGCAGGAAGGCTAAATTAAAGGTCTCTGCTTGAGCGATCTCCTCCCTTCTCAAGGCTGCTTCCAACTCCCTCGCCTCCCCCAAGGTCCGGTTCAAGTGCTGATCCTGCTGGGCCCGGTCTTCCTTCTGCTGAACCAGGTGCCGTTCCTGCTGGGCCAGGTTCTGTACCTGGTGTTCCTTCTGCTGGGCCAGTTGCCGTTCCTGGTGTTCCTTCTGCTGGGCCTGTTGCCGTTCCTGCTGGGCCAGATCCTCTCCTCCTCGTTTCCTCTTGCCTGGGTGACAAGATAATTATAGCAATAATAATTAGCATTAAGAATGAAAAACACAGGACAGGTACAGGTCACACAAGGATATAAGAATAAAATGTATAAACAGAACAACAGTAAGGATGAACTAAAGAAAGTTCTGGCCCTAGATGTTTACAATGATTGTGAATTTCCAGCCTGTTGATAATGAATATAAATATGTATATGATAGGATGTCACACACAATTGTACTAGCTGCTTACTAGCTAGTTACTTTACTTGTAACAGAGCATTCCCACACAGTGGTATAGCTTATTTTACTTACTGACGATGGATGATCTAAAGTTTAAAAAAAGTCACAATTCCAGCCTATTTCTAACCTAGAACCACACGTAGCTGTGTCGAGCTGGCACTCGGCGTTGGTGTCTGTGCTCGTGTTGGGATTTGTTCCGTCTGTGGTCGAGTTGGAGTTTGTTCCGTCTGTGGTCGAATTGGTCGAGTTGGAGTTTGTTCTGTTGGAGTTGATGTGGAGGATGTTGATGCGGAGGACGTTGTTCGGGACTGTTCCTCCTCGCTAGTCCCAATGTAATTATCTAGAACAGAAACATGACTTGTTCATTCCACAAACTACTGCAGCACAATACTAAAATAGCAACAACAACTATAGAAAAGAAAAACTGAACGTAAACAATGGCGCATATGGTGTTAGCAAATAATAGCTCTAGCTAATGCTATCTGCCTTAGCTAGCCTTCGAGGCTCCATAAAAGCATAAAAGTTGTCGAACATAAATGTAAGGATAAAATAGACTTCTTTGTTAGAAGTGAGCTTTAGAACAGATAGGGACACAAAGCTTTCAAGCAAATAACAGAGCGTTAGCAAAAACTTACCATGCAGAGACTCCAGTAACGCCGTTGCAGAGTCCAGGCCTCCCTCCCTCCCAACGCTAGCCGGTCTATGGCCGTAAATGGTGTCCATTAGCTCAAACCACTTCCAGTTTTTCCTACTGGCACCACTCGTGTTGTTGTTATCCTTGACGAAGCGATATTCACTCTTCATCTTTTTGAGTTTTTCCCTACACTGCACGACAGTCCTTGAGTAACCGCTTGTGGACATCAGTGTAGAGACCTCCTGAAACACTTTTACATTGCGAGTTGTCCCGTCGAGCTCCCGCTGGATCTTATCATCTGCAATGTAATGTAGGAACGTCGTCACTTCCTCGACCGACCACGGCGTACTTTTCTTTGCCATTTTTGTAGCTCCTCTGTTAACAAAAATGCTGTTTATAAAAATGCTGCAAGCTTCGCTATATATATGCGACGGTAGGGATTATCTTGCGCGCCGATTGTGACGATTCTCTCTGACCAATCAGCAGTCGAGAGTGTTGACGTCACATACTCAGCCTGGTTGTTCCTGGCCCTAGAACCACGATTTTATGGGGCCAGAAAAACTGTGAATTAGGACCCGCCAGCCGGTACTAGGCCAAGTGGAAACGCAACCAAAAAAGGGCCGCTGACGTCACAGCTCTCTTAAACGGGGCTCCGCGCTGCAGTGGAAACGCGCCATAAGTGTGCCAGGGCCGCACGAATAATGGCCGCCATGGAGGCGTCCTCCGCGCCCTGCAGAGAACCCTGAGCAGAGGAGTGGGAAGCCTCCTCGGGAGTGAGCGGGGCCTCGTCCTCCACCTCTTCGTTGAAGAGGTTAGCCGAAGACGCTAGTGACATGACATCATCATGTGGAGGTGCGGCAACCGAAGGAGGGGCGGGCGGCAAGCTAGCAGCCCCTATACCGACCCCTGGCTGAAAGGCCAAGATGAGCGTCTTCATCATGCCCATGTCGGCAGCTAACTGATCCACCTTAGAGGACAGCCTGTTTCTAGACCTCCTATTGGGGGGTGAACCCATAGCCATCGTTCCCTCGCGTCGCCGGGAACAGCTAAACTGCTGGAGGAAGATGTGACAAGGAGAGGTGTCCGTTGGCTGCTGCCAAACGCTCCACCTCTGCAACTCTAGCTACTCTGAGCGCCTGAGGCATACAGCTACAGTTCATGCAGGCGTTCTGCATGAGACCCTCCCTCAAATGCTCGAGGCCAAGGCAAGAGGGGCAGCGGTCATGGCCCTCCTCGGGCTCAAGAGGAGCTATACAGGCGCTACATGAATGAGCCATTATGTAGGTGGCCAGATGCAGGGCAACCGGGAGCGGGTGCGAGGACACAGCCTTCACCAGCTACCTGCTGAACGGGAAGAGTAGAGCAATGCTCCTACTCGCCGAACACGACGAGGGATGTAAATGTCCTACACCCACGTTACCAGCAAAGGGAGCGGGAGCGGGAGCACTGCCTTCACCTAGCTGAATAAAAATAAAATAAAGAAGCTCAACAGAACAGCTTAGCCGGGCGATTGCTGCTAACAATCAGGCAACACGCTCACCAGGAGCGGGGGCGAAAACACTGCCTTCACTGGTTGGGATAATAACGAAGTTAAGCGTAAACACAGGCTAAGACCAGAAACTGGCCTCTAAAGAAAAAACAGCACGGATAATCCCGGTTTATTCTGGCGTCAGCCAAGTGGCTGCGTGACAGGACACAGTTAGGCTGAGCCACGCTACTGCTAACTAATTAAACAAGGAAACACAGCTAAAGCTGGAAACTCAAAATGATAATAATAGCTTGGCACAACACCACGGTCAGCAGAAGTACAAAATAGCACAGCAAGGGCAACTCCTGGGAGAGGGAGCGGAAACGCTACCGTCACCAAAAAAGTTAAAGCCAAATAGTAAACAAGACAGAAATCAGGACAGCTTAGCTGGAAGAGGGAGCGGAAACACTGCTATCGCCGACCAAGCCGACACCAACCTGTCCGTCGAAGTTTTCCGCGTAGTCGGCCACAGCTCCTGGGGGACGGGTAGCCCGTAGCCCCGACTGGAATAGTCGCGAAACTGCACGCAGCCGGCTGTATGCAGGGAAATCCTTAGATCTAACGTTCCAACATACGCTGTAGGTTACAAAAATGCAACCACGGTACTCTCGCGAAGCGAGAAGATGAAAAGGAACAGCCTATGTAGCCGGTGTCACGTGGGTCACAGGTGACTTTGTTGTTATTAGGTACTCGAACTGCGCATGTGTGCAATGGACATATCCAGTGCTAAAGGACCGCCTCTGGCGGTCAGTAGGGACAAAATAGAACAGAAGGACGATAGCTCATATATGAGACTTCAAAGGTCTTTTATTTTTGAAACTCTACATCAGATTGTCCTGATTCTCTCTGAGTGACTAGATGGGGTGTCCTGCTATCACCCTGAAGTGAAATAAGTATTTGATACTGAAGTTTTTGTTTTATTCTTATCTAAAAACAGAGGGATGATAACTCATATGAGACTTCAAAGGTCTTTTATTTTGAAACTCTACATCAGATTGTCTTGATATTCTCTGAGTGACTAGATGGGGTGTCCTGCTATCACCTTGAAGTGATATAAGTCTTTGATACTGGAGAGTTTTTGTTGTATTCTTATCTAAAAACAGAAGGACAATAGCTCATATATGAGACTTCAAAGGTCTATAATTTTGAAACTCTCAGATTGTCCTGATTTTGAAATCAATTGAAATTAGTCACCCAGTGGAAATGGACATTTTAATAATGAATTGAATGGTCAGATATGTCTTCATAACTGTATCCTTAAGTTTTACAGTCACTCAGTTATAATGCGGTAGTTATACGTTGTTTGTTTTAAAAGTATTATTGATCACATTATATAGTACATACTTCTTAATTTAAGCTCCAGTATATATGAAAATGTTTGGTATGTTTTTTAGGTATACTTGTTATTGACCGAGTAAGCGCTTTTATTTTGAAGGCAGTTTTTACAGGCCTCCACCGTAATGCATACAGATGTAGCACTTCATTTCAGATGCCTACCCGTGCGGGTCCGTGATCTGCACGGGGTGGGCCCCTGCTGAAAAGGAAAACCCCCCGCAGGACTTGATACGCCCCCTTGATAAATACATTTAATTATAATTAAACCAGCTGCAATGGATCATGGATCCACCAGGGGGTGCAGTGATTAAAAAGCTGCCACAGTGGAACTCATGTGAAATAAAAAATAAACAGCTGATAGATCTACAGTAGAGGTATCTGATATAGCGGATATTTGTTAAGATCCATATGTCACAGATAGGATCATATTCTGTGCTAAATAAGAGACATGTAATCATTTACAAAACATCACCATGTTTTTATTTAACAAAATAATGTTGTTTAATCCACGTTGGTGTAAATACAAAACCATCGCTATGTTTTTTTGTCAGGAAATGCAGACCGGCTCATAGAAACGATTTGTAATCATCATCCTCACGATCATTTAATGTATCATATGTTCGCCGAATTGAAATTAATGCACTAATACATGTAGTTTAATCCACGTGAGTTTACAACTACAAAAATAATCGGTTTGTTTTTATATCACATCCGACCGGAGGAAAATGCAGCACGGCTCTCACTACCGATAATCCTAATCCCACGGGCAAACAATAATATGTATAGTGTTAATAGTTTACTGTATTATTAGTGTCTCATATTACTGCTATAACAATCACACATTGAGTTGTTAAAATCAGACCGTCTTTTTTTTTAAACAGTCTGAATGAAACGGCAGCTCTCAGGTGATCAGCTGTGTGTTTACACACCTAATGGCCCATCAGCCACAGCTCTCTCACCACCCCCCCCCCCGATCTTTCTTCTCCAGCAGTTAAGTTAACTGTAGGTTACTCTGAGGCCTAGGCTCCACGGGAACGAAAACGGGTTGAATCCGCATATTTCTCATGCGTATAGCCCTTTAAGCTCGACGACGCCGTAACGGAAACGTAGAAACAGACCCTGCAAACGACAACGGGTCCAAAGGTGGATAGATCTGGGAACGGAGCGCTCTGGGGGGTCCAACGGGGCAGTGTGGTCGCCTATACGGTCATCCGTTTCTGATAATGACGACGCAATAGCCCCGCCTATCCCCGCCTCTGCTGCTCACCCCCGCAAAAGTACACTGCACACTGAATTCAGATTATTTATCTTTCTCTCGATATGGACATAAACGCGAGTGAAGTCTAATCTGACAGGACGGAGACACGCAGCTCCTCCCGCTGTGATGCAGCGGGAGGAAAACACACACTTCAAGTCAGATCATCACCCTTAGCTATTTTAATTACCTCTCAAACTACCTAAACTAGTTATAAATATGTTTATTTTTACTGTCGAGTCATCATTACTGGATCAGCTGCTGCATGAGACAGACACTGACGCTGTCAGAAGAGAGGAAAAAGAGACAGCCTCCGTGTATTTTATTATTATATATCATTATATCGTCGTTATTCATTTGTTTTAAAGCTCAATAAATAACAAAGAAGACCTTTGACTGGCACTTTTATAATTTTGTCCGGAAGATTTCAACTTTAGCACACGTTGACCGGCGAAAAACTCTGCACGGATCCCTCAGCCCCCACCGCGAAGAATAAACAGAAGTGCAGCCATGACAACCATTCTTCTTCGCTGCTTTTGTGGAGGAAGTTGCTGCTTTTGTGGAGGAAGTTACAGCTCCACGTACAGGCTCGGCATATGTACTGCAGCTTTTCCAGCGGTTGGATGTAAACGGAGCCGTCTCGTGGAGCTTGACACAATCCGGTGTATATTGCGTGTGGGCGGAAGCTTTTTTGCGGTTGCGTTTGCGTTACTCCGATGCGTTTTGCCGTATGCGTTCCCGTGGAGCCGGGGCCTGAGTGACAAGCTTACTTAGTGAAGTAACACTTGTTTTTTGTGAGTCACGACCTGGCTGTTTCATTCTAACATAACGCTCCAAATATTACTGTTTCCACTCGGACTTCAATACAGCTACACCATTGTTTGGTTTCCATGGTAACGCGTCTCTTTAGTACAACTCTACCCTCTGCTCACTCCTTTCCTGTAAATTAAACTATACAAGTCCAGCCCACACATATGACAGCGCAGTTGCTCCATCATTCCATCTCTTCTTTTTTCCTGCTCAATACGCTCCTTGCCCCGGACACACATATTTATTTAGATATGTTTTAAACAAGTTTAAATAAAATATGCATAGTAATTTAATAAATCCTTCCAACACACATTGCAAGAACAGTTCTGTTTCATATGAGTGTTGAGAGCTGTATCCATAAATCTCTTAATTTTGGCCTCAAAGTGCACCAGATTGATGCATTTTACTTCAATTTAAAGAAAAACATCTTCTGTTGTAACAACAATAACATTATAAATAGTAACATAGCTGAACATGGTATTGCACATTTAGCTTTGAGTGTTACTGACCTGAGATGTTTTCATTACATGAATTAAGGTGACTGAGGCTTTTTAACATAGACTTTTCAGTGTCCCACATTTTGCACAGAACTGTCCCACATTAGGAAATGCAGATTGTCTGAGACAACTTGGCACTAAGAGTACTGATATGTCTACCATTTCTTTTATGAGTGTAATATCTGCATTTTCTCTTTTGGTTTGATTAGGACACATCCTGGGGATTGTGTTTACAAACATTTACCATACCGTTCACCGCGCTGTCAGACCGGACCTAACCCTAACCCTGAAAAGTATTATCATCTGAAATTAATAATTATGTTATTAGTATTAAATACATATAAATATTTTTACAACTTGTATTTAGAAATACTCTGTTGTAATTATTGATGCATAAATGTGTTCATCCATTCAATGTGGCATCTGCTATAATGGGGTTAATGTATGATATTACTTAATAATACAATACACTATATAATATATGATATGATAATTACATTTGAATTTGATTCATTTCTTATTTCATAGTTTCTCATTATTATTTTTATTTTTATCGCTGATCTTATTTTTGATTTTATTAATCTGTGTGAATCTGTGCTGTCCTGTTTTTCACTCTAACCCTGTTGCTGTTTGAACTACTGAATTTCCCCACGGGGATTAATAAAGGTCCATCTTATCTTATCTTATCTTAATGTATAAGTTGATTTACTTCGATCTACTGTACTGTACCACCACAACAATATTACAAAAAATATACTGCATAAAGCAAACTATTGTAAAGGTAAAAGTATGAGCATAAAAAATAAAGAAGTGTAAACATTTACATTATTATGATTATTTAATATATAAAGACTATATATTATTGAAATACAATTAAGATAATAAGATTAGATATACTTTATTTGATCTAAAATATTGATGTTTTTTCGTTATAGCAGCTTGTGAAAACCATAACAAATAAGTGATGAAATGCTACAGTATTCAGCAACACAACTGCAGAGCTGCAACATTGCAAACAGACTAAGGTCTACAACACCAAGTTGTCTTTGTGTATTTGTGAATGAAGCGCCATCTCATGGTTAAATCCTGTAATTGAACAAATGGGGAAATTTGGCAACGCCCTCTAGCAATTTGACAATACCCCCAGCCACTGGGATCCGCTGGGTTTTTGGTTGGGACACACCCATTGGAGTCCTATCTGGAGTGCTACATCTGTAGGATATTCGCGCACCGCAATACAACGTGCGGGCTGGCTTGACTGTGTTTTCCGAAGTGGAGGCTGGCTTAACCGCAGTCTTTAGCTCCAGCCATATCTGGCATCCAGCAACAGGCTAATTAGCGGCTAGCACTCATTACAGTCAGTCTACTGAGCTCAGCCCCTCTCCAACACATCATCTGTATCCTGTCAGAAACACAGCATGCACGTTACGGTTCCAAACTAACTCAGATTGGAAAAGGCTAAGCAAAGAGCTTTGCTAAATAGACAGTGTTAGCCCCCATCTTTTGGGATTTCAGACTATAATTATCCAAATAGTATTTTCTCATCCTGAATACTAAGTTGAGATGATTTGAGAACTATGTTTCTTCTATACAGGCCAGCGCCTCACACTGTATACACTGCAGTTCCCAAAGGCCAGGAAGGGAGAATGCAGAGCAAAACCCATAAAGACTGACCCCACATTCTGTAAGTGTTTTAAATATTTATTATACAACTATTTACACAACAAAATGTACACGTTACATTGGATATTTCAAATCTCTTTCAAAACAAACTGCAGCATTACAACAACAATGGCAGATAAATGCAGAAGTAAAAGAGTAGACTTCCATATAAATTAGGACACAAGCACATGAAAAATAAATATATAAATCTGTTGAAGGTGCCAGTAATGTTCACATTTATACATTTTAAAAATGAAGTATGTATTGCACAAACGGCACAAAAAACTATAAAATAAAACAATATTTGAAAAAAAGTAGAAAGAACTTTCAGTTTTAGTTTTTTCACATGCATATATAAATCTAAACCAAATATTTGGTTTGCTTTTTTTAATATTGCACAGGTTACGTTGCCAACTTGATGGACCTCATCTTCAACCAAGTCTTTGTGGACCCTGCACCATTCACACAGGAGGTTTTGAAGATACCCATCCCAGAGGACCTGTGTTCTCAGGGCCGTCCCTGGCCAACATGAGGCCCCACGCAAAGTTATATGATGAGGCCCTCTGTTTCGCGAGCGTCGACGACGACGACGGGGGGCTAGTGGAGCCTCGCATCGGCGAAACCGTGCCGCGCCACTCTAATTGCGCCGCATAAGCGCATAGGTGTGCCGCATTTTCGGCTCAGTTGACGCACCCTCCGCAAGGTGAGGCCACATGCAGTCTGCATGATTGGCCTGTCGGGAGGGACGGCCCTGTGTGTTCTCAATACGGGCGACCTGAAAGGGAGGAGGTCATCGCAGGTTATGCTTCACGGTTCAATTTGACTGCTGTCTGAACCCGACATAGATGTTTTGCGGATCAGGAAACTCCCTGTGAATCGTGAGGACAACACGGGCAGGAATGACTACTCTGATCCTGCGTCCAAGGAAGCCCCAACACCAGCTCACAAAACTTCTATAGGCTAGATCAGTGGTTCCCAAACTTTTTGGGCCCAAGGCACACCAAAGGACAAAAAAAAATCTCAAGGCACACCTATTGTGCAAAATAGCCCGTATAACACGTGTTATCACTCATATCATGTAAAATATCTGTAAATGTGCATAATTATTTACTAATGCCAAATAAAATGTGACAAAGACAACTATATTACTCATGAAATATTTATTGACGAAATATTTCAAATTAATTTGAAACTTTATGAAATTAGGCTTCATCAAAGCAGCAACACACTCATTTAAACCAGACAGGTCACACAATTAAAAATGAGGCAAAGGAAACTCAGCAGACATTCAGCACAGAGAACTGTCAATGCAAGGAAGCTGCACTGTCCAGGGGCCTGAACTACAAATTATAAATATAACATTTCAGCAATCAGCATAGAAACATGTGCTATTGTAAATATCTTTGCCGACTTACAAATTAGTGAGATACATGTGCCTGTCGGGGCGCGCAGATTTTTTTAATCCTTGGTGTCACTGAGGAGAGGGCCACTCGCAAGTCCTGTTCAACAGAGAGCCGTGACCTCCTGTTGTTCTTCATGCCGCGCCGCCTGCAGTTTCTCTGTCAATTGTTGCTCAATGTCTTCTGACATGTCGTCGATTCAACAAACGGTCTTGCTGCCTCTGGTTCAGATCCTGCGCTCTTATGAAGTAGGCCAAGTTTCTCTGAACATGGAAGGGATGTTTGGTTTCCAAGTGCCTCTTCAGCTTGCTTGGAACCATGTTCGCATTAGCTAACTTCTCCCGACAGACGACGCACTTGGGTTGAGGATTGTTGCCATCCCCGGTCCAACTGAAGCCATAAGACAGGTAACTGTCATGATACTGTCTGCTGACAGTTTTTTTTCTCTTTTCTTTCGGTGGTGGGTTTTCTCCGCACAAGAAAGCGCTCCATTTTCCCTCTTGCGTGTTTCTTTGTTTTAATGTTGTCCTTCAGCCTTCGGTGTGTCACGGTCATATAATTCCCACCTGCAACTGCGTTACCTGCGAAATATGGGGTTCCGTGAGGATTTTTATTAAAATAATTGTTTTTAGGTATAGAGTTTGCCTCTGTATTATGAAATGAGTGCATACAAAGTACTGATATAGTAAATTAAAAAATAATTATTTTTGTGTAGTTGTATATTGCAATAATCACGTATGGTTGTCACAAAATCCCACGGCACACCCGGACTTGCCTCACGGCACACCAGTGTGCCGCGGCACACAGTTTGGGAACCACTGGGCTAGATACCTGTGACGCCTGAAATAATTGCAAAGAATAATGAGTCAAAAGCCTATGTCATTTATGTAAAATACAAGTATATTTACTTTTTTTTATGGGTTCAATAAACTGTTGATTTTGACAATAAAGTTCCGACAGTTTATATAAAATGTGTCATGATTATTCATGTTGAATGGGTAAAGTATATGCTGATTTCAAAAGCATAAGGTTGTGTGTGTGGACTTTTTTTGTCATCAACAAATGGGTGTGTTATGTCATTGCTGTGTAGTATATAATATAATAGTAATGCCATGTACAATGACAGAATGAATTGAAAGATTGCATAAAACCATATACACCAGTATTTATTTTCATAAACAATATTAGCATACGTTTTACAAATTCAGTCATGCAAAAAAAGAAACAACAAATACAGCAGTGAGTGCACTGCTATATTTGCCTCATCTGTAGTCTCCCATATTCAGCTCTGTATATATTAAATGCATTCTGCAGGGAGAACACATTTAGGCACACAGGCTCCAAACCAGGATGGTCCACCATACAACGCACAGAGTCCTCAAGTTCCTGCATCCGTCTTGACACCTAGTGTGATAAACTATTGAATGACATGTGAAAAATGTATTCTCTAAACAGACAACTTAGTGAAGCTATCTCAAATGTTACCTGTGGTATCTCAATGCAGCACACATTCTCAGGTTCAGAAGGCATTGTCGCGCAATTTCCACATGTACACCTGAATAAAGAAGTCAATAACTGAGCTTTTCAAAAGACATGAAACTTCACCCATTGCTGACACCTGAGGTGTTTAAGCATCTGGAGTTATACTTTTTATGACCCAAAGCTATTGAACTTTCCAACAGTAACAGTTGTTGCACGATGTTGGAAGAAAAGGATTGTAAACTAATAATAAACGCAATGCGGCCATTGTATATATGCTGAAAAGATTAATGTCTCCCTATATAAATATATATATGTACCGCTGTTTTTGCGTTACAAACTCTACGTTACAAACTGTACACATTTCATTCTTGCTAATTAGCCAAGATATGAACGGAAACGGAATAAGTAGCAAGCATCGTAACAACAAACAGAGTTAACGTAAAATAAATAGGGACAACAGCTTGTCAACTAAACATTCAGAAACGTCCTGCTGCAACCGAGATGTTTGCACTTCCACCAAAACCTCGTCTTCTTCAGTGTCAGATTCGGGATCATACTCATAATACGCTTGAACACATGCATTTGTAAAATAAATCAAAGAAAATAAAAGTATCGGAGGAACACAGAGGGTTTAATTCTGCGTGGAGAGAGTTATATGCTTTCACAGCAAACAATGCTGGTTTACCGGTATATTTGATATGTGGAGAGAAGTTGTCAAAGGTGCTGCAGCCTTTACGTATTGGAGGAAAAACACGGAAGAGGAAGACAGCTGACGATCTTCAGTCATAATTCAATCAGTTAACTCTTTTTAGGGTGCAGCTATATGTTTTATTTATTTCAAAGTGGGGCCATTTGAATGATATTCATTTTCTTCAAATGTGCAGAGGACTCCCCAAGTGCTGTGTTAATTTATTTTAAAGTAGGCCTGTGTATTTTTTTGTGTTCTCCTTATAAGAGTTCTTTGTTTATCATTAGAAGTAAACAGTTTTCTATAATGTAATGAATGCAAAAAAACTGTAGTTTTTGTCTATGATGTAACAATATATACAACTTTATAAGCTATCAAGCTATCAAATATGTTTTGCGGTTCCAGACAAAAACAATTGGTGGAAAAGGGGGCAAAATGGCTCTTTTGATCAAAAAGGTTGCAGACCCCTGGTCTGGGAGAACATGTTTCTTCTCCTCTCGTATTCACTGCAAGCATGGTAACATGATCTATTCGGGGGTGTTGGAGCAGAACACCTCTGCTACGCGCCGTTCGTTGGATGAGGCTGGATCTCTATTAAATTAAGAAAGGAATTGAAAACACCGGAATCAAAGTTATAACAAATTATCTGAGTTTACTTCTAGTAGGAAACCAAACACATATACAAGTTATACAGAGTACTCGAGTACTCCGGACTTTCAGGTTTGTGATGCGATGCGGATAAAGGTGTCAGGACCAAACCAACTCATCAAACGAGATGAAAGTGACTTCAGGTTTGTGATGCGATGCGGACACAGATATCAGGACCAACCAACTCACCAAACCAAAAAGCATTTTACACTCAAAAACATCAGTATTCATATCTATTTTTGGGGCGGAGATTTGTCGACTCTTCCTTCCCATTTTCCTCCCAAGCGAATCAGAGTTCCGTGAGGAGGAGCTGTGTAAGCTGATCACCTCCCCCAAGTGTCCTGATTGGCTGGATTCGCTTCTGGTCGAGGTCAATAGTTCTCACCAGGACTTGAAATTCCAAAGTCCCCTAAGGTCAAAAGTCAACCTCTATCTTTGATTCGAATCTTAACTATATTCCTTTCCCATGAGGTTTTTTCACATAAACTATCCTCCTTTAGACATTTAAACTTTCCTTCACCTATTTAATGATGTCTTTAACGACTTAAAAACAACATCTGGCTTTTAGGGGTGATAAGAAGCGATGTAATGTTGTCTCTAACGACCTTAATGACGACATCTGGTTTTTATGGGTGTAACAGGCAAGGTTGGTGTGTGACACACAGAATCTCTGGGTCAATGAGTTTAAAAGTGAGAATAACATTCTTTTTCTAAGTGATTATCAAAACCCGTTTGTGATTACCTAAAACAGTTCAAACAATACATGTTCACTAAAATACAATTCAAAATAATACATGTTTACTTCAATACAGTGTAGAATCATATCTTTTTACTTCAATCCCTCTTTTGATCTCACCTCACGAGATCAACATATAGCATTTGAAACATTACCACTGTCATTCTTTTTTTCTTACTGTGTCTGTCCCAACATTTATATAAACCCATCAGAAGCTGGGATATAGAGCACTTTAAACCTTTAGGAACAGTCCACAACAACAACTTATTATGACAGTGGAGGGAGAATAAAATATGTCTAAAAAGCAAAGTCCTTGTCAGCTGAGTCATCTTTACTCTTCCCTCAATGGTGGAACTGATGAGTCTAACACACAATGAGCACATACAAGGCACACAACAACAACCACATGTCACCAAAATGGCAATAAAAGTAGCCACAGAAATTAGAAAAGACATTATCATACTTTTCACTCTTTTGGTAACACATAGTTCTGTAGAATAAAAAATACAAATCCCTTTTTATGGGATATAAAAATAAAGTTGAAAGTTCCTCAAAAAATGGATTGTTCAGACAAAGTTCCACACCGGCTATATCAACCTGTTTCAGCGGGAAATGGAGTTCCCTGTGCCGTCTTGGTTTGCCATATCTTCGTCCCCCCAGCCCGCTGACGGCGGCTTCTGGGGTGCCTGCTAGAGAGATGTGGCCTGATTGTCCTCCCCCGGCCCGCTGATGGCGGCCTCCGGGTCGATGCTGGAGAGATGTCCCGATCCTCCTCCTCCGGCCCGCTGATGGCGGCTTCCGGGTCGACTGCTGGAGAGATGTCCTGATCCTCCTCCTCCGGTCTGCTGATGGCGCCTCCTGGGTCGACTGCCTTGACGAGAGCCAGATCTGTTCTGATGTCGTCTAGGGTCCTCGCGACGAGGGCCAACTCTGTCCTGATGTCGTCTAGGGTCCTCGCAGGTGTTTTTCCCGACCGCACACTGGCTCCAGTGGTACCAGTTGTCTCCCTTTCCATCTAGGCGGACGGCATGGGAGGTCCCCTCCAACCAGACGTAATCTGCTGTGTTGGCCTTGTGTTTCTCGGGTCCCCCTTTTGGCGTCAGCAACCTGTGTGGAGAGGTCTCATACCAAGCCCTTAAGTTGCTGGAAATATGGTTTTGAAATCATCTCTTCTACTTCTTTAGTGTTTATTGGCGGCACCAACTAGACTGGAGTGTGGACAAGAGACTATGCAGAAAATAATAAACAAAAAATAAAAATAAAAAATAAAAAATAAAAATAAAAAATAGAACAAAAATAAAAATAAAACAAAAAAGGAACAATATATAATATTTTAAATGTATCAATTTCTCTTAAAAGCAACAAACAAAACAAAACAAAAAATACCAAAACTAGTATTTTAAATTGATAAATTTCTCCTAAAAACGTAATAATCTCACATACATATTGTCTGATGTATATCCTATCCTTTTCCCCCTTTTTCTGAAATAGAACGCCGTTAACGGTGTTCTTATTTTCAGAAATATCGAGCCTTATACATCAGTTATTTAATATCAGCTATATATTTATTATTACTATTACTTATATATCAGGCATTAAATGTCAGCCTTCTTCCATGATTGACCTCGTCTATATTATCTGACTTATGTTGATACGTGTTCGTTTGTATTTATTTAATATACTGTGCAATTTTTCTTTTAATTCCAAATGTTTAGTATTCAATTTTTCAGAATGTTGTAGTACTCCCTGTTTTCTTAACAACTGGAGCTATGGCTATATTCGAAATCTGACTTGGTTAAGAGATGATTTGTTTATTGGTGAGAGGAACAGTCTTCCCCTTGTGATGGGGTGGGGGTGGGTAGTTTGGGAGAGTTCCTTACAATCTCCAGATCTTCCTCTCTGTGTTGAGGCCATAAAACCTTTTAATGGGCTCTGTGGTCTGTTCAGATTTAGATTGTCTTCCTCTCCAGAGGTCATGCCTGTCTTTGACCCTGTGTGCTGCTGTGAGTTTGCAGCACCTCAGGAGCAGAGAAAGGGGGAGATCTCTTCCCAAAAGTGTAAGCTCCCTCATGAGCAACATAGCACCACATTTAACTCTCCCTGACTTGTTTGTAAAGCGTTCTTTAAGGCCTGAATTGAGTCTTCTGTTGTGTAACGGAAAATCCCATTTCCAAAAAGGGGTCAGTTTAATAGTCCTTATCATATTATCGCTCTGTTTTAGCTCCATATTAGCAGGGTTCACTAACATGGTTGGTTGATCCAGTTTAAGATTTTCAATATCTGCCATTACTATTTCCAACATTCCTTTTCCCTGAATATCAGGTCTAACAATGTGTTTTCTTTTAGGAGTATTAGATGGGATACTCATAAGTGGCATTTGTGAGCTATCATCTCCGTAGGGTGGAGGTAGGGTCTCAGACATTATACCACCTGCTTGTTGCTCTCTGTCTCTATGTCTTCTGCAATTCTTTACCCACAGTTCTTTTTACTGGATTTGTCTCTCAAGTATTACACAGATTTGACTTAAAAAAATCACACAGAGCTTTTCATACCTTATCATATTACAGTCAGGCACATTTTTATTGTGCGATGTTTATTTCAACAGATAGCGTGACTTCCAGAAGCAAGCTTCTACAATCCCCTCACGGCGATTGCGGCTTCAGGCAAGGAGTTAAAACTCAGTCAACAAAATCTCTTTATCGTCACGTTTAATGAGCCTGATTATCCCCACAACAGTTTTGTGATGAGATTCGGTCGTTCCAAATAATTAGTTAGAGGTCGCGTCTCTCTCCTCCTCTATCACCCACCATATAACAATTACAGAAATTTTATACATTTAAAGCACCACGAAAGGTAACCGCATTAATCAATCTTATCATGATCTGCGGGGAATTTAACCCTTCTGTTTTTTACACCTTCGGAGTCTTTAATTAAAGCACTGTAAAGCAACCGTATTAATCAATGTTATTTTGACTTACGGGGAATTTAACCTATACTTCTTTTACAGCCTTACAGTCTTCGTATTTAGTGAGTGAAGGGCCGGGACTAACCTACCCGCCTCTCTCAAACACTATTTTTGCTCTAGGTCCAGGACTGAATACCCTTCTCTAAGCACTTCCCCAATATCCCCAACTTGTAATATGTATTGTATTTCCCACCGTGACTAAGAACACTGAGAACGCTGCTGACAACTCTAAATTCTTTAGTATAATCAATCACAGATTTTTGATAGTCAAAACAGGTGTCTGCTCACCTTTTGTATATTGCCATGGTCTTAGTTGTCACCAGTATCTCTGTGTCCTCCCCCTGGACTGGATTCTGTCCCCTGGCTATCGGTGTTCCTTTCTAGAGATCAGCTCCCATCACGTCGGGAAAGTCACCACTTGTTGGAGCAGAACACCTCTGCTACGCGCCGTTCGTTGGATGAGGCTGGATCTCTATTAAATTAAGAAAGGAATTGAAAACACCGGAATCAAAGTTATAACAAATTATCTGAGTTTACTTCTAGTAGGAAACCAAACACATATACAAGTTATACAGAGTACTCGAGTACTCCGGACTTTCAGGTTTGTGATGCAAAATAATACATGTTTACTTCAATACAGTGTAGAATCATATCTTTTTACTTCAGGGGTGAGGTCAGCTGCAGCTCATTTGCATTAAAGCTACGTCACAGAATTAGCCCTTGCGAAGACAGGGCTGGAATAGAGCAAATAGAGCGAAATGAGGCATGGCTAAAACGCATGATCTGTTTGGTATTTTGAAAAAAAAAAAATTTTTACAGACATGTTTTATATAAGTATGGCCCTACAATATATTTTTCAAATATAGCATGATAGGTCCACTTTAATTTTAACGCACTTTAGTTGTTAGTTCAAATCCTAAATCAATTTGTCTGAGATGCAACTTTGGTCCTGAACAGTTCCTGTTATAATTATTTACCCTCCTTCAGCCTTTCCTGAGAATGTATTTGTTTAAATGATTATCTTTGCTTTGAATAGTCCTGGTAGTTATCAGTGACAAACCCAACTGTGGTCACTCTTCATGCTGTCACTGTCAAATGATCTCCTGCAGTTGTAATGGAATCATAAATCTCTCTCAAATAATTGTTTCCTACATTTATCTTCAGCCATTTGAACTTTATTAATTCCTTATATTGTTGTGAAGACACTTGAAAATCTGATCATCAGAGAGAATATGGACCCATGTGAATCACGTCAAAAAAAGAGGATCCTCTTGCAATCATATGTGTCTTACGGCCTACAGTATAGAGCAGTTGAACTAGAGTCTCCTTGAAAAAAGAAATATGCAGATTTACAGACGCCTCCTTCCCAATGAAAGCGATACAAGAGGTGTAAGCAGTCTTTTTGGGTCTGATGCATGGTCTGATGGTCTCATGTGAAAGACCTAGAAGTTGTTATTCCGTGATTTGACAGACTGCTTTTTCAATAAGCAGGAAGATTGGCTTATTTGTTTGTTTCTTTCTTTCTTTCTGATTAATCAAAGACAAACAACAACAACTTCTTCAGTCTGACCCAAATTATCTTGAACAGTAAAGCCTTCCACTGTCTCATTCAGAAGTGCTCTGGGTGAAAAAATAGTATTGATCCGTTACACACGTAAAAGTTGTTATGAAGCTAAAGCGTGAGTCCAGCAAGCAAGCATCCACTCTGCTGTCATTTCAGGCGTTAATGCTGCAACTTACTTTTTTTCTTCAGATTCCCCTGGTAGTCAGCCTTTGCCTGTTCTTAAGCAGGAAAAGAACATCCCATTCCAGCTCACAAAGCTCACACAGCCATCATTCAATACACCCAGTGCACCTTTATTTTTCCAACAGAGGGGACATGTACAATAGTTACAGCAAAGAGCCAAGGACAGATTAATATCTCTCAATAAGCATGCATAAGAAAAAAATATTAAAGATAAAAAACTAGAAATTACTCAATTTACAAGATACCAGTGGAGAAACGTGTCTATCACAACTGGACCTTCTGTAGACACACACCCCCCCCCCCCCCATTTTTTATTCCATCAAAAAGCTGATTAATCAAATCACTAGCCAGTATTTATGTTCTTCTGGTTGCTGTGGAATCTGAGAGGGGGATTTGCTTGATTTGACCTGTTATTTCAACACACTCTCACTCCCTAAGCGTCCAGGAGCGACGCTTGGTCAGGGTCCCGTGGCGTCCAGTTGTGATGCGCCGAGGCTCCTTCAGCTTCATAAACGGACGCAAAGAGCTTTCAACTGATTGCAATGTATTCCCATCGGCGGCGGTATTTGAGGCTTAGGGAAGCACGGCATTCGTTTGTGTCGGAGGCTGTTAAAGGCAATGTGAGCGTCCATTCCCATTGGATAACGGAGAATTGTACACCCGGAAGTAAGTATTCCCCTTACTGTCGATTGATTTGACAGTGATATCTCCACTACTCATCAACTCAAAAACACCAGATTATCCTTGTTAATTAAACGACATTGATAGGTTTTAGTGTGTGTACAATGCTTTTGTCACGTTTTCCCCTTCAATTCTGAGAAACAAGTCGTTTTCTATGACTTTTGGATGGCCGAAGACATTACATTACCCACAATCCTCTGTAGCAACCATAGACTGTATACAAAAATTAAATAATACATTATTCCGAGTGTGCTTGCTTTTCTCTTTGAAAGTCATCACATAACGGCATTGTAATACACGTTTCGGCTGCATTAAATATTACATATCTGCCGTAGTTAATTCTATTTATAGAGCCCTGATGACAAGACTTCTAGACAAACAGGAACTGCCGCCAAAACTGAAAACTTGACGTGTATCTTAAATATATAAGCAATTAAACAACATCTTACATTTCTTTTCACACAATACGTCTCCTTGCAGTATCAACACTAATTCGGCTGACTTTTATATTTGATCCAATTGGTAGATAGGCTGTATTTACGCCATAACGGTGCACAGCTGATAGAAAGGGACACCTACTGGTTAAAGCACGTTATTGCATTTTATAATTTTATTATTAGATATTAATAGGAGGATGTGCAAAACAGACAAACTAATAAGGCTTTATTTAAACATTAAAGAATACTTTAGGTTAAGGTCTTCTTTTGAATAAGAAAAAAGCTTTGGGGGTATAGAAGATGAATATGGAGGGATGAAACCCTCTTTGATGGTCACACATGCAGAGCACACAGTGAAATTTGTATCTACAGATAAATATTAAGCCTGACAAAGTACTTAACGTCTAATATATTGCTTTCCTGCAATGTTAACTATGTTTAAGCACTTATTTTAACTGATATTATACATATGTATTATACTCTTATAAGATGTATGTAGATAGTATAAGAAATGTGCAGAATATGACAATGTAATGGTGGAGGTACACACATATTGATAGATGTCTTGTAATGCACTGTTGAGGACAGAGTTCCCGTTAGAATTTATTTTTGCCGGTCAACATGTCCGTTAAAGTTGAAATCTTCCGGACAAAATGAGAAAAGTGCCGGTCAAAGGTCTTTTATTTATTGAGCTTTAAAACAAATTGATATGATTCGATATTAAACAAACTAATTATAGTAGATTAACTACATTATTCAAAAGTGTACAGTAACTTACAAAAACGCGGGAATAATAAACGGAGCGCTCTCTCCTTCTCCTGACAGCCCGTCAGTATCATGCAGCTCGCGGATCCAGTAATGAGTGACCCGACAGTAAAACTAAACATATCTATAACTAGTTTAGGTAGTTTGAGAGGTAATTAAAATAGCTACGTGTGATGTTCTAACCTGAAGTGTGTTTTGCTCTGCTCGCCGCTGCAGGGGATCATGCAGAGCTGCGTGTCGACTCGTCAGCAGCAGCTGATCTCTCCCGTCAGATTAGACTTTACTCGCGTTTATGTCCATATCGATCAGGTCCAGCTAGTTCTAGCTAATGATATGACTACCTGCTTATTAAAAGACACCTAAACAATAAGCGTCGCTATGCAACCGGGTGAGGCCACAAAGTATAGCGCAGCATTATGCATTTGTTTACATGCCCACCGGAACCCCGAGGCATTACCAACAGATCAACGATTAGAATTAGAATTGACTATTCTTGTCTGTCACATACTCTTCTTGTCTGTCACATAATCGCGCAACTGATGCGGTATTGCGCTAAGGGAAAATTATTTTGACCGGACATTTTGACCGGAGAGATTTAGATTTGCCGGTCTTCAGCATATTTTACCGGTCATAGTCCGGTAATTACCGGCTAACGGGAACTCTGGTTGAGGAACCTGCGACCCAAGTTTTTCATTCATTGCATAACTACACCGTAGTTGTGTATAATATGATATGTCAATAAACCTTAGAAAATCTTGAAATCTTGAAAGGGATGTGCAAAATAGTCATTATATACAGTCTTTAAAGGTGGGGTAGGTGATTTTGGAGAAACCAGCTCGAGTGTGCTGGAATTTGAAAATACACAACCGGAAAAGATCTGCCACTTCCTTACAGAGCCCCTCCTCCAACACACACGAGCGTGCACGTGACCAATGAGGGCACGAGATAAGTTTGTGCACAGATGGAAGGCTGACAGGCAGGTAGGCCATCCAGTTATTTTAGCCGGGCCGGCTAAAATGATTGGTCGTGCTTTTTACAGTACTACGGCTTCCACAGATGATATTTTTTTTATGGATTTGTTGTCAAAGCACTTAAGATATTCATTGCTATCGGGATGTTAAGAGCATTCCATGGAATATAACAAAAAGTGTATCTCGAGCCGGTTTCTCAAACTTACCTACCCCACCTTTAATGTCAATAAACCTTAGAAAATCTTGAAATCTTGAATGGGATTCTGCAAAATAGTCATTATATACAGTCTTTAATGAACTATTAGTAGAGAATAACGACGAGTAAAGAATATACTTTATAGGGATCCTATTAATATCTAATAATACAATTATAAAATGCAATAACGTGCTTTAACCAGTAGGTGTCCCTTTCTATCAGCTGTTCACCGTTATGGCGTAAATACAGCCTATCTACCAATTGGATCAAATATAAAAGTAAGCCGAATTAGTGTTGATACTGCAAGGAGACGTTATTGTATGAAAAGAAATGTAAGATGTTGTTTAATTGCTTATATATTTAAGATCCACGTCAAGTTTTCAGTTTTGGCGGCAGTTCCTGTTTGTCTAGAAGTTTTGTCATCAGGGCTCTATGAATAGAGTTAACTACGGCAGATATGTCATATTTAATGCAGCCGAAACGTGTATTACAATGCCGTTATGTGATGACTTTCAAAGAGAAAAGCAAGCACACTCGGAATAATGTATTATTTTTTTTTTTTATACAGTCTATGATTGCTACAGAGTGTTACAGGCTTGGCCTGTCACTTTAAGAGTAGCAGCCGCAAGGGGTTGTGGGTTTTTGGAAGTCTGGTGTGTGTAAAATGTGATGGCCAAGGCGAAGTGCGGAGGTATGAAGAGAGAGACGAAAGTATAGAGAAAGTGGTCAGAAAAGGAATAGTGTCTAGTTTGTATGTATTCAATACACTGTCAATGTAATTGAAGAACGTGAATAAACGGAGGTTCTTCCCACGGCACCCGAACGCATCGTCTTCATCCTTTTTCCCCTCGAAATATCTGGACAGCTGGTTACCGGCTGACAACGAGCCAAGTCAGAAACCACCGGTGTGTATCCGAAACTACGGTTTCGGTGCCGAGATACCGTCAGTATAAAAGGTAACATTGGGGGCTCGTCCGAGATTTTTTTTTTTCTACGGGGGAGAAGAGTGGAGTGGATTTAATGGCAGCATTCGGAGCTAACGCTAATGCTAATCACAGACTGAGACAAGCTGATGCAGCTAACGGAAAAAGCCCACGGAAAAGCTCTAATCCATTCTTGGTGAATATTGATGAGGCTGGTCAAAGTAAGGTGGACATGTTTGACCAGACAATTATGGATTATACTGGGTATGGGGACTGCACCAACCCCTTTCGGACTAGCATGGAGCTAACGCTAGCCGGAGCCGCAAGCTACGCCACGCCGCCGGAACCATCACTGGCGCCAACTAACCCTTTCATCATGCCGACAAAGGAGCAAGCACAGCCAAATAGTGAGTTTCTAACCCCCTTTCCACCAAAATGTGACCATTTAATGAGCATGGTATCAACTTCAGCTAAACCAGCTAATCCTTTCACCTCCATGGACTATAGCCACTCTATGCCGACCATCCCAAGTTACTCAGCTCATTCACAGTGCCTTCAGCCGCCAGTGTCACCATTAACACCCTGTATGCAGCAGCCTGCCACACTGCCTTGTAAAGTACAAGCTCACACATGCTCAGCTGTGCACTGTGGGACCGCACCTGGCCAGTGTGAGTGTGATCAGCCTAACATGAGGAGAGCTTGGTCTGAACCACGCAGCTCTGCAGCTCGTGCAGCACACAGAGAGGACTATATGGACACAAGTGATGAAGATGAACACCGTGGACACAGAGAGAGAATACCAACATTACGCCCAAGCCAGTTTGATGGGGCTGGCTCGTGGAGAGACTTCCTCTTCCATTTTAAAGGATGTGCTGAGGCTAACCACTGGTCAGAGAGGACTATGGCTGTGCATCTCAGATTCAGCTTGACTGGACCCGCGGCTGCCATCATCCACAAGAACCCCAGATCTACTCGCTGGAGTTATCAGCGGATGGTGAGTGAGATTGAGGCGGCCTACGGACCGTGTTCAGAGCATGCTGCTGCCATAGGCATTGAACTGAGACAGAGAGTCAGAGGACCGGGGGAGGCCCTGCACCTGTTAAGAGACGACATCTATGAAAAAGTGTCAATTGTGTATGCTGACCGTAATGAGCCGGAGCAGGACGTCATCAGTGTGGAGATTTTCACCAACGCCCTTGCCGATGCAGAAGTGATCCAAAGACTACTGGAGGATAAGCCGCGCACCTTGGCTAGAGCCTACGAGATAGCCCACAGGTATGAAGCCACCAGACGGGCTGCCAGAGCCGTCACACAGCTCATGCAGTCTGGTTATCGCAATGCTGCAGAGCGGAGACCCAGGGCAGCTATGGTGCACGAAAATGCTAATGTTTCCGCCTGTATGGAGGCTTTCGGGGTGGCTGAAGAGTGGGCTGCGGAGCCCGCTAGCACCCAGAGTAAAGCACCGAGGTTTAACCAGCAGTGGTCGCCTAACAGAGCTAAACCTGTACAAATGAACTCTAGAGAAGTCATCTGCCACAACTGCTCTGGTGTGGGGCACATACAAAGGAACTGTCCCTCTTCCCGAAAACGCAAACAGCATGCACCTAATAACACTCCAGCTCCTGACTCAGGTACGGTGGTCACATGCAATAAAGGCTCTGATGATGACATGAGTATCTGGATACTGATACAGGGACATGAACTGTGTGCTCTGCTCGACTCTGGCGCTCGGAGGAATGTACTCCCCCTCCGCCACTTCAACGCCATTCCTGTTGAATCGAGGCCTCAAATCCAGCCATCCATCGTACAAGTATTACAAGGCATCGGTCCCGAGGGCATCGCTGTCCGAGGGGAAGTCAACCTGCCAGTTCAAGCCGGAAGCAAGGTAACCAATGTGAACTTTATTATAGCAGACACAGCTGAAAATACAGAGGTTATCCTGGGGCACCCTTTTCTGCTGCAGTCACATGCTCACTTGGACTATGGTCGCAGGGAAATCACCCTCTTCGGTGAGAGAGTGCCTCGCTCAAAACCCAGCAGACAGCCTGAAGTGCACCTCGTCAGGGTATCCCGCACAACAGTATTGGAGTCGGGGTGTGAGTATGTGGTGCCTGGTACTGCCCGCCTCCGCTCTGCTGTTAACAAAGATATGATGCTGACCCCCACTAAAGGCTTTGTTGAGAGACAGCACGTCCTGGCAGCCCACATTGTTGTACAGACCCGGCATTCCTCCAACATTCCCATGCGGATTTACAATCCTGGTCCTGCATCTGTTACTCTGAAGAGAGGGGTGGTGGTCGGAGTTCTTCAGCCAGCGGAGGTGTTGGGAGAAGTGGATCTCCATCCGACCAAGTCCCCAGTAACATCAGACCCCAATGACTTTCCTGTTATATCTGTGCCCAGTCATCTACAGGACATGTATGCAGAGAGCTGTGCTCACCTGTCTGAGGAGGACAGAGCCGGGCTAGCTCACGTGCTACGGAGGTTCGGTGATGTCTTCTCCACCGGGCCCACTGACCTTGGCCGCACCAGCTTAGTGCAGCACGACATACAGACTACTCCTGGGCAGCCTGTGAAGCAGCCGCCACGCAGAATGGCCAGAGACAAACAGATTGCTGCAGATCTGCAGGTACAGCAGAGCCTGGAATCTGGTGTAGCTCGTCCCAGCAACAGCAGCTGGGCTGCACCTATTGTCATGGTGAGGAAGAAAGACCAAAGCCCGCGATTATGTGTGGATTACAGACCCCTTAACGAAAGGACTATTAAAGATGCCTATCCCCTGCCACGTATTCAGGACACTCTGGACACACTCTCCAATGCCAGGTACTTCAGTACACTAGACTTGACTTCAGGCTACTGGCAGGTGGAATTGACACCAAGGGCCCGCAAAGCCGCAGCTTTCTGCACTCGCAAGGGGCTATTTGAATGGAACGTCATGCCCTTTGGACTGTGCAATGCACCGGCCACGTTTCAGAGGCTAATGGACAGAGTATTAGTGGGATTGCAGTGGGAGACCTGCTTGGTGTATCTCGATGACATCATTGTCCTGGGGCGGGACGGTTCCGAAATGCTAAGCCGGCTCAGTGAAGTGTTCGCCAGGCTACGAGGAGCTAACCTGAAGCTGAAACCGTCAAAGTGCTGCCTTTTCCGGGAGAAGGTGGGTTACCTTGGCCACATTGTCTCAGCCCAGGGTGTGTCTACTGATCCAGAGAAGGTGAAGAAAGTGGCAGAGTGGCCTACGCCTCGTAACATCTCTGAGGTACGTCAGTTTGTGGGCCTGGCATCATATTATAGACGCTTTGTGGAAAACTTTGCTACGATAGCTAAACCTCTTCACGAGCTGACCAAAAAGTATGCACGATTTAATTGGACAGAGGAATGCCAGGAGGCATTTACAGAGCTGAAAGGACGACTGTCAACAGCTCCTGTCCTAGGCTACCCCCTTGACAGCGGCGAGATGCTTCTCGACACCGATGCTAGTGACTGGGGAATCGGAGCAGTCCTCTCCCAAATCCAGGGGGGTGAGGAGAGGGTGCTAGCCTATGGAAGCAGGAGGTTGTCAGCCACAGAACAAAACTATTGCACCACCAGACGTGAACTTCTGGCAGGCGTGGAGTTTGCCTGTCACTTCAGACAATACCTGCTTGGCAGACCATTCACTCTCCGGACTGATCACAGCAGCCTGCGCTGGTTAACCAGGTTAAAAGAACCAGAGGGACAGCTGGCCCGCTGGCTAGAGAAGCTGGCAGAGTATGATTTTCAGGTGGTTCATCGACCGGGGAGACACCACCAAAATGCAGACGCACTTTCCAGGAGGCCCTGCAGGGAGTCGTGTCCCTGCACAGTGCCAGAGCATGACAGCGAGCGACACCAGCATAAGGGGGTCCAGTGTGACCTGACAGACAGTACAGCTGAAGTTGTCATATATACTCACACAGAGCAACCTCTAGTGGGGGTAGCTGAGCCAGAGTTTCCTCCAGTGGGGGTAGAGGATGCCTGCAGTGACAACAATAACAACTACAGATGAAGCGTCTTATTTTGGACAGTTTAAAGTGCGAGGTTCGTGCACGTTCCGTGATGGCCGGCCGGCCCCCAGTCTGACTTGATACCGCCCCCATGATAAATACATTTAATTATTGTGAAGCCAGCTGCAATGGATCATTGATCCACCAGGGGGTGCAGTGGGGTTCCACACTGGAGTCATGTGAAATCAACTTCTTTGTTGTTAAGATCCATACAGTGTATGTCACGGATAGGATCATAGTCTGTGCTAAATAAGACATGTAATCATTTAAATAATGTTGTTTAGTCGGAAAAAACGAACGAGCCGGCTCTCCCGATTTTTAATCCTAATTTAATCATCATCATTGATGTTTATGTTCGCCGAATTGACATGAAATCACTGACAAATATGAATATTCTGTATTCAACTTCATTGAAACGATCAGGATGGGTGTTATTTTTCCCCACAATGACCAAGTCGCTGCAAATGATCCCATGTATTACATGTACATGGCCACATTCTCAACAAAGTTACGTAACGAAACATTCTGTATTCCTTGCTTACTTTTTATTTAATGCTTTATAACAGCTGGAATAGTTCGTTTAGAACAGGCACCTCACTCGCAATCTGCTCCTCCGCAACGCCTACCACCTACCTCCGGCTGAAATTATGAATGTATAGTAATCATAGATAACACGGCAGGGTACGTTACAGTTTGTTTTCATCTGATTTCAAATATTTCAAATGTCTGAAGTTAATAAATACATTCTCAGTGTTCAAGTCAATAATAGTCATATAAGAAAAGTACTGATCTAATAACAGAGATTTTATAAGGACTTTTCAATGTTCGACATCGCTCATGTGAAATACAGTAAACTGGATGTTGTGGTGCCGAGAGGCGGGGTATCAAAAGTACAAGCTAAACTTTTATTTAGCATCTGAACACACTTGTAAACAACGTGATGCCCGGGAAGCGAAGACCCGGCGGAAACAGCTGGTCTGGTTCACTAAAATGTCCGTGTACAGTATATCTGGTACTAATGTATAGCGGATCTTTGTTAAGATCCATATGTCACGGATAGGATCATAGTCTGTGCTAAATAAGACATGTAATAATTTACAAAACATCACCATGTTGTTATGCGCATGTGCGAGATGTCACGTTGTAATAACAATAACTCATCTCTCTCGGTTTTTTTTGTTTTCTTTGTGTGCTTTGCCAAAAGCCACTGTGTCAAGTGTCCTAGTTGGGTTGCCGTAACGAACAGCAGCCGGCTCTCGATTTTTAATCCTAATTTAATCGTTTATGTTCGCTGAATTGACATGAAATCACTGACAAATATGAATATACTGTATTCAACTTCATTAAAATGTTATTAACGTGCCTAAACTCAGTAATTCTCAGTAATTCACTAAAAATTACTTAAATTGATGGGGAAAAATAACACCCAGGGATCAAGATCCCTCCGCGACGCGGAGGGATCTTGATCCCTGGGTGTTATTTTTCCCCATAATGACCAAGTCGCTGCAAATTATCCCGCTTATTACATGGCCACAAAGTAACGACATAACTCCCAATATTAATTAAAATGCTTTTATGGATTTAGAAAATATTTTTATTGATTTAAAAAATAGTTGTATGTATTGATTTAAATTTACATGCATCCGCTAAGAAAAATAGTCCGTTGTTACCGTTTTTTAAACAGTCAGAATGAAACGGCAGCTCTCAGCTGTGTGTTCACACTCCTAATGGCCCATCACAGCTCTCTCCCCCCCCTAATCTTTCTTTTCCAACAGTTAAGTTAACTGTAGGTTACTCTGAGTGACAAGCTTACAGTTAGTGAAGTAACACTTTTTTTTTGTGAGTCACGACCTCGCTGTTTCATTCTAACATAACGCTCCAAATATGACTGTTTCCACTCGGACTTCAATACAGCAACACCATTGTTTGGTTTCCATGGTAGCGTGTCTCTTTAGTAGCGTGCACTCCTTTCCTGTAAATTACAGGTCCAGCCAGGCAAAACAGTAATATGAAATATGAACGTTAGTTTTTAACTGAAATGATCAAATAAAGTTAAAATGTCACAGTGTTTACAAACATTGACCATACCGTTCACCAGCCCCCACCCCACTATGTTGAGTATAGCCTACTCTTTGTTTAAAACGAATTGGCCATCGGAATGTGTGTGTCCCAACCCCCCCCCCCCCCTGTGATATCTCTTCTCCAGCAGTCTGTAGTTTGTCCGTAAACTTTAGAATGAAATGTAATACCGGTTAGTTTTTTGTGTTCATACTGACAGAAGAAGAAATAAATTAAGTATGAATGAGAATAAGACTTATGTAATGTATTGACATTTGATCAGTAGCCTATAAATGTATTACTAACTTTATCCACTGTGGTACCGAAGCTTGGATCACCGCCAAAGACATGGCCGAGGGCAGCTGGCAGCTTTCAATATTTTTCATGTGCGATTCTAACGCTTTCAGAAAGTGAAACATACAGCATAATTTGAGAAAAATAAATCAAAATAAGCGTTATAAATTAACCCTGACTACTTGTGTTTAGGACTCACTGTATTTTGCTACTCTCTAGGTCTGTGGGCCAAATCCAGATATGGGGGGGGGGGTTCTGTTAGAAGGTGCGACGGGGGAGGGGGGGAGAGAGTTAGACGCTCGTGAATTGTCAACGGGGGGGGGCCTCTCTGCACGGAGGAGCCGCGGAGAAGTGAATCACAGTGATCTCATAAACATATGACCAATGTGCGAGGGTGATGACATCAGAGCATCGTCCTATGGGCTTAGCCCCGGACAGGTACAACAGGTATTCACTCAGAGGGGGGTAGTATCCATTTACATGTCAAAAAGCAACAAACAGTGGGCGGGTGGGGGAAGTATACTGAGAAGTATATAATGAGAACTGCTACCAATGGTGGCCTATTTAGTTTATTAAGAAATACATATTTGTAGCTTTTTTTTTATCTGCAGTAGGAAATGGAGCGGACCTGCAGAGAGTAGCGACAGGGCTGGTCCAACCTGATCTGTAAAGTGATCTAACTAAGTGCTATTCATTTTCTTGACGGGGAAGTGCAGTGTAAATGGGGGGCTTATATGCATTTGAAAAGCAATATAAATCACACAGTTCGTATACAATAGGCATTAAAAGCACCGTCGATAACCATTGCCCTTCTCCTATTCAAACCAAAAGAGACATATCTGTACTCTTAGTGCCAAGTAGCTAAATAAATTCTCCAAATCAAACCAAATCAAACCAAGATATCTTGGGTATTCACTCAGAGGGGGGTCGGTGAACCGGGCAGAGTTTTTCGCCGGTCAACGTGTGTGAAAGTTTAAAGTTTATCATCTAAATTTGCCGAAACAAGTTTAATATTCTGAAAGCCAAGACTTTGTTTATTTGAAATCAGATGAAAACAAACTGTAACGGACCCATTTTATTCATATTCCGAGTCATAAAGACTTTATTTAAAATAAAGATTTATAACTAGTTTAGATTGTTTGAGAGGTACAGCTACCATTCTTTAATTAGATGTTTGATAAGTGCATGCAGATCACATAAAACACGTACACAGATACATTATTTTGTATTTTTATTAAATTTGACAATCTCAATTTCACTTTCCACTATGTCCACCGTTGTTTTTCACAACCAATGGCAGAACTTTATTGAGGCCTGTAATTAGTCAACTACAGGTCTCTTGAAGTCTTTTTCTTCCAAAAAGCTTGTGACAAGATGTTATTGCTCTTGGGGCATTAAAAACAAGATTTTAACTTTAGTTTTTTATATAATATCTGCATTGTCTCTTGTGAAAAACTAAGTCTTACTTTGGCCATAGTTATTTAATATATAGCGCCATCTCCTGGTTAAACCCTGAAATTGGAGAATAGTGGGAGGGCCTAACATTCCTGAATACTGGTCTTTGGCAGGTCTTAGGCAGGCAACTGGCTGGCAGTCGGCAGGAAGCTGTATGCTGGGGTCCAAAATAAGAGGCTCCATCTGTATGACCTGCTAAATCCAAGCATCAACTGGGTGAGTGATATTCCCAACACCAGTTTATTCTCTGGGTGGACTCAAGAACAGCTGAGAATGGCTCAGGAATCTGACCCTGACATTGCACCAGTAAAAAAGTGGATGGATGAAGGGAGCGGCCGGCTGCCATATGCAGACATAGCCCACTTCAGCCCCGCTACCAAATCATACTGGGCACAGTGGAATAGACTTAACCAGAAAGATGGAGTGCTAATGAGGAAATATTATAGCACTGAAGGAACAACGTTTTACCCCCAGATTGTGCTGCCTCATATGTACCGCAGTTCAGTGATGGAGGAGATGCATGATGGTCCTGTGGGAGGCCATTTTGGAGTAGAAAGAACTCTCACACGCCTGCAAACCAGATATTTCTGGTATAACATGAAGGACGATGTCACACTCTGGTGCCGCACCTGCCCCAGCTGTGCTGCTAAAGCTCGCCCGAAGAAAACTCCTCGAGCGGCTATGGGCACGGTGCGAGTCGGTGCCCCCATGGAGAGGATTGCAGTTGATGTGATGGGCCCTTTAAATGAAACAGAGAGACACAATAGCTACATACTAGTAGTGCAAGACTACTTCAGTAAGTGGGTAGAAGCCTATCCAATCCCAGACCAGCAAGCATCCACGGTGGCAGAAAAGATCGCCTCTGAGTGGGTGTGTAGGTACGGAGCTCCCCAGTGCTTGCACAGTGACCAGGGCACAAATTTCGAGTCAGCTGTTTTCCAGGGGATGTGCGAGCTGCTGCGGATTGACAAGACTCGAACTACCCCATTTCACCCACAGTCTGATGGACAGGTAGAGCGCTTTAATGCCACTCTGCAGAAAATCCTGGCTACTACTGCAGACAGATGTCACTGGGACTGGGATCTCATGATGCCTTATGCACTCATGGCTTATAGAGCAACTCGACACAGCTCCACCGGATTGACACCAAATATGATGCTTTTTGGAAAAGATGTCACTGAGCCAGTCGACCTGGTCGCTGGTTTGCCACCTGACAATGACAATATCGACACTAACACCCCCCCTCAATATGTCATGAAACTGAGAGAACGTCTGGAGCTGTCTCACCAGCTGGCACGAGAAGCTCTTGCGAAATCTGTTGAGCGAGCTAAAAAACAGTATGACAAAAACATTTGTGAAACCCAACACAAAGTGGGAGATGCAGTCTGGCACCTGATTAAAGGCACCAAAAGGGTTAAAAACAAGGTACGAAAGTTTCTGCCATCCTACGAGGGCCCTTACTTCATTGTAGGCATGTTGGATGACCTGATCTATAGACTCAAAAAGAGCCCCAGAGCCAAAGTCAAAGTTGTCCACCATGACAAGCTCAAGCCTTATTATTCCAGGACCCCATTAGACAACAGCTGGGTGTTCAAAGACACAGAAGCCTGGGCGCCTGTCGAGGTGCCGCCCCCTCAGCCAGACCTCAACTCATCTGACACAGTCATCGGGCCTCTCCACCTGTGGGACCCCCCATCAGACGCAGAGGATCCAGCTGTGGAGGCCCTCGAGGACCCAGGTTCTTCACTGCCAGTTACGCCGAGCAGCAGCTGGCTTCATGACAGACTTCCTCGGACTCAGCGCCCTTCCAGGGCCCCGGCCAGTGGTCCCCTACGGATTTCCACCCCTCTACAGAGACCCCAGCGAGTCCGCAGAGTTCCTGACATGTTAGGTGACTGGGTCAGTCACTAGGGTTTGTTAAAGTTTAACCTGAGTCAGGGTGTCAGCAGGTTTGTTCCTAACTCAGTAAAGGAAAAAAAGTTCCAGAGTAATTCTATGCTCTTAAGCTAAAGTTATTTAATTATATTGTTATACATCCACAGTTTGTGGCCCTATTTCATTTAGTTGCCTGTGGTAATGAGCAGAGGTGTGGACTCGAGTCACATGACTTGGACTCGAGTCAGACTCGAGTCACCAATTTGATGACTTTGGACTCGACTTGACAAAATCACAAAACACTTGCGACTCGACTTGGACTTGAACACCAATGACTCGGGACTTGACTTGGACTTGAGCCTTCTGACTTGAGGTGACTTGATAATTTAATTCAGGGGTCTCCAACACGCCGATCGCGAGCTGCCGTTAGAAGAGCATACTCCCGTCGGGGAGAGCAGAATCTTCAGCCGCTGCAACTCTTGCTGTGAATCCATGCAGGCAGGGGCGGGACTTTATTTTGCTGAGCCACCATGCGGCCAATCATATGCGAGGACACACTAGGATCATACCATTATGTGAAAGAAGGGTGGGGGGCAGACGCTCCAAAGACAGCAGGTGTAGTGGTACAGGCCAGCTACAGAGCCACGGGGAGCCGGATTTAAATGCAAGCGCGTCGGAAAAAGTCAAGAAATTTGCGAAAACCGAAAAAAGAAGCAGCATCTGGCTGCATTTCAATGATCTTGGAGAAAGCAAAGCTGAGTGCAGGATTTGTAAAATGAAAATAGCCATCAGAGCAGGGTTTTTTTTTTGCTAACCACTCAGGATTTATTGCCAGAGGTGGGAGAAGTTCAGATCTTGTACTTGAGTAAAAGTACCTGTGTGTAGGAATACTCTGTTTCAATAAAATATCCTGCATTCAAAATGTTACAAGTAAAAGTACAAAAGTATTATCATCAAAATATACTTAAAGTACCACCTGCAGAGGGATCTAGATTCAGGTGTTCTTTTCCGCATAAAGACCGCCTCGCTGCACATTATCCCTTGCATAAAGATAGATTGTGGGTCCCTTATAACATGTTGTACACCGTGGAAATAAACATTCTGGTTACCTCAACATCAGGGATCTTATCCATTAAACTCCTTCTGAATCAAACCGTCACGGTAGCATTACCTTACTGATCCCTCTTAAAATAGAAGAAAACACGTTACTTTACCAGCAGAGAGAAAATGGATTATTAAATGATTAATGTGACTAATAAAGAGCAGTTTGATTATTAAGTATTATTCTGTTGATCGATGTCATTACATTTGTTGAAAAGCACATAAGGACTTGTTTAAGACTCGTTTTGTCAAAGTTTAGGACTTGGACTTGACTTGAACTTTCCCATCCTGACTTGAGACTTGACTTGGACTTGAGCGCAAAGACTTGAGACTTGACTTGAGCGCAAAGACTTGAGACTTGACTCGGACTTGCAAAACAATGACTTGGTCCCACCTCTGGTAATGAGTAATGTGGATACTGTTTTACTGCTTTGACACTTGATGCAGGATGTAACTGGTTAGAGAAACCAAACAGATGGTACAATTGTAATGCCTAAGAGCCACATCATATATATAGAGTGAAGTCACACAGTGTTGAATTTAACTGGGTTGATTAACTACATCACAGTATGTTATGTACATGTCAGTATGTGTGTTTATACACCTTTGAAACGTTAAAAAAAAAAGGATCTATGCAGTATGCTTCGTGGACATTTTTATGGACATTGCCTCATGATTCAAGCTGTTTCCACAGCAAGGAAGACGCCTTCAAGGACTGTGGGAAATGGGGATTATTGTGGGGAGTGTGTTGCCATTAATGTTTCATGCTTTCCTTTTATAATGTTTACATGCTGGAGTGATGTTAAGGGTTGTTTTATCATCATCCAGAGTGGGGGTAGTGTTACAGGCTTGGCCTGTCACTTTAAGAGTAGCAGCCGCAAGGGGTTGTGGGTTTTTGGAAGTCTGGTGTGTGTAAAATGTGATGGCCAAGGCGAAGTGCGGAGGTATGAAGAGAGAGACGAAAGTATAGAGAAAGTGGTCAGAAAAGGAATAGTGTCTAGTTTGTATGTATTCAATACACTGTCAATGTAATTGAAGAACGTGAATAAACGGAGGTTCTTCCCACGGCACCCGAACGCATCGCCTTCATCCTTTTTCCCCTCGAAATATCTGGACAGCTGGTTACCGGCTGACAACGAGCCAAGTCAGAAACCACCGGTGTGTATCCGAAACTACGGTTTCGGTGCCGAGATACCGTCAGTATAAAAGTAATAGTAATGTAATGTCTTCGGCCATCCAAAAGTCATAGAAAACGACTTGTTTCTCAGAATTGAAGGGGAAAACGTGACAAAAGCATTGTACACACACTAAAACCTATCAATGTCGTTTAATTAACAAGGATAATCTGGTGTTTTTGAGTTGATGAGTAGTGGAGATATCACTGTCAAATCAGTAGTAGAAAATGAAAATCTTCCCGTTTTTTAAGTTTAATAAATCTCTTTTTGACCATGAAAAAGAAAAACGCATTGTATTTCAGTTTTATTTTTTCAATTTGAAAACGAAAATTAAATATCCACTCGTTTTTATTTTTTGAATATCTTTTAGTGAAAAGAAAATCCAATACGGAATGGACTTTGACAGAACATCTTTACAACAGAAGAAAGTGAAGAAGAAGACCTTCTAGAAGAAGTGGGGGGAGAGAGGTCTCATCCCTCCTCTGAAGAGAAAAAGGAGGAGGATGACAGCAGGGTCTAAAAGAAGGAGCCCTCTGAGAGGATCATACCTGCTGTCAGACCATCACTCTGGGTGTCATACAATCCCACACACACACACACACACACACACACACACACACACACACACACACAGGCATAAAAGCAGACAGCTTAGTGAGACCTGTCTGAGGGAAACACTAGTGAATGGAGGGGAAAACACTGGGGTAAACAGAGGTTGATGGACACACTGTAGTTCACACAAATACCCACAAACATACTGACAACATTTTCTAAATACTGACCTCGGTTGCCATTTAGATAAATAATTGAGAGCCATGTTGAGACAACTCTGTCATGAAAGAGAAATGTAATATACAAATCATTTGACAAATCAGGTTTAAAGACAACAAAGATGAACGGATTATAGTTAACCAACATTTAAAGCATTTATATAGAACATTTAATATTGATATCCTGTTAATAATAAATATAATATCTATTGGGTAATTATTAATTTTGAAAGCTTTGGTATAGGTAACAGACTTTCATTCCACCTCCCAACACTCAAGTGATGTGATTGAATAATCAAAACAGATAAAACACAAGGTTCAAGATTAATAAAAACATCTTAAAGAGCCCATGCCATGCTTTTCTGGTTATTACCCGTTCCCTTGTGTGTTATGAAGCTTTTTATGCATGTAAACGGTCTGCAGAGTCAAAAACCCTCAAAGTACACCTTGTAGCGAGTAAAACTCTAACACAGTCTATGCTGCCCCAAAACGCCTCGTTGGAGATTTCTCATTTTCCATTGTTTACTTCCTGGGTACTGTGACGTGTGATTACCCAGAGGCCACACCCTCTGCCAGCATTTCACGAAACAAAGCTTCACAAACCTTTCAGCGATTCATGCCGGATATGTACAGCGTAGGGCACTGAAGAACGATGCTGTTCCTACTTTCTTTGGACCAGCGGGAGATTCGGGTACACAACCTGTAAGTATTCATTGTTGTTTGTGTATTTATGATGTTTAAAACATATAAGGTATCGACCACGACTGTTTAAATGGGTAAAAGTTTTTCGGGCTGCTAAGTTGGGATCGCGGAGAAATGCTCTCCGCAGACCCTTTCTCACAGTGTTATAAACAGGGGTGCACATAACTTTCTCAGTGAGGTACTCAGATGAGTACCTGGAGTCAGTGTTTGGTACTCCAACTTCTGGCTCCACTCAAAGTTATTAGATGAAGCCCTCTGTATCGCGAACGTCAACGGGGGGGGGGGGGGGGGTTGCTAGTGGAGTACTTCAGGAAAGTCGACGGGGGGGGGGGCTAGTGGAATACTTCGTGACCACAGAGCATGAACGTTGTGATCAGCTGTTTTAGCGCAGTTCTCCAGTGAAGGGGGGGAGTCTCCCTCCGCAGCCGGTTGGCGTAGTTTTGGCACAATTCCGTTGTACAGACCGACGTTAACAGCAGCCCTGTCTGTGCACACGGAGACTGTCGTCCGGTGATCTAACCGCCTTCTGAAAAAGCTTCACAAGGACGTCGGTACGCAAATGCGCTTTGTGACACAAGTGACGGGACGCATTTCAGATTGTTGCCGCGCATGCATACCTGCGTACCAGTTATGTGCACCCCTGGTTATAAACCTTTTTCTTACTCAATATCAAGCCACACTTATTGTTTTTACTTCGGCTGTGTGCTCAGGATGAGTTTCGCTTGTTCTCGCTGTATCGCCGACCCGGAAAGCCTGTCCGCTCCTCACAGCAGATCGCAGCAACGAGCCTCGCAACTTCCCGACCAATCAGAGCACACTGGGCTCACAGGGAGGGGGGGGGGGCAGGAGCTCCAACAAGCCGTTTCGGACAGAGAGTGAATACCGGTGAATACACATACTTTACAGAGATGCTGTATGAGAAACCAATGTGAGTTTGGAAAATTGCACAGTATAAATCTATTTTAGTATACCTCAACAATGGAATTATGATCAGTAGAAATGGCCATGACATGGGCCCTTTTAAATCTTTAGATGCCTTCAATTCATCACATTTATTTTGCGCTTTTCCAAATGCTCAAAGAGTAAAATATGACATTAGGCATGAAACAATGAATACTGTGGACAATACCCACAGGAGCAAATTAGGGTGACTTGCCCAAGGACAAACGGCATGTTGACTGCATCGGTCAAGGCGGGATCGAACCAGCGCTCTTGATTTCTCAACTTTGTATCACTTTTTATTACTAGTTATAATGAATACCAATTTCTAACTATTCAAAAGCACAGATGTCACTAGTGTGTGTTTTTCACTGTAACTGTTCCCATCCAATGAGAGTCAAAGCTCTCCATCACAGCAGCAGGAAAAAAGAGCCTCTCCATGCCTCTCCTCTGTATTCATTATCTTCTTCTGTGGTAGAGGTGTGTTGTGCTGTGATGTGTTGCTGTGCACACTTCCCTCCTCTCTGCTGCGCTCCCTATCACTAATGCAGCAGACATTAGCATAGTGTTTGATGTCGAGTTAGGAGACATTTAGATGCTCTCTGTTTAACAACTGTGTCAAGTGTTTGTCGCGTCTATTTACCTCTCGAACAACATCAAACAATGCACACACAGGGCCACAATGACGCTGTCGCTGGGAAGCAGAACGAGTGCAGGAGTGGGAGGCAGAGAGAACAAGAATGATAGAGAGGGAGAAAGAGGGAAGAGCTCTCCTTTTCCCAGCACTATAGAGAACCAGACTGGTGTCAATCAGCAGCGTCCACTGCAGGTCTTCATTAGAGTCAAAACAGAAAGATTCTCCACTCTTCCGCCAAATAAAAGCAGAACGTTCTCTGTGTAAATGTTTGAAAATTGTATTTTCATCGTGAATCCTTCCTTGATGAGTCTAGAGAGAAAAACTGCTAACTAAATATATGTGTACCAAGTCAAAAGAAGATTATAATAGATTAAAATGTGGTTAGATCATTTGTATATTGTAGAATTACAGGAAGCCTGACATACAGCTCTGATATTTGCATAAACTTGGTTCCATCAACTCATGGATGTTTGAAAAAACTGGAGGCTCAATGACATGTCAAGGTAACTGTAAGTTGTCCTGAATTATGTCTGCTGTTATATGTTATGTTAGAGTCAGAAATTCACAGAGGGAGGATGAGAGGGTGGATGGCTGGAAGGTCAAAGACAACGTTGGCTTTTTAAAATGTACAACTGTAACTTGTAACTGCATTATACTGTATATGCATATAACATATTTACATGTACAAGTATATTCCTATTTTAATACCCCCCCAAAAAAATATTTCTAAATTCAACCAAGAAGTTTAGTTACATTACATTACAGTACATTTAGCTGACGCTTTTATCCAAAGCGACTTACAATAAGTGCATTCTACCAGGAAGATACAAACTTGAAGAAAACAGAATCATATAAGTACATCAGGTTTCATAGAGCCAAAACATTTCAAGTGCTACTCAACTAGCTTTAGATAAGCCAGTCCTTTGTTAGTATATTAGTGCTTTGTTAGTAATTGTATTGCTCGAAGTGGAGTCGAAAGAGATTTTAGTCTGCGCCGGAAGATGTGTAAGCTTTCTGCTGTCCTGATGTCAATCAGGACAAGTTGCATTTGGTTTGGTTTTCTGAAAGGTATTAAGTTGTATGATCATTTTGTAGAAGACAGGTTTACTGTTTGCTTGTAAGCGTTGTTCACAGCCAAAGCTCATTGGCCAATCAGCTCTCCAGACCCACTCAGGTTTCTGTGCCTCATTATTTCTCTTCTGCTGTGATTTATTTTCAATACAAAAATAAATGTTTCGCGGTAGCAATGCTACAGGGAAAACTACCGGAGCTTAGAACATAGGAACTAAAAAGACCTGCATCTCCTTTTTTTTCTTTCTTTCATTATTGTCTAATTGTAATTGATGTATTGTTTCTTGGGGTTGTTTTGTTAACAATCGCAGGGTTAATGTAATGTATTGTATTGCTGCTGTCTTTGTGTTTGGAAAATCTAAAAAATAAATCATATATTACAAAAAAGACCTGCATCTCTCGATGGGCCAACTGTTCGTCCAGCTAGCAAGATCAGTGTAACAATCTGACACAAAATGCAAAGCTGGGAAAAAGCCTATTGTATGTTCAGAATTAAGTTAGCTAAGAACATTAAGTAAGAAAACGAAAGGTGTCATTTCAAGCAACTCATAACAGCCCTGTCTGGCTAAATATGTTAAACAAGTAGAATTCTCAGGTTTCCTGAAAACGCATTGACAATTACAACACAGTAAAGCATATTTTCACAAATATGTTTCTAGTCCCAGTACAACTTTCACTATTTTATATAGATGACTTTTCTTGTATCTGCCTTTTTTCCTTATTAATTATTTAAGAAATATATTTTGGACAACTCAAATAAACTTAACTGAAGTAAAGTTCATACGTTTTAATTTATTTTCCAATTATTTCCATGATAATTGTGTTTTCATGTATCTGCATAAATGTGTGTGAGTGTTTGAGTAAGTATGTTCTCTCTGTCTATGTTTCTTCCCTCCACCATGTAGATGCAGGATGTGAAGGAGGGAGATAAGAAGAGCCAGAAAGAAAGACGGGTTAGAGAGCGAAAGAAAAGGGAAAGCTCTGTGGAAGGAGGGAGATAAGAGAGAGAGGTGAGCAGCTACACTTGTCACTAACCATAACCCTCGGATTGGGACGGTAGGGGAATACATGGAATCAAGACTGAAATAAGATGGGCTGAGGGCAAAGAAGTCAGTAAGATCTTTCCTGTGAGCTGCAGTCTTATGATACACAGTTATTCATGTTCTGCATTATTGCTTTTTCAAATAATTAGTCTTCAAGGTGCCTTAACAAAAAGAAGCAAACGTCATCTTTATTGTAGGGTTGTGTTAGTTATACAAAGAAATGTCTATGTATTAGTAAAGAAGCAAAATGCTACGTAACTGTCTTTCATGAAATATTTTTGTATCCAATACCTATTAAGCATTTAATCCATACAATCAAAAGTGATCCATCATCCTGACCGGGCACAGTGTTTCAGATGTGAGGCTGTGTCCACTTACAGCAGGTGTTTCTGTGTTTGGGCTGTCAAGGCCAAATGGTGGAGAGGGGAGCGTCAGCAGTAAGTAATGAAGAGCAATCTGTAAGGCATCTCTGCTCCATTCAGTTCCATTAGCCGCCGGCTCAATGAGGTACAGTAAGTCTGGCAACCAGGGCTGGCCCGCTGCGTCAAATCACACTGCAGATGTGTGTGTTCTCAATGCACTTGTGATTGCACTTTTATAGAGTGTATTCTATAAAATAAATTGAGTTTGTTGTATATCTGTGCACACATTTATAGGTTGCATATGTGTGCCTTGTAAATGTGTGTGTGTGCTCTGGAGCATTGCCCTCTGAATCTCTTCTTCCTGTATAACAATCCAGCAAAGGTGTGTAGTGGCCAGAGGCCTTTTCTCTTTGATATGAAGAGCAGCCGAAAGGTCTTTGACTGCAGCTGATACATGTCAATCAGCTTCTTTCAGCCCAGCAGCAGCGCAGCAGGAGAGCCTCCTGTCCGTCTCTCACCTACAGCGAGTCCCCCCCCCCAGCACTGATAACACTCCTCAACAGGTGAGCGGCTGCTGGCAGAAAGGAGATTGCCTGACCTTATTGTTTGCCTTCGTCTCCTCTTTGTTCTTCACAAATAAAGGTTTTTTTAATAAACTGAAAGGTCCTCTGCCGTGGCCCATAGAGAAAATGAAAGGGGGCAGTGAGGTATGGTACAATGTGGCGGGAAAAAAAGAGCAGCTCATCAGAAAATAACAAAGGTGCAAGTTAAAGATAAGGCACATGTCAGAGATTAATCCAGGCCTGCTTGATTGTTTTCTTTAATACCAGACCTGCTACAGCAAGCGATAAGTTTGCTGAGTAATTTGGTTTTCTAGGGGACGGGCAGCGAGTGGGTGGCTTGGTGCTCGAAATAATATTCAGGTGTGCTCCATAATTGATTTTTTTTCACCCCTCAGTTTTCAAAGAAAAATGAGATGAAACTCAAAACTGCTTTGACTCGCCTTTCTGTTCACTGCACTCCCTCTCTGCCTTCCTTTCTCCCCCTTTTTAATTCTCTTCTCTCCTTCCACTTTGGATTAATAAAGTGGCTTTGTTGAAGACAATAAAGGAAAGGAGAGAGTGTGCTTGAGAAAGCAGTTTTCTCTTCTTGCTAGCAGCTCCATTGTGATGGTTTCTGAAAGAGGCAGAAAAGAGAGAAGGATGGTGTGTGTGTGTGTGTGTGTGTGTGTGTGTGTGTGTGTGTGTGTGTGTGTGTGTGTGTGTGTGTGTGATTAATCAGAGGAAAATGCAAAGAACAATAGATTAAAATCTATTAGTTTGGTAATGATAAAATTAGACTGTCATCCTATGTTAATTTGGCAGCAGAAATAAAATATGTAAATACATTATGAGAGGGAAAGAAAGCTGAAAAATGCCGCCCAACTCATCTCTCAGCATTTTTCACATTTTCTCCACCAATTACCAATCGTTTTCTTCTTTACCATATCTTCCCTTAGAGATCATTCTAGTTTTCTCACTTGCTGTATAGGAAATGGAAGTCATGTGATTGATTGGAAAAGACAGCGGACATATCAGACAAAATCCACCTCAGGTGTGGGCAGAGTTCTCCACTTTGTATTTTATATATATAATTCCTTAATGTATAATAGGCGTTTGCATTTTAGAAAGATAGCAATTGCAGCACACAAGCTGAGTCTCGGTGAAATATTTATTGTTGAATCAATCGTTATCTGTATGTGCCCCTTTAATGTCTGAGCATTTGATTAAAAAACATGTTTTCATCTTGAAAGAAGGACTGGAAAAAAAGGTTCCTATATTATATATTATTTTTTTTATTCTGCCATTTTGAAGCTAGAAATCATCCACCTCACAAATCCCTCTCTCGCTCTCTCTCTCCCCCTCTCTTCCATCACAGGCACTTCTGCAGAAGATGGCCTGTACTCTAGGGCTGTTTTCCAATTACGGTCCAACCTTTTCACAGAAGGTCATTATAATTAGAAATCCATTTAGCTTTTCTGTGAAAAGCACAAAATAATTTTTTTGTGATTGTGGTCCCTGGAAAAAGGCTGTAGTGCTGATCTCAAGTGGCTCTATTAGGATGGTTGGGTGGACAGGTTCCATGCATTAATGGTTTCACTTGGGGGAGAAACTGGCCTTTCCCACATTACTAGCACATGAATGGAAAAAGACATCTTGGAAATAGCTGTCCAAATCAATACCATGCAGGCCTTTATGTGTCTGTGTGTTCTCCTCACAAACAGAGAGTAATGAGCAGAGGAGGACTTCACCGGGATTGGAAGATGCTGCAGACTATTACCCAAAGTCTTCATATGTAATCTGAGAAAATAATTATTATAAAGCTGTTGAGTCCTGTTGAACAAGTCCTGCTAAGATTGCCTTTATAATAAAATAGTTACAAACCTGATCCTGTGGTTAAACAGTATATACCCCTGTGACCCTTGGTGGCCTGGATCACCAATTGTACTTAATATTTAAGTTTATCTTTAATTGATTGTTTGCTGAACCCCCTACCCCAAAGAGCAATGGTCTAACCATAGATCTGCAACTTTTCCCAGGCCTTCTCCACATGGGAGCTGTCTTTTTATTTAGGCTTAACGAAACCTTAAATATAGAGAGGCGAAGTCCCTCCCTTTCCGGTGGACCTCCATGGGACCTTATTTCGGAATAATTATGTATTTAAGTCAATGGCGAGAGAAAAGTTATCTTTCGATCCCGTTTGAATTGTGCCACGAATTACACATATGATGTTTGTCAATTTAAAAGATAATTTGGCAAGTAAAAAAAAAAAAGGTTTTGCCGTAAAACTCAGAAGTAAGAGTTTTTTTTGTGTGAAACCTCTCAATGAACTACATCTCTGGTCTCGCACAACTACACACGTCACCAAGATGGCCGTCACTACTGTCTTGTCAAACAAGGGATTGACTACCCTCACTATCACCACAATAAAACACGTCCAGAAGAATGTCATGCAAAGCTGCCTGCCTGCCTTCCTTCGATTCTCTCTGAACTGCCTGATCTTTTTAATGTTCAATGTTAACCATTTGTGCAGATAGCATGAAGTAGAAAAGATCGCCGATGCTAATGTAGCGTTAGCGTTTCTCAGCATTAAAGAAAAGAAGAAGAAGAAGAAGAAGAAGAATCACTGTGGGAGAGTCCTTCGTCACGCTAACCTCAAGCAAGGCAGTCGCAATTTTTACAGGCTCCCACTACCTGTTAGCATCTGTTAGCATCTGTTAGCATCTAGCTCTCCTCTTACAAACATTTAGCCATCCCTGCTTAAACAACATCTTGACGCAGTTTGGCATTGGTGCATGGGACAGTAATTGCCCTAAACCTTTCACACTCAAGAATGCCATCAAACCACCCTGAGGATGATGTGCTACTTCAAATAGCTAATAAACAGATAACACACCTTAAGGAGGATATCCGACGGCTTTCTGACGAGCTGAAAGAAAAAGAGTCTCTCGTGTCCGGTCTCATGGAGGTATCATCGGTACAGTCTAAACAGCTTGCCTCGTTCAGTGCAACTATCCATGACACAGTTCTGTGGGATCCTTCCACCTGTCCACGGCCTTCCGACAGCTCGACACCTGGCCACCAGCAGTCGTGGTCTGAAGTGGTGCGCAGGAGCTTTTTGAATGGGGTAACTTCACCGCCTCGTCTGGGCCTTCGGAACCACTTCACGGCCCTGTCCGACAATCCGGTCCATCAAGCTGGTGCTCCCGCGGCGCTGGCCCGTCCAGATGATCCGGCCCGACCAGCTGATGCTCCCGCGGTGCTGGCCCATCCAGATGATCCGGCCCGTCCAGCTGATGCTCCCGCGGCACCGACCCGTCCAGATCTGCACCCTGCCGCCTCTGCAACTTCTGCGCCGGCAGCCGACAGCATTTGTGCTGCTACCCAGGCCACTGTGGAGTCAACTCGGCGTCCCTCATCCCGTCCGGCGATCACCTCTTCACGTCGTAGACTCCTCAAAGAGGCCGTGCTGAGACACTGGGGAAGTTTTTCGGGCCCTGAGCCGGCAAGGAAATCCTCTCCGAGCCCAGCTGTTCCTGCACGGTCACCACATCCTCAATCACCGGCACCTCCTCGTCCCCTTTTCGCCCCAACCACATTAATAATCGGGGATTCCATAACCAGAAACATCCGATTCTTCAATGCAGCCACACGCTGCCTCCCTGGAGCCACCGTCCCGGTAATCCTGGATAAACTCCCGGGGCTGCTGCACTCACTCCCGTCATCTGTCAATAGACTAATTGTCCACGTTGGGTCGAATGACACAGCCCGCCAGCAGTCAGAGCTGACAAAAAATGATTTTGAGAAACTTTTTAATCTTCTACGGAGCTGTGAAAAGTCGGTTTTTATCTCAGGTCCGATCCCAACGCTGGCTCGCGGAGCAGGGCGTTTCAGTAGGATCCTCAGCCTCCACACTTGGCTCCTATCCGCCTGCAGAGCTCACGATTTAGGTTTTATTGACAATTTTAATCTATTCTGGGACCGACCCGCCCTCTTCAACACTGATGGAATCCACCCCAGCAGGTTGGGTAGCCGCATGCTAGCGGCTAACATGCAGCACGCTGTTCAGACGTCTCCCTGACTATTTCGACTCCATTTCCACACACCCCCCTTTCCAGCAGTGTCATCTGAGGCCACTGTTTCCACTGCTAGAAACTTTTCTTCTTCGCTGATGCCGCTAACGCCTGCCATCTCGCTCTCTGGCGCCACCCAACGACCAGAGGCTGCTATGCCAGTACAGCGACCCATTTCTGTTTTAACCAACATACACAGAAGGTTGGTGACTCAGGTTGGAAAAAGAAAGTCCAAAAAGATCTGTTTGAGTTTGTCGAATTTAACAGAAGTTCTGCGTGCTCCACGGTCTATCACAGGCGGTCAGAGTGATAGTATATCAAATACATTTAAACTGGCTCTATTAAATGTCAGGTCTTTAGCAGGTAAATCATTTTTAATAAATGATTTTATCACCCAGCACAATCTGGATTTTATGTTTTTAACTGAAACTTGGTTAGACCAAAACAACAGTGCAGCTGTTCTTATAGAATCAACCCCTCCCAACTTTAGTTTTATGAGTCAGGCAAGACTGCATAAGAAAGGGGGTGGGGTTGCTATTTTGTTTAATGACTTATTTCAATGCAAGCAGACTATGTATGGAAACTTTGCTTCTTTTGAATATGTGGCCCTTCAGTTGAAATGCTCCTTTCGAGCTCTTTTCCTAAACATCTACAGACCACCCAAATACTGTGCAAGCTTTTTTGATGATTTTACCGAGTTGCTGTCTATAGTGTGTATTGACTTTGACCGTTTAATCATCGTTGGTGATTTTAATATCCATGTTGACAATCCCCAGGACAGAGGGGCTAAAGAACTGTTTTGTGTTATCGACAATTTTGGACTGACTCAGCATGTGAAGGGTCCGACACACAATAAGGGGCACACTCTGGACCTAATTGTATCAAAGGGTCTAAGGGTTTCTAAGCTTGTGGTGACGGATGTAGCGCTCTCCGACCATTCCTGTGTTTTCTTTGAGAGCTCTATTACTGTCCATACAATTCTTAAGAAAGAGGTAACCACTAGACGTCACTTAACTGAAAATGCACAAGAAATGTTTGCTCAGATTTTTACTCCCTCAATTGCCCATGCTAACTTCTCAGTAAATGAGCTAGTTGATCATTTTAATTCCAAAATAACAAATGTCATGGATACCATTGCTCCCATTAAAACAAAGGAAGTATCTAGCAAAAAAAAATCTCCATGGAGAAAAGCCATGACTGTAAGAACAACAAAAACTGAGTGCAGAAAAGCTGAACGCAGGTGGAGAAAAACAAATCTCCAAGTTTACTTCTAAATATATAAAGAGAGACTCTGCGTCTATAATCAGGAAATAAAAAAGGCACGACAGTCTTTCTTTTCTGACATCATTACCAAAAATAAAAACAACTCACGTGCCTTGTTTGCTACCGTCAACAGACTAACAAACCCCCCAGTGTCAGTAGCTTCAGAATTTCTATCCACCTGGGCCTGCAATGAATTTGCCTTCTTCACTGACAAAATCATGAAAATTAGACAGGCAGTCAGTTCCTCTGCATCAGGTACAGCAAATGTACTGCTATGTTCACCTAAAGTCAATCCAGACATCATGACACAATTCCATCTGAAAAATGCTAATGACCTGGAAGACATTATTCAACATCTGAAATCCTCCTCCTGTAGCCTCGATATTATTCCGACAGGATTTTTCAAAACTGTTTTTCACTGCATGGCCTCAGATATACTACACATAGTAAACAAGTCTCTTCAAACAGGTGTATTTCCGCAGGCCCTGAAAACTGCAGTAATTAAACCGCTCCTAAAAAAGCATAACTTGGACACAACCGTAATGAATAATTACAGGCCAATATCAAACCTTCCTTTTTTAAGCAAATGTATTGAAAAAGTTGTCTTTCAACAGTTGAGTCATTTCATGTTTTTAAAGCTCCCATGTCATGCTTTTCCGGTTATTACCCGTCCCCTTGTGTGTTATGAAGGTTTTTATGCATGTAAACGGTGTGCAGAGTAAAAACCCTCAAAGTACACCCTGTAGCGAGTAAAACTCTAACACAGAAAATACCTCCCCAAAACGCCTCGTTGGAGATACGTCACTGTCCATTTGATTCTTCCGGGTACCGCATGCCATGTCATGCGGTACCCGGAACAAAATGGACCAATCCGGAAGAGCTATGGTCACACCCAGCGGCGCTGGCCGCACCCTCTGCCAGCCTAACATTTACTGTTGGAAGCTCTGGTTCAGTTCACAATCGACCCAGTCATGCCACTGCCAAGGACCTGTTTCCTGAAATGTGAGGAGAAATCTGAGCTGTTTGTCCTACCGACGGAAGAACCACGACAAAGTCAGTGGTTGAAATTTCTTTTTAACACTGTTCCTTCAGAGGTTCGAAGAACGTTACTGTGTGCGCGGCATTTCACAGACGAAAGCTTCCAAAACATTGACCAGTTTGAGGCCGGATATGCACAGCATTTGAAACTGAAGGACGATGCTATTCCTAGTTTGTTTGGACCGTTTGGAGCAGGGGAAGATTCGGGTACACAACCTGTAAGTTTGCATTGTTATTTGTGTATTTATCAAACAAGACTGTTTAAATGTGTAAACTGTGTCGGACTGCTAAGCCATGACACAGTGCTAACTGTGCTAACTAAGTTGCTAGCGTTTTGAAGTAAGAAGATATGATTCTACACTGTATTGAAGTAAACATGTATTGTTTGAACTGTTTTATGTAATCACAACGGTTTGGGTAATTATATATAGAATAGGAATGTTATTCTCACTTTTAAATTCACTGGCTCAGAGATTCTGTGTTTCAATACACCAACATCCTTCTAATCATCCATAAAAGCCAGATGCGGTCATTAAGTCGTTAAAAGACATCGTAAAATAAGTGGAGAAGAGTTTAAATGTCGGAAGGAGGGAAGGTTAGGTGAAAATATCCCCTGGGAAAGGAATGTAGAGTAAGATAAGGTAAAGATAAACATTGACTTTTGACCTGGTGTGGTTTGGGATCTCACTCTCTGGTCAGACCTCTGATTGAACCCGGCCAGAAGCGAATCCAGCCAATCAGGGCACTTGGGGGAGGTGGTCAGTTTAAACAGCTCCTCCCCAGGGGTTCTCTGATTCGCTTGGGAGAAAAATGGGAAGGAAGAGATGACCAATCTCCGCCCCAAAAGTAGATAGAAATACTGATGTTTGTGTGTGTAAAAATGCTTTTGGGTTTGGTGAGTTTGTTGGTCCTGATATCTGTGTCCGCATCGCATCACAAACTTGAAGTCCAATTTCTTCTCGTTTGATGAGTTTGTCTGGTCCTGACGCTTTTATCCGCATCGCATCACAAATCTAAAAGTCCGGAGTACTCGAGTACTCTGTATAACTTGTATATGTGTTTGGTTTCCTACTAGAAGTAAACTCAGATAATTTGTTATAACTTTGATTCCGGTGTTTTCAATTCCTTTCTTAATTTAATAGAGATCCAGCCTCATCCAACGAACGGCGCGTAGCAGAGGTATTCTACTCCAACAAGTGGTGACTCCCGACGTTTGTGAGCTGATCTCTAGAAAGGGACGCCGACAGCCAGGGGACAGAATCCAGTCCAGGGGGAGGACAAAGAGACACTGTTGACAACTGCAAGCGCGCTATACACAAAAGGTGAGCAGACACCTGTTTTGAATATCAAAAATCTGTGATTGATTATACTAAAACTTTAGAGTTGTCAGCAGCGTTCTCACTGTTCTTAGTCATGGTGGGAAATACAATACATATTACAAGTTGGGGATATTGGGGAAGTGCTAAGAGAAGGGTATTCAGTTCTGGATCTGGAGCAAAAATAGTGTTTGAGTGTGGCGGGTAGATCCCAGCCCTTCACTCACTAAATACGAAGGCTGCAAGGCTAGAAAAAGAGGGTTAAATTCCCCGCAGATCATGATAAGATTGATTAATGCGGTTACCTTGCAGCGCTTGAATTAAAGACTACGAAGGTGTCAAAATAGGGTTAAATTCCCCGTAGGTCAATATAACATTGATGAATACGGTTACCTTGCAGTGCTTTCATTAAAGACTGTAAGGCTGTAAAAGAAGGGTTACATTCCCCGCAGATCATGATAAGATTGATTAATGCGGTTACCTTTCGTGGTGCTTTAAATGTATAAAATGTCTGTAATTGTTATATGGTGGGTGATAGAGGAGGAGAGAGACGCGACCTCCAACTAATTATTTGGATCGACCGAATCTCATCACAAAACTGTTGTGGGGATAATCAGGCTCATTAAACGTGACGATAAAGAGATTTTGTTGACTGAGTTTTTAACTCTTGACCTGTAGTCGCAATCACCGTGAGGAGATTGTAGAAGCTTACTTCTGGAAGTCACGCTATCTGTTGAAATAAACATCGCACAATAATAATTTGCCTGACTGTAATATGATAAGGTATGAAAAGCTCTGTGTGATTTTTTTAAGTCAAATCTGTGTAATACTTGAGAGACAAATCCAGTAAAAAGAACTGTGGGTAAAAAATTGCAGAAGACAAAGGGACAGAGAGCAACAAGAAGGTGGTATAATGTCTGAGACCCTACCTCCACCCTACGGAGATAATAGCTCACAAATGCCACTTATGAGTGTCCCATCTAATACTCCTAAAAGAAAACACATTGTTAGACCTGATATTCAGGGAAAAGGAATGTTGGAAATAGTAATGGAAGATATTGAAAATCTTAAACTGGATCAACCAACCATGTTAGTGAACCCTGCTAATATGGAGCTAATACATGTAGAAAGAATAGCAGCAGCTCTGGCAGAGACAATAGGTCCTAGCATGCAAGCACAGAGCGATAATATGATAAGGGCTATTAAACTGACCCTTTTTGGAAATGGGATTTTCCGTTACACAACGGAAGACTCAATTCAGGCCTTAAAGAACGCTTTACAAACGAGTCAGGGAGAGTTTAATGTGTTGCTATGTTGCTCATGTGGGAGCTTACACTTTTGGGAAGAGATCTCCCACTTTCTCTGCTCCTGAGGTGCTGCAGACTCAAAGCAGCATACAGGGTCAAAGACAGGCGTGACCTCTGGAGAGGAAGAAAATCTAAATCTGAACAGACCACAGAGCCCATTAAAAGGTTTTATGGCCTAAACACAGAGAGGAAGATCTGGAGATTGTAAGGAACTCTCCCTAACTATCCACCCCCACCCAATCACGAGGGCAAGAGTGTGCCTCTCACCAATAAACAAATCATCTCTTAACCAAGTCAGATTTCAAAATGGCCATACCTCAAGTTGTTAAGAAAAGAGGGAGATTCAAAAAGTTATCAATAATTGCCCAGTATATTAAATAAATACAAACGGACACGTATCAATATAAGTCAGATAATATAGACGAGGTCAATCGTGGAAGAAGGCTGACATTTAATGCCTGATATATAAGTAATAGTAATAATAAATATATAGCTGATATTAAATAACTGATGTATAAGGCTCGATATTTCTGAAAATGGGAACACCGTTAACGGCGTTCTATTTCAGTAAAAGGGGGAAAAGGATAGGATATACATCAGACAATATGTATGTGAGATTATTACGTTTTTAGGAGAAATTTATCAATTTAAAATACTAGTTATGGTATTTTTTGTTTTGTTTTATTTGTTGCTTTTAAGAGAAATTGATACAGTTAAAATAATCTAGCTTTGGTTATTTTTTGTTTTGTTAGTTTGTTCCTTTTTGTTTTATTTTTTATTTTTGTTCTATTTTTTATTTTTTATTTTTTATTTTTTTAGTTTTGTTTATTATTTTCTGCATAGTCTCTTGTCCACACTCCAGTCTAGTTGGTGCCGCCAATAAACACTAAAGAAGTAGAAAAGATGATTTCAAAACCATATTTCCAGCAACTTAAGGGCTTGGTATGAGACTTCTCCACACAGGCTGCTGACGTCAAAAGGGGGACCCGAGAAACACAAGGCCAACACAGCAGATTACGTCTGGTTGGAGGGGACCTCCCATGCCGTTCGCCTAGATGGAAAGGGAGACAACTGGTACCGCTGGAGCCAGTGTGCGGTCGGGAAAAACACCTGCGAGGACCCTGGACGACATCAGGACAGAGTTGGCCCTCGTCGCGAGGACCCTGGACGACATCAGAACAGATCTGGCTCTCGTCAAGGCAGTCGACCCAGGAGGCGCCATCAGCGGGCCGGAGGAGGAGGATCGGGACATCTCTCCAACAGTCGACCCGGAAGCCGCCATCAGCGGGCCGGGGGAGAACAATCAGGCCACATCTCTCTAGCAAGCAACCCAGAAGCCGCCGTCAGCGGGCTGGGGGGACGAAGACATGGCAAACCAAGACGGCACAGGGAACTCCATTTCCCGCTGAAACAGGTTGATATAGCCGGTGTGGAACTTTGTCTGAACAATCCATTTTTTGAGGAACTTTCAACTTTATTTTTATATCCCACAATATAAGGGATTGGTATTTTTTATTCTACAGAACTATGTGTTACCAAAAGAGGGAAAAGTATGATAATGTCTTTTCTGATTTCTGTGGCTACTTTTATTGCCATTTTAGTGACATGTGGTTGTTGTTGTGTGCCTTGTATCTGCTCACTGTGTGTTAGACTCATCAGTTCCACCATTGAGGGAAGAGTAAAGATGACTCAGCTGACAAGGACTTTGCTTTTTAGACATATTTTATTCTCCTTCCACTGTCATAATAAGTTGTTGTTGTGGACTGTTCCTAAAGGTTTAAAGTCCTCTATATCCCAACTTCTGATGGGTTTATATAAATGTTGGGACAGACACAGTAAGAAGAAAATTGACAGTGGTAATGTTTCAAATGCTATATGTTGATCTCGTGAGGTGAGATCAAAAGAGGGATTGAAGTAAGAAGATATGATTCTACACTGTATTGAAGTAAACATGTATTGTTTGAACTGTTTTATGTAATCACAACGGTTTGGGTAATTATATATAGAATAGGAATGTTATTCTCACTTTTAAATTCACTGGCTCAGAGATTCTGTGTTTCAATACACCAACATCCTTCTTATCATCCATAAAAGCCAGATGCGGTCATTAAGTCGTTAAAAGACATCGTAAAATAAGTGGAGAAGAGTTTAAATGTCGGAAGGAGGGAAGGTTAGGTGAAAATATCCCCTGGGAAAGGAATGTAGAGTAAGATAAGGTAAAGATAAACATTGACTTTTGACCTGGTGTGGTTTGGGATCTCACTCTGGTCAGACCTCTGATTGAACCCGGCCAGAAGCGAATCCAGCCAATCAGGGCACTTGGGGGAGGTGGTCAGTTTAAACAGCTCCTCCCCAGGGGTTCTCTGATTCGCTTGGGAGAAAAATGGGAAGGAAGAGATGACCAATCTCCGCCCCAAAAGTAGATAGAAATACTGATGTTTGTGTGTGTAAAAATGCTTTTGGGTTTGGTGAGTTTGTTGGTCCTGATATCTGTGTCCGCATCGCATCACAAACTAGAAGTCCAATTTCTTCTCGTTTGATGAGTTTGTCTGGTCCTGACGCTTTTATCCGCATCGCATCACAAATCTAAAAGTCCGGAGTACTCGAGTACTCTGTATAACTTGTATATGTGTTTGGTTTCCTACTAGAAGTAAACTCAGATAATTTGTTATAACTTTGATTCCGGTGTTTTCAATTCCTTTCTTAATTTAATAGAGATCCAGCCTCATCCAACGAACGGCGCGTAGCAGAGGTATTCTACTCCAACAGTTTCCATATATCAACTCTAATATCAGCAGATGGCCTTGCATACATGTATCTCATAGCAGGAGAATGTCTGCATTCACACACGAAATACTCATAGACAGTATACTCCGGGTGATTTGCCGTACGGTCAGTCGCGAAACGTAATTACATTATAGCTGGCGTAGCGTGTATGCTACCGAGCTAACCAACGGAGCTAGACATGGGTTTGCTTGGGAAAACATTTTTGTTATGCCAGCTACAATGAATGTAGCAGACTACCCGTATAAGATTGCAATTGTAAACACGTTCTTGCTAGCCTAATATGAATCACTAGCTTTTGTTCATAGTGGTTTAATTACACTAAACAAGCCCAGCTTACTGGGCTAACGACGTTGCTAGCATTTAAATATATCAACTACAATGTCAGCAGATGGCCTTACATGTTTGTCATGGCAGGAGAATGTCTGCAGTCACACACGGAATACTCATACAGTATACTCCGGGTGATTTACCGTACATTGTGACAGTACATGTACATACTGCATGTATAGCTAACGAGGCTAGCTATACATGCTAGCGCAAAACAATGTATTCATGCCAGTTACAATGAATGACCGAACGTAGCAGACTACCCGTATAAGATTGCAATTATAAACACGTTATTGCTAGCCTAATATGAACCACTAGCTTTTGTTCATAGTAGTTTTATTACACTACATTATAGTTGCCGTTCCTCCGAGCTAGCGTTCATATCGTGTTAGCTACCAAAGTAAACAAGAAAGCTAGGTTAGCATATTAGCTGGCAAGCTTACTGTGTTCATTAGATAGATGGAATAGATAGATCCACACTCCTACCACAACTACTACTAACGAATCTAAAACAACTCAGTTTCTCTAATATTTTGTGATTTGCATTTGATTTCGTCCAGCTAGATCCTGCCGGACAATACATGACGGGACTACCACACTGATGCATCGTCCTAAAAAGCCCCGGCTGCGATAGGCAAGATGCCGACAACGGGGAGGAATTGATGATATACCGTGTATATATGTATATTTATGTTCATTTTGTACATTTCTAAAAATAAAGTTTAATGGAAATACTTAGTAGGCCTATCCTTTCTTCCCTGAATTATTTGCTCCTATAACATATCATTCATATATAGCAAACCATGATTTGATTTCTCATCAAACAGTTGTAGTTTATTACAGGTAAAAATAACTTACTCTTTGTTATGACCGGCTCGTAGGCCACAACGGAAAGACAAGGAGACATACACGAGTTTACAAAACCACGGCACATTTATTGTGGTAAATGCAGAGATAGGTGGTCGAGGGGAGAGGATCGCCGAGTTCGTCCTTCTGCAGCCGCTTTGGAGAGAGACAGGGGCCGCAGTGTGACTCCGGGCAGCTGGGCTTAATAGCACCTCGGCTCCGGCCAGGTGTCCGTGATCGCGCTGATTAGCCTCTTCAGCTCCACCCCATCGTAAGACCTGCAACACACCTGCACAAAGGCCCTGGGGCCGTCACACTCTTCTATAACAACAGTTGTAGGTACAGTTCGGTTAGTTAGCGTATAAAATATACAGCTGTACCGACGCCATTATAAGACTGATGTTCCGAGAGCGAGCCGAAAAAAGCACTGTTAGACATGGGCGGAGCCTCTCTGGTGGTTGACTAATCAGAACAGAGTGGCCGAGCTGACCAATCGGAGCACACTAGGCTCACAGGGAGGGGGGGGCAAGAGCTCCAACGAGTCGTTTAGTGGAGAGAGTGAATACTGCTGAATACACATACTTTACAGAGATGCTGTATGCGAAACCAATGTGAGTTTGGAAAATTGCACAGTATAGATCTATTTTAGTATACCTCAACAATGGATCAGTGGAAATGGCCATGACATGGGCCCTTTAAATGACGGTTTTGATGTGTTTCAGTCGGGCTTTCGACCAAACCACAGCACTGAAACTGCACTTGTAAAGGTCTTAAATGACATTCATTTAAACACAGACAGTGGCAGAATATCAGTTTTAGTATTATTAGATCTCAGCGCTGCATTTGACACTGTTGACCACAACATATTGCTAGACCATCTAGAAAACTGGGTGGGAGTTTCAGGAACAGCTCTAAATTGGTTTAGTACCTACTTAAAGGACAGAAAAAACGTTGTCTCAATAGGCAACTACACATCAACTTTGACAAATATGTCATGCGGGGTTCCTCAAGGCTCCATCTTAGGACCTTTGCTTTTTAATATTTATATGCTACCTCTGGCTGAAATTATTAAAAAGAGCGATCTAAGCTATCACATCTATGCAGACGACACCCAGATTTATTTTAAAATCACACCAGGAGACTATTCTCCGATTAGAACACTGAGCAAGTGCATTGAGCACATCACTGACTGGATGACTCAGAACTTTCTCCAACTGAACAAACAAAAAACTGAGATCATTGTTTTTGGAGCAAAGAAGGAGCGATTAAAAGTAATCGCAGAGCTTCAGTCGGCAGACTACAAAACCACTAATAAAGCCAGAAATCTAGGTGTAGTGATGGACTCAGACCTGAATTTCAACAGCCACATTACAACAGTCATTAGGTCTGCATACTATCACCTGAAGAATATATCGAGGATTAAAAAACTAATGTCACAACAGGACTTAGAAAAGCTTGTCCATGCTTTTATTTTCAGTAGACTCGACTACTGCAATAGTGTATTCACAGGGCTGACAAAAAAATCCATCAGAAAGCTGCAGCTGATTCAGAATGCTGCTGCACATGTCCTCACTAACACTAAAAGAGTGGATCACATCAGTCCGGTTCTGAAATCTTTACATTGGCTTCCAGTCGGCCAAAGAATTGATTTTAAAGTACTATTGCTAATTTTTAAATCATTACATGGTTTAGGACCAAAGTATATTGATGAACTCCTACACAATTACGAGCCATCAAGGTGCCTCAGGTCTTCTGGGACGGGTCTGCTATCGGTTCCGAGAGTAACAACAAAACATGGAGAGGCAGCATTTAGCTATTATGCCCCGACACTCTGGAACAAACTACCCAAATCATGCACGTCCGCAGAAACGCTTACCATTTTTAAATCGAGACTAAAAACATATCTCTTTACCGCTGCTTTTAATTGAGCTGCTCATATTCGAACTACAGTATGCCTTTTAAACATGTATTGTATACCTGTGGTGTTTATTTTAATTATTTTATTATCTTTGCTTTGTAATGCCTGTTGTAAAATGCCATTATATAATGTGTTTTTACTGTATTTATTCATAAAAAGTCTTTTAATTTGTTTTGTAAAGCACCTTGAATTGTCGCGTACAGAAAAGTGCTATTTAAATAAACTTGCCTTGCCTTGCCTTGCCTTCTCCCCCGGGGGCATCCGGGCTTAAACGGTGTATTATAGAATGATCACACCGGTGTGACAGTACTCGTCAAAGGGTTCACGAAATATGACTACTACTCTTACTGTTTAACATTTTGGGTTACTTAATGTTACTTCATGTTAAGGCTATTAAAAATGACAAGGCTAAGGCTGTAATGCTAACTAACGTGCTTGCTACTAGCTAGGTAGCTAACTTGATCCAGCCACTCCTGGTCCTTTCATCAGACGGGAAGCGAAAGAATGAGCAAGACCCATTGCTGGTATGATAACAACCTGGTACTAAGCACACAGGCATCTTGTTAAAGTTATCTTATCTTAGCTATCTCTTATATTTAGTGGAGGAAAACAATTATGACATCGGTTATGACATCACTTACGCGACTTTGGAATTTCTAGTCTTTCTAGTTGCGTATTTTTCATAGTCTTATATTTCAACAGTTTTACGACAAACTGTGACTTTTTTGACATGGAAATGATTTTTTAAGATTGACAAACATCATATGTGTAATTCATGGCACAATTCAAACGGGATCAAAAGAGAAGTTCTCTCCCCATTGACTTCAATACATAATATTTCCGAAATAAGGTCCCATGGGTCGGAAGTAGATGGGCGGGACTTTGCCTCTATAACAGCAAAATATGTTTTAAGTGTCTGATTAAACAGGAGTTGTAATTGATAGCTAACTAGCTTATCACCGATGTAAGTCTTCCCTGTGTGCAACCCTGACTCCTCAAAATTACGTTCCCACAGAACTAAACTGCTTTCTCAATTACGTTTAGCTAGAAACCTATTTTCTCTCAAATACGTTTATTTTCTACATATCTTTGCCATTTATTGTCTTGCTTTCCTACAATGCGCCCGACCACGCACAGGGCTGCTTATTAATTCGAACAATCTTGCTGGCCTTTATTATTATTATTATTATTATACAAAGAGAAAAGAATGTTACGATCTCACCCGTGGCGAGCCGTGACTTTTATACCTAGGCCCTCTGACCCCCCCCCTTCCCTCGAAAAAAAAGAAGAGTTATTACGTCTCAGCGGAATATCAAAACAACGGCCCGGGGTGCAAAACGCATCAATGACAGCGACCCTCTCCCCCCCCATCCTGTCACGGGTGGTCACCAGATGTCGTTTGTGCCTCTTGGGATCTAAACGACGGCCGGCAAACCACTTCTGCAGGCGAGTAAGTAACCACAGCGGTACCACGAGGTGAGCAGCCATGAGACCCAGAGTCTCCATGATGGTCAAAGCTCTCACCGTTGCCCCCTGTCGCAGTCTGCAAACTGCCTGAAGCAGGGATGCCTGTCTGCTCTCTGACAGGGTGGCACGTAGTCTGCCTGCATCAAGCAAAATCTCCAGATACTCCACCTGCTGGTGAGGTATGGGACTGCTCTTCTTCCAATTGACCGCAATCCACTTGGATCAATTGGGCTGTGTTTGCCCCTTCCCTGGACCTGGCCATGACTATGAGGTCGCATTAGAAAACCCTCATGCCAAAACGCAAATACTTTCTGTGCTTTGGAGCAATTTTCGACATGAAAGTAAGCGTCCTTCAGGTCGATGGTTGTGAACCAATTGCCCGGCTGCCGTAGTTCCAGTAATTGGTTTACATATGGAACTTTTCGCAGGCAATGTGCTGATCCAGGCTGCGAAGATCCAGAATGGGTCTGAATTCTCCTGTCTTCTTGGGAACCAGGAAGTACATGGAGTAAAGCCCCTTTTCTCTGTCCTGAGAGTGCACACTGTTGAAAGGAAACCTATCTCCTCCTGGATGATAGATTTGCCTGAATGGAGGAGGGACGCTGCAAAACTGGAGTGAGTACCCCAGTTTCAGTGTCCTGTCCATCCATTCTGTCAGTACACAGCTGAGCTTCCATTCCCCATAAAACTGTGTTAGGGGACCTGCAAGCAGCTGTGGAGTCGCAGCTAGAAGCTGTAGCACTCTCTGGTGGCCCCCTCCGCCGCCATACCTTCCATAAAAGGAAGATTGGCTCATGGGGGGCTGACACAGAAAGGGCCGATTTTCTCCTAGGATGATAGATTTGTCTCTCTTATGCCCCTGAATGGAGGAGGGACGCTGCAAAACTGGAGTGAGTAACCCAGTCTTAGGCCCCGCTCACACGGGACCGCTTGCGTTTATGCACAGTATGCGTATTCAAAAAAGTCTTCCGTTCACATGCATTTGTTTCATTTAACGTGTCTGTTCAAACGAGGCCGCTGGAAACGCTGTAGTACATATGCTGGGACTGTAAGTGGCGCTGTAACTTCCGCCAAAATACACCAAAAGCCGCGAAGAAGAGCAACCGAGCAGCCCCGCTGCAATGTTGCCATGGCTACCCTTCTGTTTAAGCCCCGAAACTGAAACTGAAACTGAAAGAAACTGAAAGAAACCGAATCTGTGGATATTGCATCCCGACCAAGAAGCACGTCTCCGTGGAGAGGACGGCTCAGAAAGAGAGAGATATTCTCTACAAACACCGGGTGAGATCCTCCTTTGTCAATATAATGGACCAATGCATGAAATCTGACTCTGTTTATTTTGTTTAAGGAGTATATTGGGCGTTAACAATTCTGGTTTGCCTTTTATAATATTATTTCATTCAAGAACCCCTTGTGCGTTTAATTAACACAGCTATTTTTGATAGTTGCTACAGCAGTGAGCAGGAGAGGTGGGAGAGGCGGGGCTATCGTTATTTTTTCAGGAAATATTCGTATTGAGGTGATTACACGGACTCGGTTGACCCCCCAGAGCGTTTCGTTTGCAAATCTATCCACCTTGGGACCCGTTATTGTTTGTGGGGTCAGTTTCTATCGGCCTCGTGTAAATAATAGGGCTATACGCACGCGAAACTATGCAGATACAAGCAGTTTTCTCCTCGTGTAAACGGCGCCTCAGTGTCCTGTCCATCCACTCTGTCAGTACACAGCTGAGCTTCCATTCCCCATAAAACTGTGTTTAGGGGACATGCAAGCAGCTGTGGAGCCGCAGCTAAGAAGCTGTAGTACTCTCTGGTGGCCTACTCCGCTGCCAAACCTTCCATAACAGGAAGTTTGGCCCATGGGGGGCTGACACAGAAAGGGCCGATTTTCGACTGAGGTCCTTGAACGCACTGTCATTGGCTCTGTCATAATGACTCTTTGAAACGGACAGTATGGGGAAATGTGGAATTGTGGAGAGAGATTACTCTTACTCTGGGATAAATGCAATCGTTTTTACTGAATGCATTTTTCACACACACATCACTCTAGAACTAGGGTTACAATACGTAACCCACCGTTCTTCTGCAGAGGTCCTTGAACGCACCGCGGCCACTCTCACGGGGGCCGCGCGCCTTCGTATTAACGCTGTGTTTCACATTCAACGGTGACACGCATTAATCGGAGCTATTATACCAGGCAAGGTGTGTTTTCTGACAACAGCACGCCGGCAATAGCGTCTCTTGAACCCACACAGTGCTTTGACCGCACTTTCTGCGGTTTATTCCACTCACGTGCGCGCGCACCTGCTGCTTCCTTTACTGGAGTTTACAGCGGGGCGGCGAGTGTGGGACAGTGTTCTGTCCTCTGAGGATGAGCAAGAAGCAGCATACGCCAAGCTGCGACTACTCCTCATCCACGTGGCCAAGGAAATCGATCCGAAGAGCCCTTCCGTAGACACGGGGGCTCCCAGGAGATCATCACGGTCTTTTTGGAAAGTGCCATGCGGCGTGATCCCCCAGGGACATCAGACGGCAAGCCGCGGCGGCCACACCGTAGACCAAGCTATTAATTTGGCCGATGCTGCGGCCAAATAATTGCTCTGATCCGGTGAGGTGGGGGCATCTTGCGGAAGAGCAATGATCGAGACGCCCAACACAACCGTATTTATTTGCAGCCGCCCTGTCACGCGGCAGCGGGGCAGAGGCTCTCTGCCCAGCCTGCTGCCTGCTGGGACTAGATGGGCTGCCACGCTCCGCCGCCATGGTCATCACCTAGGGGGAAGTACAGACCTGGGTGGTGGACTTCCATGGACGCCGGTCCCGGAAGTGCCCGACAACGAGAAGTCCTCTTCATTCTCCTTCCCGGTAAACGGAGCCATCCGCCCCGCTGGAATAGCGAACGTGAATGGCACCGCCTCGGCCATATCCTGGTCCCCCAAATACTCGAAGCAGAGGTGGTGGGGATCGGCGCCCGCTATTAAGCCAGGGCACGAAGGACAGGCCCGGGTCTCTAGAAGTGGCGACTCCAAGGAACCTCTTTCTTCTTCTTTGAAACGTTTTACTTTCTCTGTCAGTTGTTGCTTGCTGTTACGGCTGTATGTATTCCCTGTTTCTTTTTCCCTTTGGTTCCTCTACCCAGGTGTGCTGCATTGCTGTAACGAGGTTCAGACGAGGTGCACCTGGAGAAGGAAGTGCTTAAAAGCTCCAGTGCAGCAGCAGAAGAGAGAGACCTCTGGTGTGGGGACTGCTGTGTTTCTGCCTCTCATCCTACGATGGATAGTTAAACATTTGATGTGTTGGTCATAATAAATCCTATGGATTTGATGATTTTAAAGGTGTCTTTCGTGTTCTATTTGGGTCAGTGGTGGAATTTTGTTAGCCCCATAGGGCCATTTTAAGGGTGGGGCGTAACACTCGCTCGCTGAAGAGAAAAAGGATGGCAGTCGGGTGGCGTAGCAGTGGGCCTGCGCGCGTATTCAGGTAGGCTCGCCCCGATTGGCCAGCTACGTTTATGCAACTCGGTAGGTGAATGCTTGAATAGCATGGTGGAGAGTAGTACCCATAGAGTCCAGTAGAGGGCGGAGCCTGTGTGATATATAACAAATAGTTTTTTCGGAGATTAGGATAGCCGAAAACACTACACTACCCATAATCCTCAGCTATCGTTTGGGACGACACCAGTCCGCTTAGCTAGAAAAAACCCTGTGATTAGTCCTCAAGCTCTGTGATTGGATGTTGGAGTGGCAGTGCGCCAAGGTTACGCCGAGCGTCAAACAGCACTTTGAGATGGAATGAAGCCCATCCACGGCACACTATCCAAAACAGGATTCGAACAAGTCCACCCCCCCCCCCCCCCCCCCCCCCGGAACTACACTGCTGGCTATGTGTGTGTTTCGCAACATGTTCTATGTTGCGTCTCTACTGGGAATTGTAGTTTTAAAAGACGATTTCCCATAATTACAAATTGTCAGTATTAAACTGTGTACATCCCTGGAGGTTTAGAGGATGGGAAACACATTGGTGTCATCACATTTAAAACATATAATTATTAATTGGTTAAAAATAGCTTGTGTCCATAATGGGCAGCATTAATATATACCCACATGACAGCTAAGGTCAGAAGAGCTTTATTTAATAGCTGGTCTTATGTCTGTGACCCCTCCTGTTGTTAATTGATAAACCTGAAACATGCACTTGTCAAGATTCAGAGGCAAATTTTGCAAATATGGCAGTAGCCATCGATCATCATAAGATAAGATATACTTTATTGATCCCAAGTTGGGAAAGGTTTTTGTTACAGCAGCATGTACAACATGCAATTTATTGTTACTTTGTCATTTTACTCCACTACAATTCAGAGGTATTTTTACTCCACTACATTTATTTTACTTACTTTGCAGATTCTGATTAATGATGTGAAATATAAACAACCCTTAAATCAGACTTTAGTTACACCTGAGTAAAATTCAGGGAAGGTGATTGTCAAGTGCCAACAATCAGGCGAGATATTTGATAGTTGGTGCTTGAGAAGACTAAACATTTATCTGCAGATCCCTATTAAGTATATTCATTACTCGTTATTCTCTACTAATAGTTAATTAAAGACTGTATATAATGCCTATTTTGCACATCCCTTTCAAGATTTCAAGATGTTCTAAGGTTTATTGACATATCATACACAACTACGGTGTAGTTACTGTATGCAATGAATGAAAAACTTGGGTCACAGGTTCCTCAACAGTGCATTACAAGACATATATCAATATGTGTGTATACCTCCACCATTAAACTGTCATATTCTGCACATTTCTTATGCTATCTACATACATCTTATAAGAGTATAATTAATATGTATAATATCAGTTAAAGGGCCCATGTCATGGCCATTTCCACTGATCATAATTCCATTGTTGAGGTCTACTAGAATAGATTTATATTGTGCAATTTTCCGAACTCACATTGGTTTCTCATACAGCATCTCTGTAAACTACGTGTATTCACTGAATTTCACTCTCTGCCTTTAACGGCTCGTTGTAGCTCCAATAGCTCCAGCCCCCACCCTCCCTGTGAGCACAGTGTGCTCTGATTGATCGGGACGTTGTGAATCGCGCTGAGCTCCGTGGAGGTGTTGTTTCCTTGTCTAGGATACACAGCGAAACACAGCCAAACTCATCCTGAGCACACACAAAGTCACAGCCGGATTAAAAACAATAAGTGTGGCTTGATATTGAGTAAGAAAAAGGTTGATAAACGCTGTGAGAATGGGTCTGCAGAGAGAATTTTGCCGCGATCCCAACTGTCTGTTATCAGCCTGCAGCCAGGGAGGAGAAATCAGCAGAGCTGCTGCCTGCATATAGAGTGTGTGTGTGTGAGGAAGTCCGTGGATTGGTCAATTTGAACCAATCAGCGGGGGCTTAACGTAACGGCTCCGCGGACGTAACGTAACGGCTCCACGGATTGGTCCATTTCGTTCCGGGTACGGCATGACATCATGCCGTACCCGGAACAAAATGGAAGAATCAAATGGACAATGACGTGTCTCCAACGAGGCGTTTTGGGGAGGTATTTTCTGTGTTAGAGTTTTACTCGCTACAGGGTGTACTTTGAGGGTTTGTGACTCTGCACACCGTTTACATGCATAAAAACCTTCATAACACACAAGGGGACGGGTAATAACCGGAAAAGCATGACATGGGCCCTTTAAAATAAGTGCTTCAACATGTTAACATTGCAGGAAAGTTGATTGTCAAGTCCCAAAACAAACTATGCAATAAATTTGACGTTAAGTACTTTGTCAGGCTTAATATTTATCTGTAGATACCCCCAAAGCTTTTTTCTTATTTAAAAGAAGACCTTAACCTAAAGTATTATTTAAATTTTTAATAATTAAGTTTGTCTGTTGCACATCCTCCTATTAATATAGGAGGCTTTCCACCTGTCCTGTTTCTGCTGTAGCAGAGGCCTGCTTCCACCTGTCCTGTGCTGCGGTGCTGAGGAGGATTTACCCCGGGGACATCGCGCAGAGACCGGAGCGGCTCCACGTTCGGGCTGGGGCCTGCTTCCGCCTGTCCTGTGCTGCTGTGCGGAGGAGGATTTGCCCTGAAAACATCACGAATGCTGTGCTGGTCTGCGGAAATGGCCCCTACCGTGATTCTGCTGTGCCTGTTGGCTGTTTTGGACAGTGAGAAGTTCTCTCGTCATCCTGAGAAGTCGACTGGATTCAGGTCTGTTCTGCCGCCCGCAGTGGGCATCCCCTGCAAAGGATCGGGTGTGTTTCGCGAGCGATTTCCAGTTGCCTTGTCTCAGTCAATCAGTTCGGCAAACTATGTTTGTCTTTTTTGCTTGCCTGCCATGATAGTTCTTCAGGACTGTTTCTTGAGCTCTAATCACACTTTCGCAGACCTTGCTGGTGATTTTAAAGTAGATGACAATTTAGGTGTGTCGATTAAGAGAAAAATATGCCTGGTTTTCTTGTTATTATTGCTATCTGGAAATGTACAACCTAATCCTGGTCCACCCAGTAGTAGTAGTCAGATCGCAACTCCTGCTGATTTTAAATCTAGGTCTGGGTTGGGATTCATCCACTTGAATGTGCGCAGTCTTTTATCTAAACTAGATTTTGACCGCATTTGGCCAAGCTCGTCTGACGCTGATGTCATTGTTTTATCAGAAACGTGGCTAAATAAATCTATTTTGGACTCTGACATCTCCTTAAATGGCTACTGTTAAGGAATAATTCTTCTAGATATCTAACCTTTTGCTCTGTGACGTTTTATGATCTACTCTGACGTCTGTTATCTCCTTTAAGGAAAGGCATTGGTGCCATATGTGTTGTTGTCACCAGTTTGTGACCGGTCAACTTGTCTGGCACGAATGGTAATTGTTGTGAGAACACTGAGGCACTTCCTTATCGGTGTTTGTGGACTCTAAGATGTGAAATCCTTGAGGCCATGAGTGTCGGACGCAGGTGGCTCAGTGTTCCCACCTGTTTAGTCTACTCCTTCAGAGATGTTGATTTCTCTCTGTGAACCCGTTAAAAGGTCTAGCATAGAGAGAGGCTCTTCAGAATTGACGTGGCAACTCTACCGTGTAGTCAGAACCTCTGACTCTTTGATTTGTGATGTGAATCCTCCGGCCGAATACTCTGAATAAACCCATCAGTGTTTGACATCAAAGCTCCAACTCTCACCGTGTCTCCTTCCTGAGTCGGTGACTCCATGCATTGCTACACAGAAGATTCCTCCACAAATTGGCGTTGTCGGCAGGATACCAACAGATCTTCAGAACTGGTAAGTGTGATTTCAAATCTACATTTGGACATTGCCTTACCAGAATCTGTGATTAACGGTATCCTAAAATTATCTGTGAAGCAGATCTATCTGTGTTTCGTTTTGGTTAGTGAACATTTGGGGCTATTAACCCCAGGGGATCATCCAGGGACGCTGACCTGGCTGATTTCCTCTGTGTGTGCTGCTCGGGACATATGTGCCGCACAGGCAGTAGCAGAGATGTTTTGCTGCTCGGGGCATGTGTGCCGCAGAGGCAGTCGCAGAGATGTTTAAAAAGACCTTAATGAGGGCATCTGTAAAGTGGAACTTCTGTGTGAAAGCAAAATAGAGATTTGTAATGAACAAATCGCCGAAATTCTGGGGGTTTCAGCGGCCAATACTAGCAGTTAACATAAGCAGCCAGAGATATTACCCCTATCGCCTCTAAAAAAACACGGCTCCAGCTGCGGCTCCGGGGGTGTGTGTCCTCTGTGTGTGCTGCTCGGGACATATGTGCCGCACAGGCAGTAGCAGAGATGTTTTGCTGCTCAGGGCATATGTGCCGCACAGGCAGTCGCAGAGGTGTAAAATGCCTCCCCGTATCTGCGTGGCTGGTGAAGTGCACTAAAGAGGGAGAAAGTCACAGCTTTTGTCTATAGCTTTAACTCACACCACCGCCGTCTCTATTAAAAACGAGATGGTTTAAAAGGCACTCTCGTGGCTTGTGGCCGTTTACGACGTTGGGATGAACACGATAGCCTGTGTATAGGCTGGTCGAGTAGGACTACAGTTAACTGTGCAGTTTTGGATAGAAAGGGTAGCGGAAAAAAAAAGTCTATGCGCTCCTGATCGGGGGGCATAGCACCACTAGAACAGAGTAGTGGGGTCGCAAGAGGATAAGCTAGTTATTGTTCTTGGACAGCTGCCAGGCACCGATCTAAGACTTGTATACAAGGGTGGGAGCGCGAGTCAAGGTGCACCACTGAGAGATAATTCCCTACCCCCTCTGAAACCTCTTGAATTCGGACTAAATTGAGCTGGATGAGCTGTTGCTGACGCACTGGTGTTTATTACGAGTTCATGTTTGTTTGTCTGATTGTTTGTATCGGGGGTCTATATTGGTTTGTCTAACCGCCGTCTTGTGTATGTTTTGTAACAACTAATAATGAATCAGTCCATAGCCAGGGTAAAATAAACTAAGCTTTAGTTAACTCACCAAAAGTAAATGACTTGAGAAAAATAAATAATATATAGTGTTTTGCAAAATTCTGGTAGTATAGATGTGCTGCAAATGAAAATAAATAGCAAAAGAGTGTTTTTATGTCCTGCATCTGAGTGTGCAGAGGAAATGTAAACACGAAGCACACTGTTCAGGGTGTGCGCTGTAGGTGTAAGAAGAAAATAAGATTATATTATTTTGAGAATACATTTTAAATTGTATTGCTGTTATGTTAAGATATGTTTGTGACCTTTTATAAACCCTATGCCCCGTCCTGCACCCAGAGACCCTCAGAGGCATCACTGCTAGTCGTAAACAACCTGCCTGAGGAGATCAGGGTGGCAAAATCTGTCTGCTGTTTTAGGTCAATGTTGTATTATTTGTTTCATTTATTCTTAAATCTATGTATTGTATGGTAATAATGAAAAAAAACGTAATGTATTGAACACATTCCGAAACAAAGCTGATAAGACAGAACTAGACTCAGACATAATATAAATTATTGTTGAAACATTTTGCGCTGTTGCTGCAAAATGGAAACTTTGTTGATTATCTGTTCCAACTGGCCACTGGAATCAGATAATTAATATAAGTTGAAGTTTAATTACAGTTTTAAATATAGTTTAACATTCTTTATTAAACTGCTTCAAATGATTTCTCGTATCAACCAATTGGTCTCCATAGACATTACTACAATTCTAATAGTTGTTAAACTACTGACAAGTTTTCTGAAACCGATGAACAAAAGAGTAAAGGTCGCTGGTTAAGCCAGGATCAATATATTTATTGACGTTTTCATTACAGTGTGCATAATAAATGTGTTAAATGAATTGAGCAATTCTTTAAAAAGTATAATGTTGCAATCTCTTTACAATAAGTAATTACAGTTAAAAAAGTAGATGTTGTTTTCCAAGGGCCTCTCCTTCACAGCCCTACCCTTTAAATCATGAGACTTTCAAATCATAACAGACAGAGATCAGTATCACTTTGTGTTGCAAGCCAAATCCATGTAAAGGTTCTACTTGAGCCCAATTTAAATACCATAAAGAAAGTATTGAACCAAGCTCAAGCTAAATGTCAAATGTATTTAATTAGGGTGCAAGTGTTTTGATTTATTTAAAATGTTCTAATCTCAGCTTCTTTCGAGTTCAGTCCAAGCAACACATTGTTTCTCATAACATTCTCACTGCTGTCCCAAATGTTTTAACCTTGGGCAGACAAGCTGTTCACACACCCACACACACCCACACACTTTGGATAAGTAGTCACCTTATCCACATTGTAAATTGTTGCCTTCTTTAAAGTTATTAGTAATTTAAGATTAATTATTAAATTAAATATGGTACATAAGATAAAATAAATAAAATAACTTTGACTTGATCATTTTGTTCACAACATTAGACCTGTCCTCTAATCTCTACTAGAATAAGTAGTGCATGTTTGGATGTTTTAACACTCCTGTAATGTACCTAATCTTGATATCCTTTTCATTACAGAGCTGGGAAAATGGTGTATTGATTAGATTCTGATCCGTGCACGTCCAATTTTGACTGACTTTAGTTCTAATGTTAATGTTAATTTGACTTCAACCCATAAGTAATTATTTAAATTAGTGTTCCACATTTCTTCCACTAATTTGTTTTACAATTAGGCCAAAGGTAAAGAGAGACATTGATGACCTTGTGTCCCTTTTGTTAGTACGTGGTTCCATTTTGTCTATGGCCTTGGACGGCTTCACTAAAAGTCACCCAGTTCTGCCCTGCTGCAGTCCGGCTGAGTGCAGTCACAGAGATGCTATGGCTGCTCTACATGACATTAATGGTCTGATCCGAGAATGGACACCATTTCCTGCTCCCAGAGAGAATGACACTCCCCAAACTGAACATTACAGCCGTTGATACTGTCTCACATGGGTCTGCTACCCCCCACTGAGCCATGAACTGAAAGCATGACATCTGCTATGAACACTTGGAAGCCTCCCTGTCACACCAGCACCAACCCTTGGGTCAGTCAGATGAGACTAACGGCTTCACTTAGGGCATTTGGTTCAGATACATGACTCTCGTTACCGCAGAGTGGGTTGTTTTTAAGGCTATTCATACTGCTATGCAGAGGATGCCTGTAAGTTGGCGAGCTGGTAAAAGCCCCTACTATTGTTTCAAATAGGCCTAATGTCAGGGGCCGCTTAATGTCTAGTTCTACATGTATTCACATTATATAGACAATGTTTCCACCTAGTAAAACTAAAGGCTGCACGAAACTCAGGCTACAATACAACCATTCTGTTCTGCTCTAACGATTCAATATATAGATTCTACATCAAAACAATTAGCTTTTATTGTTTCCAATGATAACGTCACCTTCAGTGGAGGAATGCAAACCTGTTTTCAAATGTAAGGTTTTGATGTTGTTTGACATTTCTCAGTAATGACACCCTCAGACACCCAATATCATTCATGCTATGCCTTCAGTAATAACTCAGATGTTAAAGGGATGAAACTTTTCCTCCCAAATCAGATATGCTTTGTTTTTCAACAAATGTATCAATTTCCTGCATAATATATGTTTATCACAATGGTTTTTTGTAAGCTGCACACAGGTGATACTGAGTCTTCTCGATTAATAGATTATAAACTATACCATGCTTAAATAGACTCCTAAGTTATTATTTCATATGTACCATATGTAAGAAAAGGGAGGGAAGAGTCAATTATATTGAGTAAGTTATTTTATATTGGGTAATTTATTTCTCAAACCTATGTTTTATGGAAGAGACAAAATATTTCTGATAAACTAATATTTTATCAAAAGGTAAATGGTGAATTAATATAACATTTAGAATCATTGAGAAGGGGTTATATCCACAGGGACTAGCTCACCTTTAACTTACAATAACATTTCTCTGCTATGGACTGATGAGTATATGATTCTTGCATGTTCAATGACTAACACAAACCTTCAAAAATGATAATGTGCATGTGTCAGGAAGGCTCCCAAATAATTCTGAGGGGCCTACTTTTGTAATTAAATGATAATGTGCTAATCCATTACTTTGAGTTGTCTTCACTCAGAAAAACATCCCTATCAGGTGTTAACCCAATAACTAGGACAGCTCTCAAGGCCAAGGGTCAGAGAGAGAGGGTCACACTCTCCGGGTGCAGAGAGCACCCCCAGCCACGTGCAAGGAAGCACGAGGTCGTTCGAGATGGGATGCTTCTCTTCATCTTTCTGCTCGGTGGGCTCTAGCAGACAACCCTGCAGGACGAGCGAGGGCTTCAGAGGTTTCTATAATACAAGGTTCCATGTTTCTTGGAGGAGTTTGATGTCTTCCTAACCTCTCCCATCACGGGGGGGACACCTGGATGCATCAGGAATACTCAGTTGCTCTCAAGCAGATAGCAGAAGGAATACCGGCAGATGAGCCTCCGTCTCACTGGGGCATCAATTACAGTGCTCACTGAATGAGCCACACAAAAGCAGAGCAATTGGGGGGTTGAAATATGGCACTCTGATGAAGAAGAGTTTGAGCCAATCAGCACCTCAGTGCTAATCTACAGTATCAGGATGCCTTTACACACCAGACACTCGGTGTCATAAAGGGAGGAGGAGAACGAGTCGGGAAGACTGACGGACATGTTCTTCCAGCTCTCGTACAAAGATGAACTTTGAATTGAATGACCAGATGTTTAAAGATGTACAATTAATGATTGGTTTTTATATTTCCAATGACCAGACATGTGTTAAATAGTGGTGATAAATATATTTTGTCAGATCAGATTACACTTTCACACTAAACAAAATAAATAAATATTTTCAGATTATAAGGTATTGAATAATAAGGTATTTCTAATATTATAACAGATAATGTTAATATCCTTAATCATCCAGCAATCAGGCTTAACAACACAACTCTTTAATGTATTACCCATGCACAGACAGACATAAAATGATGTTTCAAGTACTGGATTAATTTCAGTTTTGGCCCAAAACAAATATTTATAATAATTCATATAACAATTATGTAGCATATTTGATCCTCAAATTAGAGAAGTATATTTTAAAGAAATTGATATTCTATATTCACCATTAGATAAACACAGAAGAACCCTTTCCAAGTACCATAAGTAGATGATCAGGTAAGTATGGCTAATAAGAACAAGTGATAGACTTAATTTGGTACAGATCAGTGGTAGCATTTACAAATGTATTAATTCAAGTTTTAAGAATGTTTAATCTTTCCTTTCCAGGTTTTTACAAAAGTCTTTGAATATTTGCCTAACTTTTCCTTTTCAGATTTTGAACAATGTACTTGACTAAAATGAATGTACTGATTTTACTAAGACTAAGTGCCTTACTCTTGGCTAAAGCGTAATGAAGTAAACGTAAAGTAATCCTAAAATTGAGGACACTGCAACTTTGCCGATTACAGATTGATCAAATCACCACTGTGACTGAATGTACAGGCTGTTTTAGATTTTAGAGTGCGTGACATCATCACTTAGAGTGTAGAGGGTCTTAAAAATCTTCGGAAAAAATATTTTAAAACTGCTCTCAGAGCCAAAATATACAATCTATTCAAATAATTTCAAAAGATTTCAGGAGCATTATTAGTCTGGCCTGCTCAATTGCCTTCATCATATCAAACGGACACACCGTTCTGGCCCAATAGTGATCAGAGTGACAAAAAGTCCACCTAGCTCCTAACCCTAGAAGATCAAGAGAAGAGAGAGAGGGCGAGCAAGAGAAGAGAGAGAGAAGAGAGAGAGGGCGATCAAGAGAAGAGAGAGAGGGCGATAGAAGAGTGAGAGGGTGATCAAGAGAAGAGAGAGAGGGCGATCAAGAGAGAGAGGGCGATCAAGAGAGAGAGGGCGATCAAGAGAAGAGAGAGAGGGCGAGCAAGAGAAGAGAGAGAGGGCGATCAAGAGAAGAGAGAGAGGGCGATAGAAGATTGAGAGGGTGATCAAGAGAAGAGAGAGGGCGATCAAGAGAAGAGAGAGAGTAATGTAACCTCCTAACACAGGTGTTTTTAAACATTCCTTCACTACTACTTGCATTTAATATCTTTATTTAACTCCTTCAGCCTAATTTCAGCTGCAGGAACCATTCAAATATAAAACTATTCAGCCTTTTCAGAATATGTTATACTTTTTAAAATATTCAGCTTTTTAAAGTCTTTTTTTAACATGGAAGTCATTGCAATGCATTTGAGCTGTAACAATTTGATTCAAATAATTACTTGACTTACGGGGATTTTAACCCATCTGTTTTTTACGTACTTGCAGTCTTTCTCTAGTGAGTTAAGGCACGGGACTTAGCTACCCGCCTCTTACAAACACTTTGTGCCTTAGGTACAGGAATGCTCTACCTGACTCTAAGCACTTTCCCAACTAGAATATGTATTGTATTTCCTACCGTGACTAAGAACACTGAGAACGCCGCTGACAACTCTAAGATTTTGTGTATAATCAATCACAGATTTTTGGTAGTCAAAACAGGTGTCTGCTCACCTTTTGTATATCGCGCGCTTGGTTTAGTTGTCAGCGGTGTCTAGGTGTCCTCCCCTGGACTGAATTCCGTCCGCTGGCTGTCCGTGTTCCTTTCTAGAGATCAGCACTCATCACGTCGCAGGTCACCATATTGTTGTAGCAAACACTGTTGGATGGTTGGCTTAAAGCCCCCCCTCCGCTACGCGCCGTTCGTTAGATGAGGCTGGTTCTATTTAATAAAGAAAGGGATTCAAAACACCGGAATAAAGGTTATAACAATAATCTGATTTTACTGGTAAGAAACAAAACACGTATACAAGTTTTACAGAGTACTCCGGACTTCAGGTTTCTACTGCTGTGCGATACAGGTATCGGGACCAGCCAGTCAGCAAACAGGAAGCATTTTACATGCATAAACAACAGTATTCATATTCATATTTTGGGGCGGAGATGTGTTGACTTCTTCCTTCCCATTTTACTCCGAAGCGAATCAGAGAGTCCGTGGGGAGGAGCTGTGTGAGCTGCTCACTCCCCCAGGTGTTTTTACTGGTTGGATTCACTTCTGGTCGGGTCCAATACAGCGAATCAGAGTTCTGAGAAAATGTATGTTTTCTTCTGACCACAGCGTGAGATTCGGAAGTTTCACAAGGACAGAGTCAATCTTATCTCTGCACCGATATTCACTCCTTCACTTTCCCAAGGAATATTTCACACAAACTATTCTTTCCCAGACAACCAAACATTGTACACAGATATATTGATGCCCAGAAAGAACCTTGAAAAGAGAATGTGTGTGTGTGCTGGTGGGAGGAGGTGTATGTGTGTGTAACAGGATCTCTGGGTCAGTGAGTTGTAAGTGAGAATACAATATGTATATATGTGATTACTTAAAACAGTTCAAACAATACATGTTCACTAAAATACAATTCAAAATAATACATGTTTACTTCAATACAGTTTAGAACCATATCTGTTTACTTTAATCCCTCTTTTGATCTCACCTCACGAGATCAACATATAGCATTTGAAACATAACCACTGTCATTCTTTTCTACTGTGTCTGTCCCAACATTTATATAAATCCATCAGAAGCTGGGATTTAGAGCACTTTAAACCTTTAGGTACAGTCCACCACAACAACTTCTTATGACAGTGGAGGGAGACCAAAATATGTTTAAAAAAGTTCGTCCTTGTCAGCTGAGTCATCGTACTCTTCCCCCTCCGACGCGTAAGCCAACAAGGGCATTTGGTACGAAGGGGAAGGGGCAGCTTTTCCCTCAATGGTGGAACTGATGAGTCTAACACACAATGAGCGGATACAAGGCACACAACAACAACAACCACATGTAACTAAAATGGCAATAAAAGTAGCCACAGAAATTAGAAAACTGTTGGGGTGAGGCAGACATATTTAGCGAGACCTGAGTATGATTTGTCAGAGTTGGAACATGGGGCGATTGCGCACAGATCTATGTCCACTATTCCGTCGCTACCTTCTTGGAGAGTGAAGGTTCTTTTTGGGGACATAAGGCTCGCTACTCTAGTCCCTCTTTTGGTCCTTACTATCTCTTCCTCTGGGGCGGGAGTTGGAGAAAGCACATCATTAGTTTTACAGACAATGAAAATTATCGTTAAATAGGAGGCCCAGGCCCGCTACCATTCTCCAGTGCCCGTTCATAATTATGCTGTTAGCTCCAATTCTTCTGGTATCTTTAAACCGTATATTACCAATGGTCAATGCGATCGTACCTTGGTTCCCCAGAATACAAAACGTGCCCCCTGAGGGAGATTGAGACCCAGATATGTCAAAACCCTCTTGAGTACGAGGAGTATTTAAATTGACATCTACCCTCGTCCAGATGTTGAGTAATGATAAAAGGGCCTATTTGGAAAGTAAAACAGGAGTTACTCCCAACTTGGTTAGTGATTGATTTTAAGCGATAGGTTTTTAATGGTAAATGCGGGTCCCCACATATGTCAGTAGTCTGCCACCAACTGATCCAATTTAGCAGGGGTGAGGGAGCTACCCGGGTTTTATTATCTATCTCACGGAGGTCTTCTAAGCGCCTCTGAAAGGTACTCGTGTTGCTCGGAGTCTGAAGAGAGATTCCTGTGTCTGCCCCAAAAGAACCCTTCAACATTTCCTGGAACCTTTAACACATAGTTCTGTAGAATAAAAATAAACAAATCCCTTAAACAATGGGCAAAACATATACAAATCCCTTAAATTATGGGATAAATCAAGTCCCCAAAATAATGGGCAAAAATATACCAATCCCCTAAACAATGGGATATAAAAGTCCCCAAAATAATGGGCAAAAATATACCACTCCCTTAAATAATGGGATATAAAAGTAAAGTTGAAAGTTCCTCAAAAAATGGATTATTAAACAAAGTTCCTTAAAAAATGGATTATTAAACAAAGTTCCTTAAAAAATGGATTATTAAACAAAGTTCCTTAAAAAATTGATTATTAAACAAAGTTCCACACCGGCTATATCAACCTGTTTCAGCGGGAAGTGGAGTTCCCTGTGCCGTCTTGGTTTGCCGTGTCTTTGTCCCCCCAGCCCGCTGACGGCGGCTTCTGGGCTGCCTGCTAGAGAGATGTCTTCTGGATTCTCCTCCTCCGGCCCGCTGATGGCGGCTTCCGGGTCGATGCTGGAGAGATGTCTTCCCGATCCTCCTCCTCCGGCCCGCTGATGGCGGCTTCCGGGTCGATGCTGGAGAGATGTCTTCCCGATCCTCCTCCTCCGGTCCGCTGATGGCGCCTCCTGGGTCGACTGCTGGAGAGATGTCCTCCCGATCCTCCTCCTCCGGTCCGCTGATGACGCCTTCTGGGTCGACTGCCTTGACGAGGGCCAGATCTGTCCTGATGTCGTCTAGGGTCCTCGCAGGTGTTTTCCCGACCGCACACTGGCTCCAGTGGTACCAGTTGTCTCCCTTTCCTTCTAGGCGGACGGCATGGGAGGTCCTTTGGGTCACTCGGTAGGGGCCGGAAAACCTGGGGTTGAGTCACTTAGGCCTGATGACTTTCAGCCAGACGAACTCTGCTGTGTTGGCCTCGTGTTTCTCGGGTCCCCCTTTGGCGTCAGCAACCTGTGTGGAGAAGTCTCATACCAAGCCCTTAAGTTGCTGGAAATATGGTTTTGAACTCATCTATTCTACTTCTTTAGTGTTTATTGGCGGTTGGCAAACCAACTTGTAGGTGCATTACCGCCACCAACTAGACTGGAGTGTGGACAAGAGACTATGCAGAAAACAATAAACAAAAGAAATAAAACAAAACCAAACAAAAACAAACAAACAAACAAAACAAAACAAACCAAAACATAACAAAAAAAACAAAAGTCTAGATTATTTTTAAATGTATCAATTTCTCTTAAAAACGTAATAATCTCACATACATCAGTATTGACCTACATCCCCTCTTTTTCTGAAATAGAATGCCGTTAACGGTGTTCTCATTTTCAGAAATATCGAGCCTTATATATCAGTTCTTAAATATCAGTCATATATTATATATTATTATTACTTATATATCAGTCATTAAATATCAGCCTTCTTCCGGTCCCCCAGTTTGATCCCACTAACGATCAATCTCTCTGTCTGCCCCCACTGTTCTCGTAGAGTCCCTGGTACTGGGACGCCTAGTTGTTGTTCTTCTCGTTCAAAATTCTAAATATAATATAATATACAATATGTCCAGCAGATGGAGCCAAACCTTAATTTACCATTAGTCTCTGTTTGTTTTGTGCCACACCCTGTTGGCCACCAGATGGTAGCACCTGACCAGGAATGAGCTTCACTTCAGCCACAAATACTTGAGACTCCCTTTTCTTTTTTTTCATTCCACTGAAAATCAATCTCTCAGTCTGTTCCCATTGCTCGCAGAAGCTTCCGGAAATTGGAACGCCTATATCATTTTTTTCAAACTCTCCTTCCATGATTGACCTTGTTTATATTATCTGACTATGTTGATATGTGTTCGTTTGTATTTATTTAATATACTGGACAATTCTTGTCTTTACTCTTAACGTCCTTATTGTATTTATTGGAATGCCCTGTACGAAATTTAAAGTTGTCCAGTGTGAAACAGTGCAAAATATTGTTACACTCCCTGTTCGCCACCAGAGGGCAGCAGCTGACCACGAATGAGCTTCCCCTCTCTGGTCCAGACTCTGCACAGTCTTCCACACAACTCTCCTATCTATGATTTTCTCTCAATTATTACACAGATTTGACGTAAAAAATCACACAGAGTTTATTCCCTTATACAGACTTCGTACTATCTGAATTATATCTCCGTGTACTACTTCTTTTCTAAGTATGTACTGTGTACAGAGTGGTGTTCTTAAATTATGTTTGCAGTTTTACATACATTTTATCCCCATACAGTCAGGCAGATTTTTATTGTGCGATGTATATTTCAACAGATAGCGTGACTTCCTGAATCAAGCTTCTACAACCCCCTTACGGCGATTGCGGCTTCAGGCAAGGAGTCGGAACCCAGTCAACAAAATCTCTTTATCGTCACGTTTAATGAGCCTGATTAACCCCAAAGCAAGAGTTGTGATGAGATTCGGTCGTTCCAAATGGTTAGTTGGAAGTCGCGTATCTCTCCTCTCGTATCACCCACATATAACAATTCTAGCAATTTTCAAAGAGGGATTGCCCACTCGATTGTTATTCAATAGGAAGTTCTTTATAACAACCTTTTACCTACGAGACAACCGTATAGTCTTTACTTGACTTACGGGGACTTTAACCCATCTGTTTTTTACGTCCTCGCAGTTCTATACATTTAAAGCACTACCAAGGCAACCGTATAATCAATCTTTACTTGACTTACGGGGATTTTAACCCATCTGTTTTTTACGCCCTCGCAGTCTTCATTAAAGCACTAACAAGCCAACCGTATTAATCAATCTTTACTTGACTTACGGGGATTTTAACCCATCTGTTTTTTACGTACTTGCAGTCTTTCTCTAGTGAGTTAAGGCACGGGACTTAGCTACCCGCCTCTTACAAACACTTTGTGCCTTAGGTACAGGAATGCTCTACCTGACTCTAAGCACTTTCCCAACTAGAATATGTATTGTATTTCCTACCGTGACTAAGAACACTGAGAACGCCGCTGACAACTCTAAAATGTTGTAGTATAATCAATCACAGATTTTTGGTAGTCAAAACAGGTGTCTGCTCACCTTTTGTATATCGCGCGCTTTGTTTAGTTGTCAGCGGTGTCTAGGTGTCCTCCCCTGGACTGAATTCCGTCCGCTGGCTGTCCGTGTTCCTTTCTAGAGATCAGCACTCATCACGTCGCAGGTCACCATATTGTTGTAGCAAACACTGTTGGATGGTTGGCTTAAAGCCCCCCTCCGCTACGCGCCGTTCGTTAGATGAGGCTGGTTCTATTTAATAAAGAAAGGGATTCAAAACACCGGAATAAAGGTTATAACAATAATCTGATTTTACTGGTAAGAAACAAAACACGTATACAAGTTTTACAGAGTACTCCGGACTTCAGGTTTCTACTGCTGTGCGATACAGGTATCGGGACCAGCCAGTCAGCAAACAGGAAGCATTTTACATGCATAAACAACAGTATTCATATTCATATTTTGGGGCGGAGATGTGTTGACTTCTTCCTTCCCATTTTACTCCGAAGCGAATCAGAGAGTCCGTGGGGAGGAGCTGTGTGAGCTGCTCACTCCCCCAGGTGTTTTTACTGGTTGGATTCACTTCTGGTCGGGTCCAATACAGCGAATCAGAGTTCTGAGAAAATGTATGTTTTCTTCTGACCACAGCGTGAGATTCGGAAGTTTCACAAGGACAGAGTCAATCTTATCTCTGCACCGATATTCACTCCTTCACTTTCCCAAGGAATATTTCATACAAACTATTCTTTCCCAGACAACCAAACATTGTACACATATATTGATGCCCAGAAAGAACCTTGAAAATAATATGTGTGTGTGCTGGTGGGAGGAGGTGTATGTGTGTGTAACAGGATCTCTGGGTCAGTGAGTTGTAAGTGAGAATACAATATGTATATATGTGATTACTTAAAACAGTTCAAACAATACATGTTCACTAAAATACAATTCAAAATAATACATGTTTACTTCAATACAGTTTAGAACCATATCTGTTTACTTTAAGACCCATCTCTAAATTGTCAGTTCTGGCCAAGGTTCTTGAAAGTCTAGTGAGTGAACAGGTAAAGGTGTTTTTAACCTGTTAAGCACCAAGCCTGTTTTTCATGTTTCAGGCTCGAAAATGACATGCCCAAAACAAATGACTACAACTTAACTTCTAAAAGGGTTATATGAATGATTTATTTTATCAAAGCAAGGTTACATCTGTGAGTTGGATGTAGAAGTGTCAGAATCAATATAGATGTTTTTTATTTTAAAGAAAATTCAGATTTTACATAGTAAAAAACTGTAAATTATAGTGTCCGTCCAAATATTCTTTTTTACTTATAGTGAAAACTACCCTTGGATGATGGGTTAGTAGACTAAAAGCTTTAGGAATCCAAAGTACAACATATAATAAGTACCCTGTATCAAGATTGATGCAAAACAAGTGACATTTGACCTTTTTAGAGAGGTTTAGCCAAAACCACTCCACCTCTGAGGTGATTTGGGTGAAAATGTTTTTTTTTCCATATCTCTGGCCCCCCTTGGTCGATTTTGATGGTTGACACCTCTTTCTGACCGTTAGAGCCAATAGAATTGAAGGGGGAGTCCTCCACACACACACGTTGTGAAGAGAAGAGGTGGGGGCTTTGCGCATGTAATTTTGCATCAGAGTGGACCTATCTCTAGCTCTGACATTTGGAAACGAAAAAGCAGTTTTATTGCTTATGGATTATCAGAAATCATTTCAAAGAGGACACAGACACATTGGATTAAGCTATGGATTAACTGCAGCATCGTTTTTTTATCGTTTTAATGCCATTGAAGACCAGTTTTGACCAAGGTAAGCCATGTTAGCGTTTCTAGCTACCTAGCTCCACATGTTCTGATGTACGCTTTCGTTTATAGCGTCGCAAATGTTTATCACTGAGTGTTGAGGTGGGCACCAAACGATTCTGTGTCTCCAGGAGATGCTAATCGAGCGGTTGGCTGTGCATCTAGGATAAGTAATAAGGGAGTTATGAGTGAGTTTAGGTGCAGTTTTAGGTTACATTCAGAGGCTGAGTGTTAGCATTGTGGGTTTTTTTTTAAAAGTTTTTTTAAAAAGATCAGTTAGCTGAGTTTCTTCCCGTTACATTGATATAAAACATTCATAGTTTATTCAATATTAAGATTCCTTAGACGTTGTTTCCTGCAAATGACGCGTTTATCCGCCCGGTACCGGGGGGGCGGTGCGTAACAGGTTAAGTAAAAATGACATGTAAACATCAGTCAGGTTTCAGAAAGCAACATAGCATCATCACTGCGACAATAAAAGTGGTGAATGCGATTGCGGATATCTTAGACAAAAAGCAGAGTTGTGCAGCTCTGTTTATTGATCTTTCCAAAGCGTTCAATACCGTCGATCATCATATCCTGAAGCAGAGGCTGGCCAGTATTGACATATCCAGCCATGCAAGGCTGGTTTGTGAACTACCTCTCTGAAAGGTCCCAATGTGTTCAGTTTGATGGGCTCACTTCTGAGTGGTTAAACATTACAAATTGTGTTCCCCAAGGTTCTGTCTTAGGTCCACTTTTATTATTATTTAATGTCACTTGTTAGACGCTTTTATCCAAAGCGACTTACATACTCAATACTGTGGACAATCCCCACAGGAGCAATTTGGGGTGAAGTGCCTTGCCCAGGGACACAACGACATGCTGACTGCAGTGGGGTTTGAACCTGTGACCCCCTGATCCCAACACCAAGGCTCTATCCACTGCGCCACATGCCTCCTTTATTCTCCATCTATATCAGGGGTCGGCAACCTTTTTGATATGAAGTGCCATTCTAAAAAAAAAAATGTATCAGCGTGCCGACGATCGTGAATTATCAACGGGGGGAAGAGGGTGTTGAAGAGCTCGACGAAAACACTCGTGAAAAGTGAGGTTTAAAACTCAGTTAATGGGGCTCATTCACTGGCGCTTCCACAAACAACAACCAACATAATTGTTACATTCAAATGAAGTAGCCTATATTATTCAAGTTTACATTAACTTTGGATAATAAGACGGGGGAAATGAGCGGAAGCGCTCTCTTTTCCTCTCTCCCTCTCTCTCTCTCTCCTGACAGCCTGTCAGTATCTCATGCAGCTCACTGATCCAGTAATGAGTGACAGTGAAGAATAAATATATTTATAACTAGTTCCAAAGGTAGATCAAATAGCTAAGTGTGTTAGGTCTAACTCTTGTGTGTTCTGCTCCGCTCACCGGTCCGTCACAGCGGGTGGAGCTGCAGGATTTCTGCTTCACACACGTTGCATACCGCTATTTTATTGTCTTTTTCGGACACCTTAAAATACTGCCAGACTGGTGAAGCGATTTTGGCGAGCTTGTTTTGCCGCACACAGAGAAAAGTGTCATGTATGTTACGTCTCGCGATCGGCCTTTTTGAGTGGGGCTGCGTTGCGCGCATGGCTTCCTTCTGCAGGTAACGGGGAGACGCGCTCTGGCGGCGGTCTCGTTCAGGATCCGAAAATAAAATAAATATTTTGTACACTTATTCCACTTATTCCTAGTGTGCCACTGGTTACGGTGCCGCGTGCCATTGGTGGCACGCGTGCCAGGGGTTGCCGACCCCTGATCTATATCAACAGTTTAGGTCAAAATGTGAATGAAGCGATTTTAAATTTTTATGCGGACGATACCATGATGTATTGTGCAGGTCCCTCCATTAAGGAGGCTATTGTTAAATTGCAGGCTGTTTTTAATATTATTCAGACTCAGCTCTCTGAGCTTAAGCTTATTTTAAATGTTGATAAAACTAAGGTAACGCTATTTTCGAAAGCCAACTAGACACCGTAGACCACTTTGGATATTGTTACTACGCAAGGAAAAGTACTTGAAGTGGTTGCCTGTTATAAATACCTTGGTATCTGGCTTGATAATTGCCTCTCTTTTAAACTTCAGGTCAATAATCTGCTTAGAAAGCTGAGGGTCTCAATGAATATAAGAAAGCACTGCGTAAAGCGAGAGCAGCTTACTACTCTTCATTAATAGATGAGAATAAGAATAATGCAAGATTTCTTTTCAGCACTGTAGCCAGGCTGACAGAGAGCCACAGCTCTATTCAGCCGTGTAAATGTTTTTATCATTAAAACTCTGGGCAATCACAGTAATGAAGTCGGCGAGCCAAAGTCTTTTCATTAACGCGTTGTAATTGTTTCTGTAGAAATATTCTGGAATGTCATTCAGACAATCGTGTTGCCTCTGGCCAGGGTGACTGACTCGGCATCCATTGCAGATTTCTTCTCTGTACCGATGCAGCAGTAGTACTGCAAGATTTGGGTGTCCACAATGGTGGTGATGATGGTAGTCCAGGAGTTTGTTCCTGGCTGCAACTCGCGGGGGGAGACTTGGTTTTTCTCAGATCCCTGGCTAGTTTTCAACGGTCGTCTTAGTGGGGTCCTTCGTTTTAGATGATTTGCTGAGTGGGGGGTGGACTTATTGCGTTGAGTGGGGGGAGTCATCTGTAGAATTGAGAGTTTTTAGAAAGTTCTTTAAGCTTTGTAGCTTTTTCATCTATCATTTCCAACCAAGCAGCAAGAGGTCAAATTTAAGAATAAGTAATAGTTTGTCACGATTTTACGGAAAAAGTCAAAGTATAGTTTGTCAGAAAAAAAAATATATATATATGGAAAAGTCATTGTGTCCAATAGTATGTTGAAAAACAAAAACAAAAAAGAAACTCAATTCATTACAAATTAATGAATATTTTACCAAGTTATAAAGTTTTGCATCCATTAAAGTGTAACTATAAGTATCTTTGTCGGAGAAAAAACAAAAATAATTTAAGTTATTTCCATAAAACTGGATTGTCTTACTAAAATCCCAGAGTGCCTTTAAGAGTCACAGTCTTAAAGAAAATCTGTTCAGAAAAAGTATGTTCCTACATAAAAGTGTATCAAAAAAAGTATCTTGGTAGCTGAAAATAACTAAAATATCAGAGAAAACCTACATTGTTTAACTGAACAAGTGTTTTTTTTTAAAACGGGGTATTAAAGAAACCCCCATTCCTTACAAAGTACTTCATATTATACCCTTTTGTTAAGTGTTGCATACATCAAAGTGTATCAAAGTATCTTGGTAACACAAGAAAAGAGAAAAAAGTCCAAATTTGCCTTGTGTCAGTAAATAAGTGTTAAAATCACAAACTTGCCTTTTAGAGAAACAGTCTTTAAAGCTCCCATGTCATGCTTTTCCGGTTATTACCCATCCCCTTGTGTGTTATGAAGGTTTTTATGCATGTAAACGGTGTGCAGAGTCAAAACCCTCAAAGTACACCCTGTAGCGAGTAAAACTCTAACACAGAAAATACCTCCCCAAAACGCCTCGTTGGAGATACGTCACTGCCCATTTGAGTCTTCCATTTAGTTCCGGGTACCGCCTGATGTCATGCGGTACCCGGAACGAAATGGACCAATCCCGAAGAGCTATGGCCACACCAGCAGCGGCGTGTTCCTCCTCCAGAGGTTCGAAGAACCGGCATTTCACAGACGAAAGCTTCCAAAACATTGCCCAGTTTGAGGCCGGATATGCACAGCTTGTTTGGACCGTTTGGAGCAGGGGAAGATCTGGGTATACAACCTGTAAGTTTGCATTGTTATTTGTGTATTTATCAAACAAGACTGTTTAAATGTGTAAACTGTGTTGGACTGCTAAGCCATTGACACAGTGCTAACTGTGCTAACTAAGTTGCTAGAGTTTCCATATATCAACTCTAATATCAGCAGATGGCCTTGCATACATGTATCTCATAGCAGGAGAATGTCTGCATTCACACACACGGAATACTCATACAGTATACTGTACTGTGATTTACCGTACATTGTGACCGTACATATACTGCATGTAGCTAACGAGGCTAGCTGTATGCTAGCGCAAAACAATGTATTCATGCAAGTTACATTGTATGGTAGCAGAATACCCGTATACGATTGCAATTATAAACACGTTATTGCTAGCCTAATATGAACCACTAGCTTTTGTTCATAGTAGTTTTATTACACTGCATTATAGTTGCCTTTCCTCCAAGCTAACGTTCATATCGTGTTAGCTACCAAGGTAAACAAAGCTAGGTTAGCATATTAGCAGGCAAGCTGTTCATTACACAACTACTACTAACGAATCTAAAACAACTAAGTTTCTCTAATATTTTGTGATTTGCATTTGATTTCGTCCAGCCAGATCCTGGCGGACAATCCATGACGTGCTAAAAGGCACTTCTACTACTACTGAGGCGTCGTGCTAAAAGGCACCGCACCGACTGTGCGCAGGCAAGATGCAAGGAGGAGGAATGGATGATATACCGTGTGTATATATGTATATTTATGTTCATTTTGTACATTTCTAAAAATAAAGTTTAATGGAAATACTTAGTAGGCCTATCCTTTCTTCCCTGAATTCATATATAGCAAACCATGATTTGATTTCTCATCAAACAGTAGTAGTTTATAACGGGTAAAAATAACTTACTCTTTGTTATGAGCGGCTCGTAGGCCACAAAGACAAGGAGACATACACGAGTTTACAAAACCACGGCACATTTATTGTGGTAAATGGAGAGATAGGTGGTTGAGAGGATCGCAGAGTTAGTCTTCCTGCAGCCGCTTTGGAGAGAGACTGGGGCCGTAGTGTCCGGAGGTGTCCGTGATCGTGCTGATTAGCCTCTTCAGCTCCATCTCATCGTAAGACAAAGGCCCTGGGGCCGTCACACTCTTCTATAACAACAGTTAAAAATATATATGTATATAAAATATACGGCTGTGCCGACGCCATGATAAGACTGATGTTACGCTGAGAGCAGCCGGGAAAAGCACTGTTAGACATGGGCGCAGCCTCTCTGGTGGTTGACTAATCAGAACGAGTGGCCGAGCTGAGCACACTAGGCTCACAGGGAGGGGGGGGGCAAGAGCTCCAACGAGTCGTTTAGTGGAGAAAGTGAATACTGCTGAATACACATGCTTGACAGAGATGCTGTATGCGAAACCAATGTGAGTTTGGAAAATTGCACAGTATAAATCTATTTTAGTATACCTCAACAATGTAATTATGATCAGTGGAAATGGCCATGACATGGGCCCTTTAAGAAAAAATCTAATCAGACAATGTACTTCATTTTCTAGTTTTAAGGTTTTGCATACCTCAAAGTGTGTCTAAAAGTATCTTGGCAAGAGAAAAAAGCCTAAAATCTGCCTAGTGTCAGTAAATAAGTGTTAAAATCACAAACTTGCCTTTTAGAGTCACAGTCTTTAAGAAAATAAATGTGTTACAAAGTGATTGACATTCTACCAGTTGTAAAGTTTTCAGACAACAAACTATCTAAAAGTATCTTGGTAGCAGAAAAAAGCAAAAATCAAAGTCATCAAAAACGACATTGTTTAGCTGGATTGTCTTACTTAAAGTGGACCTATCATGCTATATTTGAATAATATAGTGTAGGACCATACCTATATAAGGCATATTTATACTTTTTTTTTTCAAAATACCAAACAGATCATGCATTTTAGCCATGCCTCATTTTGCTCAATTTGACATTTTTTAGATCTGTTTTAGCAAGGGTTGATTCTGTGAGCAACAGCACCATCTAGAGGCCTGGCATATGTACTACAACGTCTCCAGCGCTTTCGAACGGCAATGCCGTGGTTGTCTCCTCCTGATTGATGGAGTTGGCCCAATAGCCGTAGCGCCACTGTCCTGACGTCAGGAAAGTGTTCAAATCTGGATCAGTTTTTATCAGATCCGTTGCAGCCCCTTTTTTAGAGATTTGGGTATGGAGGAAAATAGAGAGGGTTGTGTTTTCTGACACTTGGTGAGTTCCCTGGAACACCGGGGACACATATTCATGTATAAAAGACGTACAAAAGTGCATTTTGCATGATAGGTCCCCTTTAAATCAAAAAGCTGCAATTAAGAGTCACATTCTTAAATAACATCTATTTAGACAAAGTATTTGATTTTTCTAGTTTTAACTTTTTGCATACCTCAAAGTGTATCTAAAAGTATCTTGGCAAGATAAAAAAGCCTAAATCTGCCGAGTGTCAGTAGAAAAGTGTTAAAATCACAAACTTGCCTTTTATGGCGCATTTCCATTGCAGCGCGTAGCTCGCTTTAAGCGTGCCGTGTCGTGCCGTCCCCTTTTTTGGTTGTGCTTCCACTAGGCCTCGTTCCGGCGCGGCACGGCGCGGGGCCACTTTTTCCCCTCTTTTCTGGCCCTAGAAAATTGTGGTTCTATCGGGGCCAACAAACAGGGCTGAGTATGCTAAACTAGAGAGAGGAGCGCTGGCAAGAGGGCTAGAACTACAACAAGATGGACATATTTGACCGTGATTTAATTGTAATACACGTTTCAAAATGATGCCGAAGTAACAACATACTGATACCGGTTAGTAAAAACCATGAATTAATGCTTTGTCAAGTCTGCAGACAGACGGCAGGCGAAAAACCTTTTAAAATTCGTGTTTTTCTAGATGGAGATTGGCTAAGCTAACGCAGTATATGCCCCGACCGTCCACACTCACAACAACGGCCTATACAGACATAAATACAGCAGCGACTGTATTCACCATGACACAGGCAGTCTGTGGTTTGTACTTGTTTAACTTTTGTCGAGTTTCTGAACATATATAAGGAGCTGTGAGCTCTGAGTGCTCACAGCTAACGGCTGTGTTGTGTTTCTGGATTTCTCATTGAAGATGACGTCACGGCTCCGCCTACACTGCGTTACTATAGTAACTACCCCAGTTCCTAAACTGTAATGGAAGCGCAGCATGAAGTGAGTCGGCCCTGTTAAGGCCCAACGCGGCCAAGCCGTACCGAGCCGTACCGAGTGTGGCCGAGGCCGACCGTGTAGTGGAAATGCGCCATTAGAGTCACAGTCTTTAAGAAAATAAATGTGTTACATCAAAGGCTAATTAGATTAGACAACAAAGGATCGACTACAGGGGGGAATATCACACCTGCACGTGATAACACCTCACCCCAAATACTATGACCAAGTATACCTGTATTCACCCTCTGACCTAAAAGCTAAATCTGCCAAGTGTCAGTAAAAAAGTGTTAAAATCACAAACTTGCCTTTTAGAGTCACATTCTTAAATAACATCTATTTAGACAAAGTATTTAATTTTTTCTAGTTTTAACTTTTTGCATACATAAACGTGGATCTTACAGTTCCTTTGTGAGAGAATTACGCACAAATCTGTCATATCAAAACATTCTATTGCAGTATTTTATCTGTTTTATGTGCTCTATATATATATATATATATATTTGTTGCACTGTTGGAGGAGCCTGTGACCTATGTTTTTCATTGACATATCTACACTGTAGCTAATGGGCATATGCCATAAAGCCTTGAAACTTGGTGATTGACATTCTACCAGTTGTAAAGTTGTCAGACAACACACTGTATCTAAAAGTATCTTGGTAGCAGAAAAAAAAGCAAAAATCAGTAAAGTCATCTAACAAAACATATATTTAAAAAAGTAATGTTAGTCAAGTTAAGTTATCAAAAACTACATTGTTTCATCGAAACAGTGTTAAAATCACAAACTCTCCATTTAGAGTTTGATTCTTTAAGAATCTCAATTCATTACAAAATAATGAATATTTTACCAAGTTATAAAGTTTTGCATCCACTAAAGCAGGGGTAGGCAAGTAAGTTTGGCCGTGGGCCAATTTTTTTCTGAGCCACTAGATGGCGGGCCAGAACATAATCAAAGCCTAATTCAAGGAATTTATTTTGGTAAGAGGGCGCAGCGCCCCTGTTCCCTGGTTCAGAAAAACTCTGATATCGCTGATAACCCTCCCCATCAACACTTTAATTTACCTGGTTCCCCACAACCACACATTTGCCATATGTGACCCGCTCTATCGAAATCAGTCGGAAGTCGCAACGGCTCATTTCAAAATAAACGTGGATTTGCGTAAAAAACTCTTTTTTCGGGGTTCGGGTGTTTTGTTTGATTTTAACTAAACAAAGTCTTGGCTTTCAGAATATGAAACTTTTATTTCCAAAATCACACGATAAATACATGTTTGAAGCTTGTAAAGGGAAGATGACAGCTCTCACTCGCCACTCTGCTCTTCCAAAGCGCCGCTTCCCCTCCCTCCGCTGAAATTATGAATGTAAGCGTATAGTGATCATAGATAACACGGCAGGGTCCGTTACAGTTTGTTTTCATCTGATTTCAAATAAACAAAGTCTTGGCTTTCAGAATATAAAACTTGTTTCGGCAAATTCAGATGATAAATAGAACTTTGAAGCTTGTAACGGCATAATTACAAACGGAGAACGGAGTAACTTAACGTCACAGCAGGCGTAACAACAGCCGGTGTTTCTTGTGTGTGTTTTCCCCGGGAAACAAACACAATACACACAAACACACACACACATACACACACACACACACTCGCGAGCTTCCCCCAGACCAGTAATCCAAAGCAGTAATGTCACTCTCCAAAGGTCTAAAGAGGAAAGTTGACGGTGAAAACAGGGCATTTAAAGAGGAAAGGACAGCGAACTATGCGTTCATCCTACCTGGTTTCATCAATGCAAAGCCGTTGTGTCTTATCTGCAATGAAGTTGTGGCTGCTTGCAAAGAATATAATATTAAGCGGCACCACGAGACGAAGCATGACACCTTCAAAGTGGCCTTTCCCCCCAAGACAGAGGCACGAAAGCGCAATATTGAAGCACTGACAGCAGGTTATGCGCACAGCAGCAGGATCCTGGTGCGAGGCCTCACAGCCCAGCAGAAAGTGACAACCGCGTCCCTAAAGGCGTCGTGGGTGCTCGCAAAGCATAACCGGCCATTCACTGACGCAGAGGTTTTCAAGGAGGTGATGGTGACTGTTTTGGAGGAACTGGCCACCGACAAGTCCATGGATGGTGTCATTGCGTCAGTGAAACAAGTGTCCCTCTCTGCGAGGTCCGCTATACGCCGCATAGAAGCACTGTCGGACGCTGTGCAGGGGGTAATCATCAAGGGTCTCAGTCAAGCCAATTACTTTTCCTTAGCCATTGACGAGAGCACTGACAGTACAGATGTAGCCCAGTTGTGCGTCTATGTTAGATATTTTGATGGAAAGGAGTTCAGGGAAGAGCTGCTGTCTCATTCCATTAGAAGGGCACACCACTGGGGACGTTATATTTACAAAACTGGAAGAGTTGTTTAGGCTGCATTCATTGTCATTTGAGAGGGTTAACCTAATCGTGACAGACGGGGCTCCTGCTATGGTGGGAAAGCACAGAGGTCTGGTAAGCAGGTTGAAGGAGCACGCCCCCCAAATGCATGGACTGCACTGTCTCATCCACCAGAGTGTCCTTTGCGCCAAACTCAGTGGTGAGCTAAAGGAAGTTATGGACAAAGTGATGCGTGTCATTAATTTTGTCAGGGGTACATCAAGCACCCAGCATCGGCTTTTCTGACAACTTGTGGCTGAGTCAGAAGAGGCCACCCACGATGACCTGCTGCTTCACAATGACGTGCGCTGGTTGAGCAAAGGGAAAGCGTTGGACCGCTTCTGTGCGCTACTGGATGAGGTCAAGGCATTTCTTAGATTGAGCAAGATTAGGGCAGCAGCTGACCACCTTGCCCTTCTGGGAGACGAAAAGTTCATGTCCAATGTAGCATTTTTAGCGGATATATTTGGCCACCTAAACCAGCTTAACCTGCAGCTACAGGGGAGAGGCAAAACCATAGTGGACATGGTTGAAAAGCTTGAATCCTTCACGAGGAAGCTGGAGTTGTTCGAGTCAGACATATCCACTGGCAGGCTCCTCCATTTCAGTACACTAAAATCACAGGCACTGGGACAAGTGACAGAGCTTATGGTGGACTTCATCAAGCAGCTACGGGCCAACTTCACGTCAAGGTTTGAGGACTACTCCATCCCAAAAGACATCATTGCCTTTGTACGCGATCCTCTCACAGTCCGACCAAGTGGAGACTTCACCTCCCAGGCGAAACAAATGATCCCCTCCTTAGACGAGGCTGCATTAGAAATGGAGCTAATTGATTTTCAAACAAGCTCCCTGGTCAGCGATGCGCTCAGAAGTGCGGAGTCTGTGAGTGCCTTTTGGGTGGGAAGCTCAGAGGAATATAGCACGATCAAGAGACTCACATTTTATGTGCTCACAATGTTCCCTTCCACCTATACATGCGAGTCGTCCTTTTCTTCAATGAATGCGATAAAGACGCACGAGAGGAATCGATTGACGCATAAAAACCTTGAGAACTGCCTGCGGATTAAAGTGACGTCCATATCACCAGATATCCAAAAAATAGCGACCGATGGGAGATGTCAGTTTTCACATTAAGTGAGTACCAAGCCTGTCGTAATTGTATTTAATAGCCTAATTATATTTTTTATATTTTTGAATTAATGGCTCATTGTAATTATTATCCCTAATGTAGCGTGCTCTGTCGTTTCAGGAGCATATGCACCACCACTCCTCGCCCTCCATGATCAAGTGGCTTCTCCAATTTTGTTGTCAATGTTTTGACTGAACTTTGTTACTGTTCACATATAAGTAAACATTACGTTTGAATGATTTAGTGAGCTGGTGCACACTGAATGTTGGCTATTTCAGCACCACGCGCTGTCCACCTATTGATCCACTATCAGCGTCAGTGCACCCCGCTGCCTGATTGTGCCTGTGCTGTATGTCATTCATTCTCAACATGGATAAAAGTACAATAAGCATTCTTCAGGTGTAGGTAGATTCTCTATTCAGACATTATAGCCTACACAGTATATGTGCGACTGTCGGTCCGATGTTGTAAAAAAAAAAAAAAAAAAAAAAAAAAAATCTCAAAATATTTTTTTATTTTTTATTCTCAAAATGACGGGCCAAATATTATTGCTGGCGGGCCAACAATGGCCCGCGGGCCGCCTGTTGCCGACCCATGCACTAAAGTGTAACTATAAGTATCTTTGTAGGAGAAAAAACAAAAATCATTTAAATTATTTCCAGAAAACTGGATTCTCTTACTAAAATCCCAAAGTGCCTTTAAGAGTCACAGTCTTAAAGAAAATCTGTTCGTCTTAGTGGGGTCCTTAGTTTTGGATGATTTGCTGAGTGGGGTGGGACTTATTGCGTTGAGTGGGGGGAGTCATCTGTAGAAATGAGAGTTTCTTTCACCCGTATAATGTCCCTCGTTGTTTGACTCTTTTTAAAAAGTTATTTTTCATCTATCATTTTCAACCAAGCAGCAAGAGGTCAAATTTAATAATAAGTAATAGTTTGTCACGATTTTACGCGAAAAAGTCAGAGCGCGATGTCACATCTTAAAGACAGCTTGAACTGGATAGATGGTTAGTCTTTTTCAAACATACCATACGTTCTGCATGTTAGTATATTTGGCCAATCGGGTTAGGCCCTACTGCCCTACCCCCTCAATAGGGAAGTCACACTTTGGGAAGAGCTGTTTAATTTGACAGATCTGACTTGATTGTTGTTGTGATGGCTGAAGGAAGAGGGACGGGGAGGAAAATTCAGAGGGTGAAGAAGCAGAAAAATAACTTGTTTGTAAAACGGACAGCACGTCAGTTTCAGGAAAGATGACAACAGTTTTATGCATGACATGCCAAATATCCTGAAGCCCTACAAAAAAAAAAAAGGTACAAGTATATTGTGTTGAAAATATCGCAAAAAAGTCGTAATATTGTATAATGTATTAGTTGCATGTTGTATTTTGATAAAAATCACTGTATATTCAAAAATATAATGGAAAAAGGAGAGAAAAAACAAATATCACAGTATGTTGAAAAATATGAAAAAAGTAATGTTGTGTTAACCATGGCATTTGGACTATTTACATCATCCAGGGCTCAACACCAGTAAATACACCTCTCTTTATCCGCTCTCCAAGACTCCTGAGTTCCGTAATGTCCCCCTAACATGACACTTAGACTATTTACATCATCTAGGGAAGCACACCAGTAAATCTTCCTTATAGTTAATAAAGTAATTAAACAATAAAAAGACAATACCATGGGGTCATTAAGATCTTTAAATTATTATTACCCTCTCAAAGAGACTTCGTTGTAGTTAATAAAGTAATTAAACATTAGTTCGCAAGCCATACAACTAAAGAGAACATCCTTAGTTAACACAAATCATATTAAAACTAATCTAATTTAGAGAGGACAATAAACGTTTTAGGTGACTTATAGTGAGTGAAAATTAATGGCTGATAGCAAAATCAGGAGGTGACAGGCTGGGGGAGGGGAGGGGTGGGAGGGGATGGGTGTGATGGGAGACAGTCTCACATCCAGACTACAGTTTGCGTTTCTTTGCTTTTTGATGCAGGTTTCATGGACATTGCACGTACGATGCCTGAACGACTCCACAATGCATCCATGATGGTTTCTTTATGCACTGCTTTTTCTGATACAACGGTTGCACGGAGATCTCTGGAAGACACCAGAGTTAACACTGCCCAATCTGTTGAGGTCAACGTCGCTTTAACACTGCGGGGTCCATACGTTTCTCCATTCTTCAGATTGTAGAAATGTAGTTCATTTGCCATATAGTTGAACACATAACCCCAAACATCTCCATTTTCCAGACTCCATTTTTCATGAAGAGCCTCAGACGGAGGGGTTTGAACCCGGCACAGATACTGCATCCGTTTCTTGACTGGCGCTCCCGACGGATAGCGGTAAGTTGTCACAGGCGTCTCGCTGATTAAACCCATATCGATGCGTCTCTTTGCCATTTTCTTTTTTGAAAGTTTAGGTGACTTGGTGAGTGGAAATGACTGGCTTTTATCTAGTTTGCACAGATTTCTTTTTTTTACCTAACTCCACCCCTCACTATCTTCTGGCATCACAGCAAAAGGAAGGGGGACGGGGTGGGAGGAGGACGGGGTGCGAGACAGTCTCACACAACTTCAAAGAGACTGCCTTAACACTAGTTACAAACACTGATCAAAGGACATACATCAAAGGGCTAATTAGATTGACATCAAAGGCTTATAACACGCCGGTGTGATATCACACCGGCATGTTATAACACCTCACCCACCTTACATCAAAGGACAGACATCAAAGGGCTAATTAGATTGACATCAAAGGCTTATAACATGCCGGTGTGATATCACACCTACATGTTACAACACCTCACCCCCCTCACATCAAAGGATATCACACCTATCTGTGATATCACACCTACATGTGATAACACCTCGAACAAAGGGTCCATTAGCATATCAAAGGAGGTCATTTGCATAAGTAGTGGGGGGATGTGACCTGTCACTTTTTATGCATACTAATGTGATTGAAACAGCATCAGTATAACTACTGACAGAGGGTGTCGTATTGTCATACTGATATTCTGTACAAACTGTGAAGTCCACTGAGACAAATGTAACATTTGTGATATTGGGCTGTATAAATAAACATTGATTGATTGATTGATTGATTGATTGATTGGGTGAAGCTAGGTTTCTTTTTCAGAAACAAGTCCTGTTTCTCACTTGAGGCCAGGAAAAGGCTAGTCTCTGTGACCTTTTTACCTATGCTGGACTATGGTGATCTGATCTATATGAATGCACCTGCCCACCTGATCAAGTTAGATCCTGCCTATCACAGTGCACTGAGATTTGTTACTAATTGTAAAGTATTAACTCATCACTGTACCCTGTATGCCAGGGCAGGTTTGCCTTCACTAACTGTACGGAGGCTCAGTCATTGGTACATGTTCATCTACAAAGCCATGTTGGGTAAACTACCATCTTATATCTGCTCTCTAATCACACAGAGAGTTGCAAGTAGCTATTGCCTGAGATCCCATGATGTGGTTTTGTTACATGTGCCAAGTGCTAGGACTGACTTAGGGAAAAAAGTTTTTATGTGCGCAGCTCCTCTTGCTTGGAACAGTCTGCAAAAATAATGGAAACTGAGCAATTTGGTTCCACTGCATGTTTTTAAAGCTTGGAGAGATGCTATGCAATCTGATACTGTTGGTACCTGTACATATTGTTAGGTATGTCAATTGTAACCCTGTAACTATGTTGTATGATGTCCTTTTCGTTTTTCTGTTGTTTTATTTTTTTATGTCTTCATGTCTTCATGTGTAACCTAATTGCTGCAGGTCTCCCTTGAAAAAGAGATCGATGATCTCAATGGGATTCACCTGGTTAAATAAAGGTTTGAAATGAAATATCTTTGGACGTCCTGCACTAAACTGTTTTATTGTAGAGGTCACTTGCAGTATCTTCTTGATTTTTTCTATTCTATATTTCTATCATTGACCTTCTACTTTCCCCCTATGTACTCTTAATATTTGTATTTTTTCATCAAATATAACATATTCAACAAAAAGATTCACTAACGTGCTTTAACCACTAGGTGGTGCGGGTAAAAAAACTGTCAAGTTTACAGTGTTAACACAATACATTATACTGCTGTTTCCGGTTTAGTTTACGATGGATATATTTTGTTTTCCACACATATATTGTTTTGATATTTGTAACACCAAACCGACAGAAAAGATGGTCTTAACATGACCCAGTGGTCTAGTTAATAAAAAATAATAATATCAAACACAATATTACTATTACATTTATTGTGAAATTAAAACAGAACGGTAGTAACTCTAGATACATCCATGGTGTCGTCCCAAACGATAGCTGAGGATTATGGGTAGTGTAGTGTCTTCGGCCATCCTAAACTCCGATAAAACTATTTGTTTCTCAGAATCGAAGGGGAAAAACACAAAAGCATTGTACACAATTTAAACCAATTAATGTTGTGTAATCAACAGGTATAATCTGGTGTTTTTGAATTGATGAGTAGTGCAGATATCATTGTAAAATCAATCGACATTAGAGAGAATACTTACTTCCAGTTGTAAAATTCTCTAAAGCAACTACTGTGGCCGGATAATGTGAGTTCGTAACATTATTTTCTCTTTGTATAAACGTATAATAATAATAATATTATGAATAATAATAATAATAAAGGCCAGCAAGATTGTTCGAATTAATAAGCAGCCCTGTGCGTGGTCGGGCGCATTGTAGGAAAGCAAGACATTAAATGGCAAAGATATGTAGAAAATAAACGTATTTGAGTTACGTCCAAAACAAACGTAATTTTGAGGAGACAGGGTTGCTGTGTGGAGGCCAGTCCTGGCAGCTAGCAGTAAGGCTAACATTAGCAGCTCTGTCCTGCACTTTATTGGATTCGGAAGACTTTACTGTCAAGCTAAAACCTGTTAACGCTGATCACATGAGTGTATGTAAAAATATACTATTTAAAAATACACCTAGGTTAATAGGTTAATGATACAATGAAACAACAGTCTGATCCATTATCCTTTTATTACTTACTGTGTACTTACTGTGACCTTTTTCATTGTAAAACTGGTGAAAATAGCTCTGTTTAAGCATGATATTAAGAAGCAATGTGATCCACAACATGATGTATGAGTAAGTGCTTTTCACAAAATATATGAGACTGTTTTTCTTGACCCAATCCTAGTATTCTATAGCAGAAAACACAGATACTCTTTCTGCGCAGCGTACAACATTATGTTTCCTCTTTACAGAAGCAGATGGCTGGGGACTACTCCAGAGTGATGAAAACCAACTAATTGATTTGAGGAAAATCAATACGGTTCCTACAGCAAACCCCTCCTTCATCAGTCCATCAGTCCTTCTCTGCAATTAGCCCATTGATTGGACGATGTTAATTGCAGCTCTCCTTATTGCAGGTTTCAGCCACTCACTATCAGCCGAGGGCAGAGGTTAACAGGGAGGAGTACCTGCGCTACATATAGAGCATGAATGAGCATCAGTGGGCTATATCTAACCCTGATCTTGATAATGCGGTATTTTATTCAACCTCATGTGTAAGTTCACTGAAGCTCTACCGCAGTGTAGGGATGGGTACCGAGCCCCGGTATTAAACGGGGCTGAATTATTAAAGACCGTGGTACCGTTAAGCTCCGACGTTATCGGTCTTTTTATCGGTACTGGAGACATCTAAAAAATATGTCATATGTATTATTGCTACACAAACATTATTTTGCAGTTTTAGTGTCGCCAACTCCGTTTCTAATATGCAAAGATGCAAAATGCGTCTATGATTATTTTTTAGTATTTTCGATCTTTCCAATCCTGACGAAAGATCTCTCTCTCCCCCGTCTGTGTGCGAGGTGGCGGGGCGGTTTACACACACGCAGCTGCTACGTGCATGCAACACACACACACTGCGGAGACGGAGAGAAAGCGCTCCGAGGTGTGGTTAAACTTTACCCGTCTCGATGTGGACAATGCTTGTTACCAAAAGTGCAATAAGAGTTTAGCATGTCAGGGCGGCAACACGAGCAATTTGTCTAAACATCTTGCAAAAGTGCACCACGTTCAGACGGAGAAATGCACCTTTTTAGACTGTCTTTCTAGTAGCTCTGTAACGAGTAACGTTTCCACGTCGGGTATTATGTATGCTAGCAGCAACACACGGAGTTAACTAAATTATACAAACATGGGTTGATGAAAGACTAACTTTCCCGATATATAAATATTAAGATTAAGAAGGACCTTCATTTATTCAGAAATCCCGTTTTTCACTCTATCTTGTATATCTAGCCGAGGTATATACAATTACACACATAGGCCCAAAAAACCAACACATGCACGAACAGGACCTATATAATATACATACATTGATGAAGTGGTGGTAGAGGCTGCAGTGTTCCGGTGCCAGGGGACAGTTGGTGTCCAGGAGGAACCTCTCCAGCTAATACACACTATGTCTTTTTACCCCGGTCAGGACTCAGCATGCGGCCCTTTGGTTTCCAAGCCAAGTCCCTACAGACTGAATAGCCAACTAGCTGGAAATTCTGTATGTGCTTCTCATTCGGTTGTAAGTAATTTAAATTCACATATTCTACTTAAGCAAAGATAATAGATCATCCACCACCATTTCTTAAGTGGTTAAGACAATGTATCCATCAGATAATGACTCGGGTTTCATCTATCAGTTGAATGGAAGTGATCAATTTGAAATGCTACAGAAAGGCAAAACGATGTTTTCATTAGTTCTGTTGTCAATCTTTTTTTTTGTCTCAAACCTGTTTGTATGTTCTGACACATCTTAATGTTGAACATAAAAACATTGTTGTGTGATGGTGAATGGTCTCTGAGTGCAGGGCATTTACCCATTTGTATTTAAATGTATGCATATGTTGACAAAATGTCTACAAGTAACATCTCTTTGTCACTAAAACGTTACAGTTAAGCTAATTAAGAGCTATTAAACAAATCTTAGAGCAGAGATGTGGCTATGAAGGAGAAGTGTGTGATCGTCCAATGAAAGCATACAAGAGAACAATGTACCCTACAGAAATATGCACTTCACATAACGTTTTATTGAAAACGACTGAGAAGAAAAAGTTTTTTTGTCATTGCCACGATCCTCATTTCATTATGGGTCTGGCTCTGTCAGATTTCACGATATCATCACATAATTCTTCAAAGCTAGCTAACAAGTAGATTTAGAGGCTAAACAATAACATTTCAACTCTTAATATGAAGCTAAATATTTAGTAAAATACTGATATTTTAAAATGGAAACAAAAAAATGAGTGTGTGATTGTTACATAGCTATTCTTCCTACACAGCAGATGCTGACTTATCTGTTATTTTATCTGCTAAGATTCACACTCAAACTATTAATTTCATATACTGTCATGTCTCAAAAGATCATTTTAAAGTTTTATTCTTTAAATTAGCTTTTGTCATGTCCCATTGTCTTGTGCCTTCCTGTTTTATTTTGAAAAGTAATTCTCCCTCTCGTTTCAGGTCACTGTGCTCCCCGCCCCTATGTGTCTCCTGCGTTTGTGATTGTTTCCACCTGTGCCCCTTACCTTGTGTGTATATATTGTCTTAGTTTCCCTCTGTCCTGTGCCAGTTCGTCTTCTCTCATGACTCGACATACCAGCGTACCTTCAAGTCTGATCCATGTCCGTTGTTTTGTTTTAAGCTCCTTATGGTAGTATTTAGTTTTCCTCTAAAGAGTGATTTTGTGTTCTCTATTTTGTTACTGTGAAATATCCAGTAAAGTACTTTATTTTTGAAACCATCTGAGTCTGAGTTGTGCATTTGGGTTCATGCCTCTGAGTTCACCCCGTGACATATACTGCAGGACAGTTTATCCTAATGAAGAGCATACAGAGGTTATAGAAGAACAGGGCAACTCTCTTTATTTATTTATTATGATCGACATGTGAGGTACTCCCCACACTCAAACGAGGTCATTAATGTGCTTTCCAGGAAGACTCTGCAGTTTAAAAAAATCAATGTGTTAGCTTTAAATCACTGTGAATATTGACCACTACGGTAGCAGATCAGAGCAGTCGATCATTCGCAAAGAAATGTGTTCATGTCAAAGAAATTCAAGAGAACCAGTGGGAACCATTGGTGGATAAAGTAAAGATCTTCATCTAAAGTAAAAGGAGCAATTCCACAAAAATACAGTTTCTGCCCTATGTCCAAAATCTTACTTGCATATAAAATATCGAAAGTGTAGTACAATACAATATAATACAGCTTTATTTATAAAGCACTTTAAACCTCCAGACCAAAGTGCTGTACAGTCAAATAAACAAAACAAAACATACAAACAAATCATACAGCACAGCTCACACACACCATAAAACAGTACAAGTAAAAACAATAGACAATTTAAAAGCAATAAAAGCAACAATTTAAAAGATGTCAATATGCTAAGGAGAAGAGGTGGGTTTTAAGTACTCCATTGAAACTCCTCATCAATTCTCACTACTTTATAATAAATCCATGACAATATATCATGGAGAATTTATATTTCAAGTTTCTATCTGTGAAGCTTTATCTGTCAGATCAATGAAGGGAGGTAGGAGTACAAAGTAGCTTAAAAAGGTATGGCGGTAAAGAACCCATACAGTACTTGAGAAACTGTACTAAGTTACTAGTTACTATTTATAAAAAAAAATAGATAGTATCTCAAAAGTTGAATGAACATGCACACAGGTAAACAAAGTCCAAACAAACAGTCTCTGCTCGCACTCTTCTCTCCCGTGGGTTAAAACTGACCTTCTGCCTTTCATCAGAGGAAAATATCACCCTCAAATAATAAGGCCACTTGACACTTTAATTAGAGAACATCTATTTAGAAAAACACCTGAGAGAGGGAGAGGGAAGTTATGAATAGACAATATAAATATATATGCGTTTAACAAATAATGTTCTCTTTCTGTTTACTTGGACTTTCTGAGTTTACATATATATATAATATGATTTATATTATTAGCATTGTCATGAATAATGTTATTTGGGCAAACGTGTAGTATTTCCTGTATTTGCCTGCAGCATTTTACCCAGTCACCTGTACATGAACATGCTGTGTGTGATGTACGGAACCCTAATCTGCCGAGGAGAGCGACATGTTCTAATGGTTCTGGCTCGTTGTCAGAGTGTGTGTCTCCTGCACTGCACACACAGCTGGAGGGGAAACAAATGAAGAGAGTGACAGATCAGGAGATGAACTCACAAAACACACATCACTCTTTTGATGTATGTCTCAGGTGCATAAATGAACATGCATTCATGTCATGCATGTAGTTGTGTAATCACATATAAGCAGCTCATGCTTCAAGGTGTGCTTTATGTGCCAATACTTGCATGTATGTGTGTGTGAGCCTCTGTAAATAAATTCTGTGCTCCATCTGGTCCCAGTCAGAACAGTTTGAGGCAGCGTCTCAATCAGAGCTGCTGATTGGTGTTGTTCTCATGTCGGTGCTGCAGCTGCCGGCTTCAGCCCAGCACAGGCTGCTCAGCTCTGTCACAAAACAGCATTTACCTTTGCCTGTCCCAACAATTGAAGTCTCTGCTTAGTACACGTGTATTTCCCTGGTCTTGGCATAGATTATATATTGATTGATTGTTGTGCTTTTATGTGTGCATATGTACAAATGTGTCTGTTGATTGTGTGTATATATATATATATATATATGTGTATACATATTTTTATACATATTTGTATATATCTTTGTTATTGTATTTGGGATTGTGGGAAACGGTATTTTGATCTTTCTGTCTGTACACATAAACTGAAAGATTGACAATAAAGTTGACTTTGACTTTGATTGTAAAGGTGGATGGGGTCACCGTGATGCAACCCATTGGTGAGTGAAGTACAGTTTTTAAGGACACAAGCAGCAACCAAACGCTGTACAAGGCATGTTAAGGTGACAATAATTGGTTACAAAAAACCTCCATGACCTGGAAGTATACTAAGGGTTCATACACAAACAGTTACGGTATAACACCCAAACAGGGCAACACGGTAGCTGCAACCTGTCAATCACAATGGATCCCACCCTAAAGCGTGCACTGATGTATCTTCTATTTTAATCTAAATGGAACCTTCATTTACAAAATAATCCAGAAAACTAATGATTACAATGTTAACAATATTGTCATAGACTTCCACACAATCGTTCTTTATCCAGACACTGGATATCAGACAGAATGCACTATAGCAGCGGTTCTCAAACTGTGGTCCTGCAGGTGGTCCGTGGAAACTAGCTAAATAAAATCCACTTTTTATTATCAAGGATTTTCGGGGACCACCTCGTATGTGACATGCTCTATCGAAATCAGTCGCATTGACTCAAAGACACATTTTGAGTTGTATACACTGTTGGAAAGAGGAGATTCCTAGCTTTCTAATGATATCAGCATTGTTTCTGTACTCCAAATATTAAGCTAAATATGCAGAGTCGCCGTAAGGGGGTGAAAAGTTAGTACGATTCTAAGGACCCGTGACTGACAGGGGCCCAAACTATTTTAGAACATTAAGAAAAAAATGTTTAAGTAACCTTTCATCATTCATCAATAATTAACATTAATAGAACGTTATATTGTATAATGTACTCACTAAACGTATGATTCGTTTAACTTATTTTCTTCCAAAAGTTAATTATCCAAAGCCTCTGTACACCCCCTTCTATTTACATGTAATGGTTTGGTCCTGCCTCCAACCGCGATTCTGCACGCCACCCATGCACGTCACCGGCACTTTCTAGCAGAGAGTGAGAGCATGTGAGGTATGGAATGCCATTTAAGCCAAAATTAAATAAATAAATACATACATAAATTATTAAATAAATACATATATATATAAATATGCCTATGAAATAAATTCTGAAATAAATAAATGAGGCAATAAATATGTATACATGTACATTTAAATACACATTTATTTATTTCATGGGACTTTTATTTCATAATGAGACATTTATTTATTTCAAGAGACTTTTATTTCATAATGAGACATTTATTTATTTCAAGAGACTTTTATTTCATAATGACACATTTATTTATTTCAAGAGACTTTTATTTCATAATGAGACATTTATTTATTTCAAGAGACTTGTATTTCATAATGAGACATTTATTTATTTCAAGAGACTTTTATTTCATAATGACACATTTATTTATTTCAAGAGACTTGTATTTCATGATGACACATTTATTTATTTCAGGGGACTTGTATTTCATAATGACACATTTCCATTTCTTATATGCAAATGACGGGGCGTGGTTAGCTCACAGATCCAGACCAAAGCAACAGCACCGCAACACTGACTCAATAGCTCTTGTTTCACACTCAGCCTGATTTAGCTCTGGTTCTTCCTGTTTCAGCCACAGCGGAGCAGGCTCTAAACACCGAACACCGGTTCTTAGCTGACCCCACTTGGCTGACCGGCAAGAACCAAGAACCACGCTCACGTCGGAAGGGGGCGAGATTAACCTGAGCCATAATAACAGTTTATGGCGAGTACGGAAAATGAAAGTTGTAACAAGCAGTAGCGCTGAGCAAAGTGACTAGAACGCAACCACACACTTATAAACAAACACACTTTATAAAGTCAGGCAACACTAACCAGGCTTCGTGTGATTCTGTTTATTTGTACCTTACTTTGACCATCCGTTCGCTGTCATTGATCATTGTGGAGAGCAGGCAGACGTTTTGTTTGTTATTATAGCAGCTATCGGATGGAATCAATACATGGGCTGCACAGGTTGTCATGTCCGACTATCACAAGTAGAATCATAATGAAAAGGTAAAATGTGTCTGTAGAAAACGGCTTATGCCACAATAGGATAGAAACAAGTAGTCAAGATAGTCAGTTTAGCTTCGGTTGCTGTTGCATAACTGCAGTCAACTCAGCCGTCTCTCGCGTTCGCTTGGTCAAATCAGCAGCTATTCATTTTTGAGTGCGCAATTAATAGCGCCTTTACGGTAATCGCTGTACAAGAGTAAAATAATGCATGTTTTTTTCTGCTTTATTTGCAATACAAGTCATTTGTACCATAAGTGGCATGAGTTTGTTCTCAGGGACTTAGAGAGAGTATTACCCAAAAGGTACACAGTAAAAGTAGCCTACTTCATTTTATTGTAGCAGTCAAACTAGGACTGAGTCAAAAAGTGTCAGTTTTATTAAGAACTTATGGTACAAATGACTTGTATTGCAAATAAAGCAGAAAAAAACATGCATTATTTTACTCTTGTACAGCGATTACCGTAAAGGCGCTATTAATTGCGCACTCAAAAATGAATAGCTGCTGATTTGACCAAGCGAACGCGAGAGACGGCTGAGTTGACCGCAGTTATGCAACAGCAACCGAAGCTAAACTGACTATCTTGACTACTTGTTGCTATCCTATTGTGGCATAAGCCGTTTTCTACAGGCACATTTTACCTTTTCATTATGATTCTACTTGTGATAGTCGGACATGACAACCTGTGCAGCCCATGTATTGATTCCATCCGATAGCTGCTATAATAACAAACAAAACGTCTGCCTGCTCTCCACAATGATCAATGACAGCGAACGGATGGTCAAAGTAAGGTACAAATAAACAGAATCACACGAAGCCTGGTTAGTGTTGCCTGACTTTATAACGTGTGTTTGTTTATAAGTGTGTGGTTGCGTTCTAGTCACTTTGCTCCGCGCTACTGCTTGTTACAACTTTCATTTTCCGTACTCGCCATAAACTGTTATTATGGCTCAGGTTAATCTCGCCCCCTTCCGACATGAGCGTGGTTCTTGGTTCTTGCCGGTCAGCCAAGTGGGGTCAGCTAAGAACCGGTGTTCGGTGTTTAGAGCCTGCTCCGCTGTGGCTGAAACAGGAAGAACCAGAGCTAAATCAGGCTGAGTGTGAAACAAGAGGTATTGAGTCAGTGTTGCGGTGCTGTTGCTTTGGTCTGGATCTGTGAGCTAACCACGCCCCGTTCATTTGCATATAAGAAATGGAAATGTGTCATTATGAAATACAAGTCCCCTGAAATAAATAAATGTGTCATCATGAAATACAAGTCTCTTGAAATAAATAAATGTCTCATTATGAAATAAAAGTCTCTTGAAATAAATAAATGTCTCATTATGAAATAAAAGTCCCATGAAATAAATAAATGTGTATTTAAATGTACATGTATACATATTTATTGCCTCATTTATTTATTTCAGAATGTATTTCATAGGCATATTTATATATATATATATGTATTTATTTAATTATTTATTTAATTTTGGCTTAAATGGCATTCCATAGTGAGGAGGGATGCTAGTACTTACGTGTGTACCATGTCTCAACGACTAACAAAGGCCCAATCCCAAACCACGCCCTACACCCTACCCCTACACACTACCCCTCCGTTTGCGCGTTCGCGTTGAGGGTCCGCCACATTAAGTGCAGTTCCAAACCAACGAGTGTGGAGCGGTGTGGAGGGGGAGTGGGCTATCAAGCCCTCAAACAGCGAGTCTGCATCGGTGCTGACTGGAGACCAGTCTCTACCTGACCGGTCTCAACGCTGTGTGTCCGTCAGGAAACACGCTGTTTACAAGTAGTTCCTGCAAACATCCACTGATAAACTGCGATGCTAACAACCTCATGATAACCTCATATTTTTTTTGCAGGGCAGAGTGCGAGTGAGAGGTGCCTGTCATCTTACCTTTACATTACAAGCTTCAAAAATGTATTTATCGTGTGATTTTGGAAATAAAAGTATCTGAATATTCTGAAAGCCAAGACTTTGTTTATTTAAAATCTAACTAAACACACGAACCCTGAAAAACGAGTTTTCTACGCAAATCCACGTTTATTTTAAAATGAGCCGTTGCGACTTCCGACTGATTATTTCCTTATTTTACACGTTTATATTAATTTATTTTATATTCAGTGTTCTCTGATTGTATGCTACAGGTAGGCTGTCATTTTATTAAGTTCCTTTGATATTGTAAACGTTGTGTTATGCATCTCTTTCCTGCGATATCGGATGTTGAAAGAGCCATTTTCAGACCTGGAGGTTGCCGCTTGGTTCTTGGTTAATAGTTTGCTGCCTTCAGGTGCTGTTGGAAAAATGTATCAATCATGACTTGAGCACATGTGATTAAATTAGTAGGTATGATGTTATGTCAATGTGATTTTCAATTTTCTTGTTTCAGCATTGGAGAAGGACAGTACCTGTGATTGTTTTGACATATCACAAAATGTATACAACATATCATGCACATGACAAAGATATATTTTCCGCAGGAGCACAAAGTAGCTTTGCCACAGAAATCCACTCTTTTATGAGTTCTTGTGTTTCTCAATCAGCTGGGCACAGGTGTATGATTTTCATCATTTTCATACTGGCTCTTTCCTGCAAGATTCCAATTGTTGTTACGGTGCTCATTACAACACCTCAGTCAGCTTTCCTGCAGGAGTCAGTGTCTACAGACAAGTTGTGTGATTTTGTGTGTATCCGAGGCAGAGGGTAGCATGATGGTTACCAAGGCGACAGAAAGATCTTTTCCCAGATTGTTTTTACAGCAGGAAGACTTCCTCTACTCTAAATGTTTACTTATTATTATTTGTGCAAATTAATTAAATATTTCAAATTTGGGAGTGATTAATGGTGAAATTAGTCATACTGAGTGTCGCTACATTGCTTTAATATTTAAGGAGGAATTAAAGGGAGGGTACAACAAAAATGTCCCTATTTTGTTTTGTTTTTTTAAAAGAGATCCAAGATAATAACATCATTTTTATACTATAAGTGTTGCATCTTTGCAAAATTGATTCAAGATGAAAGACTTTTGGATAAGAAAGAATCAAGGAGTGTTATACGTGTATCAACACACTGTCTCATGTGTGGCTGCAGGGCAAAAGTGCTTTGACCTCATTGCAAACTAAACAGTGTGACACCAGTGTACGGTTTATTTCACTGTTTGACATTTCACTAATAAAACCAAAGGACAGACATTTCTGAGGCAGGGATCTGTGTGTGTCACTCACCCAGAAACCTGATTACAGCACCTGATGAAATTATCATATTTACAATAAGACCTTCCCATTATGATGCTCCGCTATTGTGCTTCAGGTGCAGACAGTAAATGCCAGAACAATCGGACAGATGGGGGGGGGGGGGGGGATTTTCATCAATGACAGAAATGAATGGGAAAGATGTGTAGGTGACAGGAAAGGAAATGTTTCAGTGTAATTCAGTGAGCTGTTGGTTACCTCCTTACCACGCCGCTCGCTGGTTTGGACCTCTTCTTGGCTCCGTGCCTCATGAGTGTAATTTGGATGAGTGCAGCTCGCTTGCCTTTGGGCTCATTAACAACAATATAAACAGTAATTACTGTGATCGCCTAATTAATTCATTTAAAAATGCTGCACGGCGTTAAAGGCATGAGCAAATATTTTCTGGAGATAACAATTTTACGGAATCATTGTTGACATAATTAGCAATTTCATGTTCCCAAATACAACAGAAATAATTAAAAACTTTTTTTGTCCTATTTTATACATTTACTCTTTTCTTATTCAGATTGCCTCGGCTTCTCCTTCCCTTTCCGCTAAGCCTGTTTTCTGTGATTTATCCTGCTCTGATCCACTCTGCTGCCTGATAAATGTAATCCCCCCCCTCTGGACACATTCTTTTGTTTTTTGGCTGTTTCCCGACACTCCTCTGATCAGCTGGACTTATTATAGAAATCTCTGCCTTCCTTCTGTGGGTTTTGTTGAGGTAAAGAATGGTCATTTTGCCCACAATTGCTCATTAATTCAATGTTTGAATGGCTAGTTAATTGTGAACAGTTGTAAGATTCAGCTGAACATAAAGTGGATTTGTTGTGGCTCTGCACAATAGATGATGACATATTTATATTTATTTGACCATCTTACAGAGATTTTCTCTGAAGACAATGTTTCAATTATGCAGCATAGATATGTTCCATGATAACAAGTTGATAAGATCAGCTCATGGCATTGGCACATCTATGTTTTGGGTTTTTATTAACAAACATCTGATTTTCTTTATTATTAAAACATGTATTTTTATTCTTTCATCGGAACAGTGGTGCCTGAGAAGTAAAGCACAATGTGAGGGGCACGTGACAGTGTTTTATGTCTTCTGACCCTTCAAATGCCCCCATTAGTATTCCTGCAGAATTATTACTGGCATCACTTCTTGTTGATACCTCTCTACTCATTAGAGTAGAGCAGTGAAAGCACATTTATAGACAGATCCGACTGATGCATGGGCGAGGGAAGAACATCTCACTATATCTAAATGGTGACAGATGTACAGTATATGTGATACACTGCAGTGTTGTTGATGTTTTAAAAAAGGCCGCAGATGAATAAGCATTATCATTTGATCCAAACAGAGGAACGAGTTATGGGCAGGGCCGGTTTTTTGGCATAGGCGGTCGCCTAGGGTGCCAGATCTGGGGGGCGCTGCGCTGGTAGCTCTGGGAGGGAAGAAAACATTTTTGACCGTTGGTGCTCATCCTAATTTTCGGCCTTGATGTAACAATATTCATAATTAAGTAAATGTAACACACTTTTCACCCCGGTTACACTTTTCATTTGCCCTGTACGATGGGCGCTGTAAGTGATGAAAGTGGGGGATGTTGGCTTATCAGGCGCCCGCAGCTCACAGCCAAAGTGCGAGTGAGCGTGGGAGCGAGCGAGGGAGAGAGGGAGAGAGAGAGAGGGCGCACCGGTACCGGCGCTGTTGTTATTAGCATCTGGTGCTCTAACGGATATAAGAAGTAGATGTTTCTACAACAAGGTGGAGGAGAGCTCTCCTGTCAGACTGAGAGGCGATGTGAGATGTGAGATAACTCTCTGAGGGTTTAGATAGTTCACTTTAGTCTAGGTTATCTCAGTGGGTCTCAAACGTTTTGATCACAATTTATGTAAACAAATATTTCCAAGGCACTCCTTTATAGTTATTGGGATAAACAGGTTTGAAATCATTTCAATGTAGGACAGTAAACCAAAAATATTGTTTAAAACTGGAGAGATAAAAAAATATACGCCAGCTAAAATCTCGCCTAGGGCATCAAATTGGCTAGAACCGGCCCTGGTTATGGGTAACCTGCTTTACCAAAATAGGGACCAGTCAAATAAATACAATATTTGAGGTAAATACTACACACTTTTGTATGATGTATATAATGTAAAATACCTAGAAAATCAAATTTGCAAGAAGCTAAAGCCGCGGCGCAGAGAGGGATGGTGAGATGGAGTAAAGAAATATAATTCAAGTCAGTAAATCATGCAGGATGTGCAGTTTGGCAACAGTTGCAGTAATTATACTGACTATAAACAAACATCTGCAGAACAGGATGGATACAATACAATCAAATGAACACATTGTTTCATAATTTGTCCTATTTTGGCGGAGCAACTTGAGATAAAGGGAGACTCAGAAGATGGGAACATGAAGCACAGCACTAGATCGCCACCTGTTGGTGTAATATATGTGCCATGTCCTGCATTATATATTTACTGTATATATATTACATGTGTTTAAAAAATGTAATGTTTTTTTTCTATTATACAATTTCTGACAACAATTATGCCAAATGCCAGAAATATGTTCAGTTAAGGAATTTATACATTTAAAAAACGTCTTATTTTAACAAAAAATATGCAGTGATGGAAATATTTAAAAATATAATAAAAAATAAACAATCTCCATTTTTGAGAGGCTGACCACAGACTTCTGGTATATTTGCATTAAAAAAAAAATACTATAGTGATTCATTGATTATTAATAATTATATTCTTGGTATTATTTCTGTCAATTGACTAATTGATAGGACAACACATCTTTGCAGCTTTAATGTCCCAAGTTGCACAGGTATCATACTGCAGCACATAGAAGTATTAAAAGAAACCATCAAGTTAGGCCAGCATTTTCTTAATGTAGAATTTTCTTAAGTAATTGCTCTACTATGTTAGTGTATTTTAATGAAACATCCCTGTAGCCTCAGTATGCTGTGCAGCTGCAAAATGAAGTGAAATAAAAGACAAAACACACAAACGTTGAATAACATTTTGTTGGGGAAAAGCCCTGGTTAACTGAGCTCTGTGACTTTAAACAAGAAATGTTAACATAGGTTCTGGCAAAGAGACCCCGTGACCAATTGGTCCCCTGAACCTGTGCAATGCTATATAAAAAAAACAAAGATGATACTGTACCAAAGTCCTGCATTAGACAATATATTTTACTCAGACTCAGTCAGAGGTGTTACTGTAATACAAATGTTAAAGCATGAGTATTCTTTTGTGAGAATTATTCAGTTTTCCTATGTTGGCAAAAAATGTTATGGCACTACAATTTTTTTCATTATTCATAAATACGAAAATGAAATCATCAAAGGTTTAATTTGTAAAAGTATCCTCAGGAACATATTAGTTGTATCAGATTAAATCACAATGAATGAAGAAATTGCCTACCTTCCCCGTGTGTCCGCTAGATGGCGCTAGAGTCTTATATAGAAAATAGAGAACAATTCAGTTTGAGGTGGCTACAGATAAGGATTAAGACAGAGCGCTCACTCTGCTTTTTTTTTTTAATACTACACATATAGATGCGGATTCCAAAGATTGCTTACAAGCAGGGTGAATATTTTAAATGTCAATGTGTCTAACTGCCATCCGTGGTATGGTTTAAAAAATGTCTAGTGGTAAACTTTTGGCCTTTTCCGACGGCCCTTGACTCATATCAAATATAATTTTGAAGACCGGAAGATAATCCCGCTTTCCTCTGACGCAGCACACTTTCTTATATGCTATCTTTGGTCCTACTCTACATTCTGACACTTGTTGGGGTACATGTGTTCCTGAGCCTGGTTCTGTGGTTAACCGAGTTACCGGCAGATGAAGAAGCCACCTTTGGAGACATCTCTAACCCAAGCGTTGCATCTCCTGACTAAGGTTAGCTGTTTACAGATCTTATTGGCTGGTTTGCTCTTACATACCCTAATTTAACTAACTGAATATAAACGTTAGCTGTGTTATGGTATTGTAAACTCTGGAAAACGTTTTGGCGTATTCTTTACCTGGTTAGAATTAAAGCAGTCTTACAAAAATTAAGTTCACAAGTGTTAACTAACGACACTTTTCTTAGTTTTTGTGTAGCACATTCGGTCACGTGTGTTGCTTTGTTTTGGTGTATCCAAAAACTTAGCATGTTAGCTTGCTATGCTAGTTGAGCTTCTAGAGCAGAACGCCGCCTGTCCTCTGTCTGGTGATGCCGAGTTTCCGTTGTTCCTTTGTTATTACGACTGCTGCTTTCATCAATACATACAATCACATACAACTGAAGTTTATTCTGTGTAATTAAACCTTTTCAGAATCCTAATCGTTTCTGCATTACAGAGATTTCTCACTTATGGACAAGATAACACAACAACTGCTGTCAGAAAAAGAGGCCATGATCAATTTGAAAATAGCATCAATAAACCTAAACTCTGTTTACTCACTGTTTATACAAATTCATCAAATGTTCTATAATGGTAACAACTATTTTGATTAGAATATATTGTGTTTATTACACTAACTAGCGAGACCGATAGCCAAGCCAATATCAGCTTCTTGTGAGAGTATGTCTGTTGATGAGAAACAGTTCACCATTACATTGTGTCTGTCCACCATACAGCAATGTCAAATGACCCACTTGGTATGTTGGTCACCATTCTTTAAATAAGATTGTATATATTATGTGTATGTTGAAAAACAAACTACTCCAGTGTTGGTTTGAAGACATTTTTTATAATTTCATTTTTGCATCGTATGGTCCTCAACAATACATATACTGAATTGTTCATCACATTTCTCAAAAACGTTTGGTCAGTAAAACATCCAAAAAAGATTTAAAAAAATGCCCATGACAACTTCTTTGAGCCCGAAATGTTCAGTTTACAAAGATGTAAGACGAAGATAAGCAGAATACATCACATCATATATTCTCAAACAAGAACCTATTTGGCTTTTTACAAATGTCTTTTACACTTTAAAAAGAGGTTGCAGATTAATTTTGTATAATTATCTCATATCCTCAATTAAAAGTGACACTCTCCCCTATATACTTTTATAATTACTAGCCTCATTTCTTAGACACAGCCTACATGGTTATTCACAATGGGAGATTGGTAGTGTGGTTAAACATTCTGAGGTCACCATTTCCCTCAACAGTCAGAAACAGTTATTCAGTGCGCCTCCTAAAACCTCCATCAGTATGAGTAACATGTTTTATATGTTGATTAGTGCAAAACATCTGGTCATGTGAAGATCAATAACAAGAAAGCAGTGGTAGCACCCCCTTGATGGGTATTCAAAAATAGATTTCTCTTGTTTTATTACATGAGCATGTAGCCAGATGAGGTCACATCTGGGGCAGGTCGCACATCATCTTCCACTTTGGGTTACATGATAGCTGTAATCAGCACTGGAGGTAGGGCATAATAGTCAAAGTTTACCAAGGGGATTATGATGGAGAAATAAAGCTTATGTTTTTTGTTAAAATAACCTCTTTGTCAAACTGAGCCTCAAGTACAGTATACTATGCTATTTTCTATGGGTGTCAAGATTTTGATTCTAAGTAATAAAAAAAAATGACGCAAATGACCTTTCCATTTCTATGATTGAAATCAAAAGCAGGGTCTGTGACAATAGCCCCAAATCCTATCACATATGGGTCATGCTGTCCACCCACTTTAAGATGATCCACCTTGCAGTGCATGGGGGCTGGGAAGTTGCTGATATCATCTTTGAAATTATCCCTTGTTTAAGATGTCTTGTTCTTTGGTTTCCTTTCCTGCCGTGCTATAATCTCATACAGTAAGGAGAGGGTCTGAGCTGGCTGTGATAAGAGCCGTCTGTACAGTGACCTAATCAAAGCTTCAGTCAGTGTCTCCTCTGACCCCATGTATTCCCTCTGATGTCAATGAGAGCTTCTGTTGGGTCTGCAGGTCGTGACCCTCATCCACGATCAACAACCACACTCACAAATGTACATTTGTCGACACACATGTATTGATACAAACATATATACTGCAGAACATATCAGAATACACACATTGTTCCTGGGGGAATGTGAGCTTTTGTGACAGTCGCTCCATTTGAGAATGAATTCAAATGAAAGATTAATATAAAAAATAGAATAGAATAAGCAATAAAAAGATACATACAAAAGTAACGTATATAAACATAATAAGTTAACCTAAATTGTCCAATAAAAGATACAACAAAATAGAATACAAATATTTATATAATCATTAAAAAAGAAAGTGAAAATCGTGCATGTTTTACCACAATACCACAACAACATTTATATTACAATATAGAGAGTAGTGCATTAGTGTTAGTAAGATTTGACGGCTGAATTGCACAGTGTATGGGGGTTTGGCTGCTGATGGTGAAGTAAAGGCGCATTTCTACCTTGGCGCGGAGCTCGGTTTAAGCGTGCCGTGTCGTGCCGGGCCCGTTTTTGGTTGCGTTTCCACTATGCCTAGTTCCGGCCCGGGGCTACTTTTTCACCTCTTTTCTGGCCCGACAAAATCGTGGTTCTATCGGGGCCAACAAACAGGGCTGAGTCGGGCTGAGTTTGCTAAACTAGAGAGAGAATCGCTGGCAAGGGGGCTACAACTACAACAAGATGGACATATTTGACCGTGATTTAATTGTAATACACGTTTCAAAATGATGCCGAAGTAACAACATACTGATACCGGTTAGTAAAAACCATGAATTAATGCTTTGACAAGTCTGCAGACAGACGGCAGGCGAAAAACCTTTTAAAATGCGTGTTGTCTAAATGGAGATCGGCTAAGCTAACGCAGTATATGCTCCGACCATCCACACTCACAACAACGGCCTACAGACATAAATAAACCAGTGACTGTATTCGCCATGACACAGACAGTCTGTGGTTTGTACTTGTTTAACTTTTGTCTAGTTTCTGAACAGATATGAGGAGCTGTGAGCTCTGAGTGCTAACAGCTAACGGCTGATGTTGTTTTTCTGGGGTGCTCATTGAAGATGACGTCACGGCTCCGCCTACACTGCGTTACTAGATACTACCCCAGTTCCTAAACTGTAATGGAAGCGCAGCATTAAAGTGAGCCGGGCCTAACAAGGCCTAACAAGGCCTAACAAAACCGTACTATTCGAGCGAGGCCTGCGGTGGAAATGCGCCATAAGTCAGTCTATTGACTCGTGTCATAGCAACCGAAGAGGCCTCAAGTTTAGCAGTAAAACTAAATACTAAGAATGGGTCTCTAATCTTTCCTCAGGTGCTGTTCACTTTCGGGTCAGTGTTGTATAGAGAGACACATCAAACCCAGAGACTAGACAGAGTGAGCCAGCAGTCTGACCCCCCCCCCCCCCTCCGGGCTGCAGGCGTCCACATCTTCTCCACCTGGTGAGTTTTAAAGCTTTTCTGTAGTTGTGAGATATCATCGCTGAGACATCCACATTGGTATTACAAAACAGCTGCATACATCAGAGGGGCAAAGATTGATTTTATTACCATGAATGTATCTTAATAAGGGCAGCAGTGATTTCTCCTGAGTCATCCCCTACATTGATTGTACCTATATACATCTGTCGGCAAACACTTCACATGATACACTGCATAGGCTGGCCTCCTACCAAATGTATGTTTTGATAGGTTCCAGTTCTGAAACCTCCAGCAGGATTAGGTATACAACATTTGTATTCACTGCTTGTTAGATATGGCGGAAACTGTTACTCTCACTGCCAAGCTATGTAACTCTAACATATCTGTTGGTTTTTGTTTGCTTTTTTGTTTCCCATATACAAGTTAGCTGTCTAATGCCCTTGCCACACGAGGACGATAACGCAAACGGACCGCAATCGTTATCAAAAAAGTCTTCCGTCCACACGCAACAGGCACCAGAAACGTTTCCGTCCACAGGAGACCGCTCGAAACGCTGTAGTACATATGCCAGGCCTGTAAGTGGTGCTGTACTCCTACCACAAAAGCAGCGAAGAAGACTTCCCGCGCATGGTTGCCATGGTTGCCCTTCTGTTTATTCTCCGCTGTGGACGCTCTGGCTCTTTTTCTCCCTCCCCGAGGCAAGCGTTTGCTCCTGCTGTAAATCTCTCTGGTAGTCCACCAGCAGATGACAAACACCCACCTCTCCGCCTCTTCCAAGGGACGAGGGGACCGTGCAGCAGAGTTTCAGTTAGATTTTTTTTCTGCCGGTCAACATGTCCATTAAAGTTTAAATCTTCCGGACAAAATTAGAAAAGTGCCGGTCAAATGTCTTCTTTGTTTTTTATTGAGCTTTAAAACAAATGAATAACGACTCGATATAATAATATAAGAATAAAAAACGGAGCCTCTCTTTTCCGACCCCCCTCTTCTGACAGCCCAGCTGCTGATCTCTGAGCAGGAGAGGTGGGGAGAGGCGGGGCTATTGCATCAACGTTATCAGGACATGATCGTATCGGCGTAAACACGGAGCCGTTTGCCCCCCCAGAGCGTTTCGTTTGCAGATCTACCCACCTAGGGACCCGTTATAGTTTTCTGCGTTTCCGTGTCGGCCTCGTGTGGCCGAACCGTCTATCTGATAGAGAACTGTAGCAGATATGACCGTTATCGTCCTCGTGTGGCAAGCACCTAAAAAGCTGGTTTGCTTCCACCTGAAGACCTGCTCCACTAGATTTTCCAGTACACTCTAGGAATGGATGATTTGTGTATTATGCTTTCAGATGGTGGCCCTGCTATTGGAATTGTTTGTTTGTTTTTAACCGCACACATGAGGCAATTTCAGATACATTTTGGATGCAAAATATCCTGATTTGAATCTCTTAAACCTTTTGTCCCTCCTCATTCTTTTTTGTAATACCTTTGAGCAATGGAAAGTGTGTAAATGACAGGCTTATCATTTTCAGCTGCCTGTTGCCATCGCTGGTTAAATAACAAACATCAACAGTGGGCATATCTTTGTGATGACTCAAATTAAAGTTTGTCTATTGTCTGCCTAATGAACCCTCTATGGCTGGTGTCTGTATTCAAGAGTGAACTACTGTTCTTCAGAGAAATGATCAGCTGATAACCTCACATCAGTTTAAGGATCTCTCAGCTCAACTGTTCATATCAGATTAGAAACTGAATTTATCAACGTAATAGATTTGATTTCAAGTGAGTAGCTTGTGAGCTACAGTATGCTTAACTGTGCTTTAAGAAACATTTAATGAAACGCTATATATATAATGCTGCTCATCTTATTTCAGATCAGGTTTTGTTACAGGCTGTAAACATAAATGAGTGGTTCTGGCTTCCTTAGCCAACACATTTGTGTGGTTGTTCCATTCTTTAGTCACTTGAAAGTTGTCAGAATATTAAAAGGTAAACCTAAAAAATATTAGTTAAGAAATGTAAAGGTTACCAATTTGTGATAAATAGACTTGAAACTGGATTAAATGTGTTGTAAATAGTAATGACATTATTATGTAAGCCAACTATGGTGTTACATTGCAACAATTGAAATGCCAAACATCAATACGGAATAAGACCTCTCTCCAGTGCTTTAAAGGACTAGCATGATATAAAACATTAATATTTACTTTCAAAGCACTCGCATATGTAAACATTTTAATTAAATACACGTCTAAATTGTTGTCTGGGGGCCAGGAAGGGGCCCCATTATTCCAGGTGTTGTGTTGTCTGCTGTTGGTCTATCTATAAGGTCCTTGACTCAATGTTGCTCAGACATCTTGCCTGTGATCAATTTGACTATAATCATGAGTTTGAATAATAATTGAAAGCATGACATTGTGGATAAAAGCAACTGAGTTGTCTTTGCAGTGGAGTGGAATGCTCAAACATCTGGAAGTCCTTAGAGAAGAACCACTGCTGCTCCTTCGGATTCAAAAGAGCAATTTGAGGTGGTTTGGCTATTTGATACAATACTGCCTCGATGCCTCCCTGTGGAGATATTCCCTCTGGAAGAATCCTGGGGCAGTCCCATAACACTATACATCCCATCAGAGCTGGGGGTACTATGGGATCCACCCTAATCCAATAATACTGTGCAAAGTATAATTAACTACAGGTAACTACTTAGACTACAGTTATTAAAAGTGTAGATGATTCAAACAAGGTTCTACATATAACTGGGATCAAGATTATTCTTATTTTTTGAATAACTATTGTATTGAAAAACCTCCACATAAAACATGGACTTTTGTCGCTCAGTTTTTCCAGGTTGGATAGTTAGAATTTTTGGCATTCCTCATTGAAACTACGAACACAGCTACCCCAACTAGCTGAGACCCCTGCTTGAACCAAGCAAATACGGAAAATTACGGAGGGACAACATGCAACACATGCCAGATTTGAACCCAGGACGTCACAGTCTTTAGATCAGGGGTCACCAACCTTTTTTAGGATGAGAGCTACTTTCAAAAAATAAAACAAGTCGTGAGCTACTTTTACTCCTCTTTTTTTGTTTTTTGCAGTTTATATATTTAGCACATTTTAATATTATTATATGCTTACCTTTAACCTTTGTGTGCTGTTTGGGTCTGTGGGACCCGTTTTCAGTGTTTACTAAAAGAAAATGTATTAAATTTAATTATTTTAACCTGCTTTATTTGGGGGTGGACCTCACCTTGACGATTTTTTTTTTTAAATGTTGAAGTGAAATGCATCAATCTGGAGCACTTTGAGCACAACATGAATTGATGGATACAGCTCTCAACACTCTTTAGAATATGATCACAACCAATAACAAATCATTTAAACTGGTTTATTCTTATCTTATGTTACCTAGTTAGCATTCTTTCTTTTTATGTATGCTTATTTTACTAATCACTCCCCTTTTAAACTGTTTTTTGTTTTTTTTACTGTCCTATAGTACACATTGGAATGATTTCTTACTTTATCTATATTAAATAGATAAAGGTGTGCTCTCTCTCTCTCTCTCTCTCTCTCTGTCTCTCTCTCTGTCTCTCTCTCTCTGTCTCTCTGTCTCTCCCTAGCTCTCTCTCCCTCTCTCTGTCTCTCTGTCTCTCCCTAGCTCTCTCTCTCTCTGTCTCTCTCCTAGCTCTCTCTCTCTCTGTCTCTCCCTAGCTCTCTCTCTCTCTCTGTCTCTCTCTCAGTCTCTCTCTCTGTC
>NW_022987782.1:2460518-2633018 GCF_902827165.1 Trematomus bernacchii
CTCTCTCTCTCTCTCTCTCTCTCTCTCTCTCTCTCTAGCTCTCTCTCTCTCTCTGTCTCTCCCTAGCTCTCTCTCTCTCTTTCTCTCTCTGTCTCTCCCTAGCTCTCTCTCTCTCTCTGTCTCTCCCTAGCTCTCTCTCTCTCTCTTTCTCTCTCTGTCTCTCCCTAGCTTTCTCTCTCTCTCTCTCTCTGTCTCGCTCGCTCACAGAGGCTGTGTGCTCCTCCGTGGCGATGACGGCTTGCGTTAAAAAATAAAATAAACATATTTGTAAAGTGGGGGGACACAAACGGGATTTCGAAAGTTGCAACACACACAGAGTAAAACTCTGCCCCTCATGTGCTGTATAGGCTGGCACAACTAGGCTGTTCAATGGGGCTGATGTGTTGTGTAGATTCTGCCAGAAGGAACATCACGGTCACACTCCTTCTGAAGCGGGGAGCTGCCGCTCCACATTGCTTTTCTTCCCGACTGCAACGCTGGTCCCGCAAATCAAGCAAGAACGTGATTGGTCGATTTTCATTCTGGGGGTGGGGGGAGGAGGGGTGTTAGATAGATATAGAGTTGTAGTAAGTAGATAGAGCATTTTGGACTAAGTGCCCGCGGGCACCGTGTTGGCTACCTCTGCTTTAGACCATAAAGCCACTGGGGTGCTCCATATTAGGCAAACTTAAAAACCAGTGCTTAAACTATATTTCCATGATGTCCTGTGAATGATAAAAATCCACCGTACAGTTACATTTATTTTATTTTTTTATTTAACCAGATAAAAGCATTGAGTTAAAATCTCATTTTTAATGCTGACCTGGCCAAGAAGGCAGCAACGTTACACATAACACATAACACAAACATATAAAATACAGAGAACATAACTAAGAAAACAAAAGACGAAAAAGCAGTCACTACATTGTGCACATTAGGGCAGTAAGAAAGGTGCACTACTTATTACTGCAAGAGCAGCTGGTGGTAAGGACTTCAGACAACTTCAATTTAAAACATGCTATTGAGACAAGTGCCCTAAATGTCAAGGTATGTCCTACATGAAATATCCTTGAACCCTAGAACACAGACAAAGGTCAAAGCATCCCACCCCCCCCTCAGTGTGCAGCTGCTCCACTGCTCCTGACATCAAACAGGACCATGGAACTGCCAGCCTCAGGCTTCCCACAAACACAGGGCTGACAGCCTGAGCAGGGGAACATGATGTGCTGCAGTGCCCACTGTCTTCAGGATGAACACCCCCTCACTCCACACATTCATGGGCAGATCATTTGTGAGTGTAGTGTTTGAGTTGTTGTGTGGCTCACCATGGAATTGCTGCCAAACCTTTTTTTCATATTTTTTATCTTCACCCTTCTCAGTTCCACCTGTTCTTCAAATTTAGATTTCTGCCTTTAGTAACTGACAGGCATGGCAGTGAGTATCAAATCCAAGTCAGACCAAGGCACGGTCCCACATGGGCGGATGCAGGCAGGTAACTATCGCCTGACAGGGTGATATGCAGATATGCGATTTCTACGGTCAAAGTTCAGCAAAGTCGGATTCCACAAGATGCGAATTAGCTTTGCTACAGTAAGCAATTGTTGCAGAATGTATTTGAACGTGAGGCCAATATTTTGCCAATATGTATTTAACCGAGTGTTTCTGTGCCCTCAAGATGTTCTTTGAGAAACCTTTGGATGACAGTACTGTCACTGCATTCATGTCTCGTGTGTGGGAGTGAGCCTACAGTCCATAGATGACTGACTGATGACATCTGCGACAGGTCAGATGCTGTTCTCTGACCTGTGACTCATCTCAGCTATTCACCCTGAGCTGATGTGTTAGATCAAAACAATGCTGGCTTTAAATGTGATGACATCAAAATCTGATTCCATTACACAGTCTTTGTCATATCAGCCTTTATCCCATTTTTGCCAGGTTGTTAATAAAACATATATTTTAATGTCAATAAATATTCCCTTTCAAGTAAACGTATGCAGGGGATCACAGGGATAGATCAATTAATGAGTTTAAGAGTTATCCCCCGCTCATCTTTGTCACATGACACAACAGTTTACAGCTTTACCAAAAAAAACAGAAAAAGGTACTAATTGAATTGTATTGTAAATGTAATAGTTTTATGCTATGTGGACTGCACAATTATAGCGCTGTTGTGAGGTTGGACCCACATGATTCGGCTTCGTTGATGTTTCAGTTTTATAATAGCATCCTCTTACATTTGATCCTATTTATTTTGAGGATTTGCTCTTCATCAGTAGAGCATCCTTCTGTTTCCCTGCCTAGTAAACCACATCCCTATGCGACCTCTCATTCAAATGTGAGCTGTACACACCATCTGGTTGTTATAATTCAACCCTGTGAGTTTATCTGTCTGTCCGTCTGGCATTATTTCCCTCAATGAAGGTCAGATAGAAAGACAAAGACAAACTGCCTGTGTATAACAATCTGGTGGTCGGCTCAAGGGCTAAATAGAGCCAGATTCATGTTAACTCATACACAATCAGGATTTCAGTGGAGTCTGTAATGCATTTGCTGTTTATAGCCACAAACTGTGCAGCACCACTGTGAACTCTTTCAACAATACAAACATTGTCAGGCATTGAGCAGACCCACTGTAATGTATTTAAATTCTAGTTCAGTAAATGTTTTGTCCAATATAGGCATGCAGTTCGAGCATGCAAGTCTTACATATCCAAGATTCAATGGTTTCAACCATCTTTCACAGTCTTCATCAGAAAATGCACCAGCTCCATTTAATGATAAAGTGAAACAATAAACCTGAGGGGACTTCTGAGTTGAATTTCTCACACAGGTTTGACCTCATTGTTGCTATATTATGTGGTGATAATCAGTTTATGTATGAAAAAGGTGCCAACCATAGTGTTAAACCCATAAATGTGGTATGTACAGAGATTTGAGATTTTCTTTGTGTGGCAATTCTTTCCGAAAATATCAGTTGGTGCTTCTGTCTTTGAACTCACATACAAACTGATTTATGTCAATTATTTGCACAGCATATCTGCAACTCATGCATAAGCATGTGAGATTAGTGTAGGACTTACAATGTATCTGCAATGTGTTAGCCACAATTCTTTTTTGTGACATAGGATGCTACCACCATTTACGATATCCCGAAGATACACTATGTACTGTATACAGTCAGAGGCAAAGTAAATTACTCCATTCTGAAAAGCGAAGAACCTATTTGAGTACCTCTGTCAACATCACAAAGGTTCTCAAAGTCAGTGTGGAACATGTACCCCAAGGGGCACCATGTTATGATGGAGCAGCAGCTGTGCAATTTAACGGTGATCTCTTTTTGTCTGTATGTCATTCTGCCAGCTTCATATGTGGCTTAGCTTAAAGCATATATACATCATGTCAGTGTAGCTTTCACAACAAAAGATGAATATTTAGCCGTTGATTGACTTAGCCTTTCAATATTCATGTTTACTGTTGTTCCATACCAGTCCTAGCTCCACGTCCATCTGCTTCATAATATTCACTTTTATATTTTTCTTTCTCCATAATAAATGATCATTGGCAGAAAAAGGAAACGGCAACAGCAGTTGTTTTCACTTGTTGCTGTTTTCAAATATGGATGTGTGTGTACTCTTCTGCAACAGCTGCAAAATTCCACTCTGAGGCCTAGTGTGCCATTCATAGACTGAGATCGACCAGTAGACAGTGAATTTGAAAGAGAAGGACACATTATATGCATGAGTGATAACATATATAAACATGAATTCCAAAAGTTACAAAAGATAATAAAAATCTTGTAGGAGCACAGAAACAGTGTTCAAATTCTGCTTTTACAGACTTCTTTTGGTTGTGCGTACCTTGCAAAGTAATGTTATAAGTGCTAAAGGAATGTTTTCATGTAACTATGCCTTTTCAGTCTACAGTTCCACAGTGACACCCCACTGCCAAGGCCAGACACATTGTGAGCAGCAAAATGTGTGGTAAACATTATTTTTTATTTTCAAATGCTTAATGAATCATAAGCATTTGTCATTACTAATGAGACTATGTTTCTTTTATTTGGGCTTAATGCTGCTGTGTCTGTACCTTTCTATTAGGATAGAGTTAATTCCTGCCAGTCTTTCTTTTTCTTCTTCCTCTCTATAATATTATTATATATTATTAAAGACTATTACAAAAATACGCAAAAAAAATGAGCATGGCTGATGGCACAGAGTCGGGTGGGTGCTTCTTCAGGAGCTGGAATAACACAGAACTAAAATATGGGGGACTGGATCCTTCACATTGTGTTCTTTCTGTCTTGTGTATACCCTTTTGTTTGATTTAAGCCACATTTATTACCATTGTTGAGATTTTAAACTCACAAAATAATAATAATAATAATGTTTAACTATATACTTTAAGTAATGCTCACACACCTATGAGTTGGGCCCACATGTCTTTATGTAATGTTTGCCACCCAGTGTGCATTGACAGTTACATGAGGAACGGCAATGAGTGGGCTGGAAACGTGACAGCCGGACTGCTGCAAGAAGGGGAGTGTATGAGAATGAGTGAATATGAGGAAGGGGTTACATGTGGGAGTATACAATAGCAAATATGGCAGGAAGAGAACACATTTCAGCCGCAGCCCAGTTTCTTTGAGCAGATGAGCGAATGAGCAAGCGAGCGCTTCTCGTCCAGACACCCACACGGCCTGGGCTCACGTCCGAAGAGATTAGCAATACATTGTTAGGTCTTTCTGTTTTTCTTCTATGCTTTAGGCTGATTTTAATATCTTGTACCGTTACAGTATATTTTCATTCCTGAGATAATACATTGGTCTGCTGAAATCCTTTTCTAGTCCGGATGAATCCATTTCCTCTGCACTACTTGGGATGTAGGGCTGTGGTGCACCTGTTTGATCGGGTACGTTACTACGAGGATAATACAAGTTCTTAGTAGTCATTAGGTCAGAGAAAGAGAACCTGTTAATATTAAGTATTATATATGGTTCAACTCTGCGCTGGTTGCCAAACCCGAGTGGGTTTTACTGCTCACATTTTGGGATACAGATCAGTTTTACAGAGTCTCTTGATACAGTAATTGTGTGAAATATCTTTCCAAAACAGTGACCTTCAGGTGAATGCAGGGTCAGAGCTTCTGGTAGCTTCAGAAGTGGGACTAGGTTATTTTATTTGTGGGGATATTTTCTAAATGTATTTACATAAAGTACACCACTGTCATTTGCATTTGCTGGGATCCCTGTGAAGCATCACAATGTGATCAGAGCCTGCGATCGTGGCCTTGCAGAAGGTGCCTCCCAGATGGGAACAGTGAAAAATGTTCTGTCAAGATGAAATGCAAGTTTAAGTTTTCTGATTGTCACATGCACAACAATTCCAGTATCTCTAACAATGCTGATATAAATATGGGCTGTGTGATGAGATGACATCGAGAAGGGAACTTTAAAGGTAGGGTAGGTAATTCACTTCAGAAACACTTTTTGTTATATTCCTTGGAATGCTCTTAACATCCTGATAGCAATGAATATATGAAATGCTTTGACAATAAATACATTAAAAAATGTCATCTGTGGAAGCCGTAGTACTGTAAAAAGCACGACCAATCATCTGAGCCGGCCCGGCTAAAATAACTGGATGGCCTACCTGCCTGTCAGCCTTCCATCTCGTGCACAAACTTATCTCGTGCCCTCATTGGTCATGTGCGCGTTCGTGTGTGTTGGAGGAGGGGCTCTGTAAGGAAGTCTGAAGGAAGGGGCAGATTATTTTCGGCTGCGTACTTTCAAATTGTAGCGCACTCAAGCTGGTTTCTCCATTCTTACCTTTAAAACACTGAAATTAAATGTGGAAGAACAATGGAAAAACAGGTTAAAGTTTCATTTTTCAGATCTTGGTATCAAAGGTGATTGTTCATATATAGGGATGTTTTATCCTCATGAATATATCAGAAATGGAGCCCAGGAGCTTGCTGCGGATGAAATGTCAATCCCAAATTAAACAGTCCTGCTCATTTGACACTGTTGCTCGTGTTTAATGTTTTTGCATGAATACACAAACACACACATACACATTGAATATTGTTATCGTTTTGAAACCTGATTCTACTTTTTTTTTACCCACCAAAAGCAGGAAGCACGTTGCCATGGCATCAGTGAAAAGGCTGAGGTCTCTGTTGGCACATTTTGTTCAGAGACAACCTGAGCTCTCCAAACGCTCTGCTACTCTGTCTCTCAGTTCATTTTTGCAGTTTTGGTCTCTCCCTCTCCTCTACCCTATCGAAATCATGTGTCACCCCTATAGTGTGTAAATATAAATGTCTCCACAGGGGAGCTGACCACCTTTTCAGAATCTTTGGAAAAATTGACAAATGACAACATCTTCACAAAATTAACAAAATTAGAAGCTGCACGGTGATGCTGGTTTTAGAATAATGATTAATGTGCTACTTTTTATTAGTTACATTTTAGTTCTTCCTTACCATTATGGTCATTGTCATAACTTTCATCGCTGTTGTCTGATTACAATAATAACCTTTTTATTTATTATATTTGGTCATTATTGTCCTGCTTAAATGGCTCTAAGGCAGGGGTGGGCAAACTTTTTGGCTCGGGGGCCACTATGAGTTTTAAAATGTAACAGACGGGCCGGGCCAGTAGCAGATCGGTGAAAAAATATTTAGCTGTCCACTCCTCATTAAACACTCGGCACTCATGCCCCTTTCACACCGGCGCTTTTCCAGCTCCGGCTCGGAGCTGGAGCTGGAAAAGCGCCGGTTTTTCCTGTTCACACCGCAGCGGCGCCGCGTCATAGCTCCGGAATGCGGTTCACTTCCAGCTCCAAAAAATTGTCGGTCCAGAGGCAAGAGCTTCGGAGCTATGACGCGGTGTCGCTTACGTCTCTCTTACGTCGAGGCGTGCAGGAAACTAAACCCACCTCCCCTGAACATGGGTCGACTGAAGAGTCTCGTCATGCCTGCCTACAAGCAGTAGCGCTGAGCAAAGTGACTAGAAAGGCAACCACACACTTATAAAAAAAACAGCATCAATTCAGACTGACACACATTCACTTAAGGGGAACTGGGGATATGTATCAGCTGCTTGTGTGACAGTCAGACAGTGAATACTTTAGAGCCGTGTGAGCTAACCCGGAGCCAACGGGAGAATAAACTCCGGTGGACGAGCAGCCAGCACTGCAGCGGTCGGTAAATGCCGCTGAAACACATTAATAAACAATGAACCACGGCACTCTGGAGAAAAGTATAAGGTTGGAGAAGTCGTTATTTAATTTAATCTGGCTTCGTATGATTAAAAGCAACACGATCATCGACCCGACGCAGCCGTTGTTGTTGTTGTGAGCTCCGTTGGGGAGAAAATCAGCGATGTAAACGGTGACGTCATGACGCAGCAGCGGCAGCTGGGCGGTGTGAACAGAGCGGGAGCAGAAAAGGGAAACCGGAGCTGAACCAGAAAAGCTCTAACTCGGAGCTAGAAAGGGAAAAGCGCTGGTGTGAAAGCCGCATCATTGTCGACTTTTCTTTTCTTTGGTCCACTCATTGTTACAGATGCAGGTTCAAAGGTGAATTAGGTTCAAAGGTGAGTTATTGCGTCATTGCGTCATCGTTTGCGTCATGACGTAACCGTTTACGTGCCTTCTTATGACCCACACGGAGTTTTACGTCGCTGATTTTCTCCGCAACATCAATAGAGGACTGCGTCGGGTAGTTTTTAATCATACGAAGCCAGATTAAATTAAAGAACTACTTCTCCAACCTTACTTTCTCCAGAGTGCCGTGGTGCATTGTTTATTAATGTGGTTCAGCGGAATTACCGCCCGCTGCAGTGCTGCTCGTTTATTCTACTGTTAACTCAAGGCAGCGGCCGCTGTAAAGTATTCACTGTCTGACTGTCACACAAGCAGCTGATAAATATCCCCCATCCCCTTAAGTGAATGTGTTTCAGTCTGAATTGACGCGGTTTGGCATCACAACGCTGTTATGAACGTTTCTCTGGCATTCTACAGGTGATGTTAGCATAGCAACCGAAGCTAATCAGACTCTCGACTACTTGTTGCTATCATATTGTGGCATAAACCGTTTTCTACACCAAATAAACAGAATCACACTAAGCTGGTTAGTGCTGCCTGACTTTATATAAGTGTTTTTTATAAGTGTGTGGTCGCGTTCTAGTCCCTTTTCTCAGCGCTACTGCTTGTTACAATTTGTATTCGCTGTACTACTAACCGTGAACTGTTATTGCTCAGGTTAATCTTGACCCCCTCCAATGTAAGCGTGACGTATTTGGTGGATTGCCGACTCCAGCAAAGGTAATTTGTGTCTAGAGTGCGCCATCTAGTGGGATCAACTGAAATGCCGGGTATTGCAGGAAAAAGGCTAAATGAATGCGGTCTTTACTATAATTTGGACAATTTTGTACCAATATTCGGCGGGCCGGATTCAAAAGCCCAACGAGCCGTATATGGCCCGCGGGCCTTAGTTTGCCCATGCCTGCTCTAAGGTGATGTAATTACATTAAATGGACAAAAGCCAGACACGTTCTATTTTTAGTTTTGTTTTGAATATGTCCTCTTTTTCCCTTTACTGTAACACAAGTTAGTGAGTGATGTTGTTATTAAGCCACAAGATGCATTCCATATATGGGTGTCAGACAGGCCATCTCTAAGGTCAGTGGTATTTGTGTAGTTTCACCAATGGTGTGTGAAAGATGCTGGAGCACAGGACACACTGTGGTGTCTAAGTGAGAGTTAGGGCCTGAATGTACATAAACACGTGTTTCTGCTTTCACTCATACGATACGATATACTTTATTGCCCCCGTAAGGACAATTGTTCTGGGCTCCGTCCTGCAGTTCCACATACAGTACATGTACGTATGCAAACATAGTTAACAATAAAATACATTAACATATTATCACTCATACACCGTTTGCACATACACAGACGCACCTACTGACAATGGCGACTGAATCTTCTACCAGAAGGTAGGAGCTGGAATTCTGGGTGGAGAATGTGGGGGGGATCAGACACAATTTGTTGTGCCTGTTTAATAATGGACTGCTCATATATGTTTTGAGAGATGAATATTTTTTAACCCCCATAATTTTCATAGCAGCCTGTACCAGGCGAGCGATCTGTGACTTTGACTGCACTGTTGAGTTACCATACCAGGCAGTGATACCATACCTTATGATGCTCTCCAACACTGCATGATAAAACAGTAACATGAACTTCTGCTCGACTCCGTAAGTCCTGAGTCTACGCAAGAAATACAACCGCTGTTGAAGTCTAGAGCACAAGGCAAGGCAAGGCAAGTGTATATAGCACCTTTCAGCACGCGGCAATTCAAAGTGCTTTACAAAATAAAATAAAAGACGTTTAAGAATTAATACAGCAGAAACACATTATATAATGGCATTTTACAACAGGCATTTAAAAAGCAAAGATAATAAATTAAACAGTTATACAATACATGAATAAAATGCATACTGCAGTGCACATATGATCAGCTCAATTAAAAGCAGCGGCAAAAAGATATGTTTTCAGTCTCGATTTGAAAATACTAAGAGTCTCTGCGGACGTGCATGTTTCGGGCAGTTTGTTCCAGATTGTCGGGGCATAATAGCTAAACGCTGCTTTTCCATGTTTAGTTCTTACTCTCGGAACCGAGACCTTCAACATGCACCTTCCAGCTGAGTGTATTATCTACTTAGGAGCGGACCTGAGTTATGGGTTCATTGTGGATAACCCATAACTCTGCCTAAGGTCACCCACTGCCTTGGGGTCCCACACCATCTCCTCAGTCTTCTTCACATTCAGCACAAGATGGTTGAATTCACACCATTGCACACATCTCTCTATTCAGAGTGGTAAGCCAATGAACTGCTGCCTTTGAACATTAAGCCAAGGATGGCTGTATCATCTGAGAATTTGGTGATATAGTTATCGGGATGGATTCTTGTTCACAGAACCCTGGGGGCTCCCGTACTGACTGTCCGGGGCTCTAAGAGGGCATTGTTGACCCTGACGTGCTGAGTGTGATTGGTTAGAAAAGAAAAATACCATTTCAAATAAAAGGAATTACACTTATCCGTATAAATCAACAAATGGTAGGCGTGCATAAGCCTCGGTGTCCTCCAAGTGTTTAGTGACCAGGTGTGTGGTGCTATTTGGAGCATCGTCTGTGCCACGCCCCTGCGTGTAGGCAAACTGAAAAGGGTCTAACAATACATCTACCTCTTTCTTAGAAGCGGCACCAAGGTCCTCTCAAAACATTTCATGACAATGAAAACAGGCCTAAAATCATTGTTTACCTTTGGACAAGGTTTTCTGGGGACAGGTGTTATTATTGATGTTTTCCAGAGGCTGGGGGTGGTGTGAAGGTCCACACATTTTTGAGATTTGAGACACCATGCTGATCACCATGTTTTGAGGAGGAATGGTATTTGGAATATATGGAATTTGGCCTTCTTAGTACAGGTGTGCTTGAAAAGTGATTGGACCTTTAAAGGGTCAATCACCACCCTTGCGTCCTGGTCAGTAGCAGAGATTGTCTCTGAGACGTCCTTTCAAATCTCATGTAAAAGTCATTCAGTTAATTAGCTTTTTGCAGGTCATCAGAAGTACAGAGACATTGTTTACCTGGAGTCATACTTGTGATTGCCTTCATAGTGTCTCAAAGTTCCTTAGAGTTAATTGAGGAAAAGTTCTGTTCAATAATTTCCTTATGTCTCCTCCTAGCTTCAACATGTGATTAAGCTCCTTTTGCACCCATTTCAGTTGCGTTTTATCCCGGTTTTTAAAAGCCATTTTTTCTCGATTGATGCAGTCCTTAACCTCTTTAGTTATGTATGGTTTGTTGTTGGGGTACACAGTTTTTTCTTTCTGAGGTATCACATTGTCCAGACAGAATTGTATATAGTCAGTAACCGTCTCATTAGCATTATCCACGTCCATCTCATGAAAGATAGAAAGAGAGAAAGCATCCTTAAGAGACTCTATGCTGTCATTAGTCCAAACCTTTACAGTCTTGGTCTGTGGTTTACTACGTTTTAGAACCGTTCTGTAGGTAGGTATGAGATGAACAGTGTTATGGTCTGAGTTGGAAAGCGGGGGTTTGGCTCATATATGCGTTGTTCACATTGCCGTAACATTTGTCTAGAGTTTTATCCTCCCGGGTCTCACATTTAACGTATTGTTGAAAAACTTGAAGTGACAGTTCAAGTTTGCAATGATAGAATATAGAATAAAAGTGTCAGGAGTGTGTAATAGCTGCTGGTGAACACAGTCAGTGATTTGAGCTGCTGCACTTGCTGCGTTCCCACTGGGTGGAATATAAACAGTGCAGAGAATAATATTGTTGTATCTTGTAATATAATGATATTTCTCACCTGAACAGTTTCTTCCCCTCCGCTACCGTCCTCATTAACAAGGCCCGGGACCCCCACTGACACTTTACCTCAGCCACATCATAGGCTTTATGCTTTACATTAATGCACACAATGTATACAATATCTTGTTTTTCATTAATGTACATATTTTATTTCAACCATATTCAATGTAAATACTCCAATATTTTTACTATATTTTTTTACATTTGTTTATGTTATTATAGTTTTCTTCAAATAGTTTTCTATCTGTGTTTTTAATTTTACTTTTACTTTTATGTATGCACCAAAACACTCAATCAAATTCCTTGTAGGTGTTAACCTACCTGGTAATAAACCTGTTTCTGATTCTGGTTCTGATTCTGATTCCTAAACTCAGGTACAGGGTCTTAGTCTCAAGCACATCCGAGCGGATGAATGAAAAACCCTCCAGCTCACACAAAGACTTGGGAATATCACGATGAAGCCACTTCTCAGTAAACACCATAATAGACGACGATTTTCGGACGGAGCTGATCCAGATTTGCGTCCGATATGACGTAATATCGGAAATGTGGGCTGGCTTTACACCCACGGTCCTATCAGAAACGTTGCTATCAGAAACAATGCACAACATATTTTGGACGTAATATGGTCTGTGTTTATAATATCAAGCGTCGCTAACACTCAGAGCTAATGCTGTACTGGAGAGAATATGTGTAAAGAAGCAGGAAATAAAAAAAGGAACTCACCTTGTGGTAAACCCGCAAGAGAAAATGCATTTGAGCTCCATACTGTTTCAGAAATAATCCTTGAAGTGGTTTTGAACATGATTTGTCTTTTAATCACGTCAGCATTGAGCTGTATCTGCGGTAGAATTCTGAGCAGGCACCAGCTCCCCCTCCTCTTTTTTATTTTTTGAAGCTAAGGACCCAGAATCAGCAGGGCTGAAATAGAGGGATATGAGGGATGTCTAAAATGCACAGAATATGATAGAAACTGTGCAGAATAGTCTATATACAGTAATTGGAATATTGATATATATGAGTTGCAAACAGATGAATGTTATGTATGTTCTTTCAAAGTTCAGGTGTTTAACATTCTTATAGCCTGTGGGATGAAACTGTCCCTGAGTCTGGTGGTTTTAGACCTCATGCTGCGGTAACGCCTGCCAGACGGCAGCAGACAGAACAGTTTGTGGCTGGGGTGATGTTTGGTATTTGTGGGGGGTGTGTGGGAAAGAAACTCCTTCTGGAGGGAACACAGGGATTTTAGCCTTTGCAGACCATTTACATGCACACAAACCTGTAGAACACACTACAGGAGAGGGAGCACCACAAACAGCTCAACATCCCACAGGCCATAAGACTATTTAACACCTGAGCTCTGTAAAGTGCCTCCATAAACATTCATCTGTTTGCATCTTGCTATTTATTTATCTATATCACATTCCATTTACATGTATATAGACTGTTCTTGCACTATTTATATTTTATTTGTATTTACTTGCACATCTTACAACATTCTCTTGCACTATTTTCTTTCTATTCTGTTATTTATTGCACTATTTTTATTGGTTTTATCTGTTTTATGTCCTTGATATATTCATGTTGCATTATTGGAGGAGCCTGGGACTAAAGTCTTTCATTGCCATATCTACACTGTAGCTACTGTGCATATGACAATAAAGCCTTAAATCTTGAAAAAAACAGGGCCCCTTTAATGTCATCAGTGAAAGCTTTATTTAATAGTTTTTATAGTGCCATTATATATGCCATATAAACGGCCTTCCATTATGTTTTAATGTTCCCTGAGTGGACAGGAAAAGCGTAATAATAATAAACTTTATTCAAGTTTAAAAATCATTTCCATTCTTCTTCATTCTGATTCTTTCCATCTTGCAGAATCACTCAAATGTATGCTAGTAATGGTGATTTTAAATGGGTTATCTTTTCTAACAATATTACATAGCTCACCACATACTGTATATTGATGTTTTACAATCTTTAGTGCTTTAGTGGTTTGTCTTTTTACCTATACAATGGCGTTTAGCTGGCCTATATTTTGTGTGTGTAAGGACTAATGAGGCATTTGTTGGGTCTAAAATTAGATTTGAGCTTTGGGAGTATGCCAACTCTCTGCTGCTCTGATCTAAATATATAGGCTTTAGGGACGATGCTTTATTCCACTAACTCCTGGTTAATGTGTCTTTGTGAAAATATAGTAGTTATGTCTCCTAGAAGACTGGAGAACTGGAAATCGTGTAACAACCTCTTTTTAGGATTTATGATGTAGGATGCTAATGTTGACAGCTTAGTTAGTCAGTCAGCTGGACACTCTGATTCAGATTCACTTGCAGTCAATACAGGAATATTCATCTAACCTTACTCATAGACTTTTCATCTAGCGAGAAACGTAATGACAATTCAATCAATTTGTTTTTTGATACCAGTCAGAAAATGCTAGCATCCAAATATGCTAAGCTAAGATGGTTAACAAGGTTACTATTATATCTGCTGCAAATAAGATTGTAAGCATTGTCATTATGTGTATGTTGGTTCTAGAATGTTTGTTATTTCAGTTAAATAGTAGAATAGCTTAAAAAAAAAAACGCCCCGCAAATATTTCTGAGTTTGAAATAGGGGAGCTCTGCCCAATAATCTCTGTAATTTAAACCCCCCTCGATCATTTTAAATCACACCAACAATGGGGCTGTTTGAGCAACTACTAACACAAAGTAATGCAAATCTACAAACTAAGTTAAAAGTGCATACTCTGCATTTAATAGCTGAAGCTGGTGTTGAATGTCCTGTCCAAACAGTATGATGGCTGTTGGAAGTTGCAGTGTGTACAATCCCTGTTGTTTTTGGTCACTGTTGTTTCCCATGACTCTTAGATGAGCCAGAGGAAGCCTAATGTGATTTCCACACAGTTCCCAGGCCCCCAGATCCCCCTGAACACATGCCATTACAAACAGGCACACATACACACTCGCACACTCGTAAATCAGGGACAAATATGTGTGTGCGAATGTTTGTGTTGCTAACATTAAAAGAGATAAATGAGCTGAACATCCTTTTGCTCTTTGATACACACAAGCTGCCTCTAAGTTGTCAACACACACACACACACACACACACACACACACACACACACACACACACACACACACACACACACACACACACACACACACACACACACACACACACACACACACACACACACACACACACACACACACACACACACACACACACACACACACACACACACACACAGGCCTGCAGGGCTCTCACACTGAGGGACAGCTGCTGCTTGTCTAGTTGAGAGTCCGGCTGCATGAAACAAGGGCCGACTGCAACACAGCATCAAACACTCACACTTCAGGTCACTTGCTTGGAATGCAACCTTTGAACTCCTTTAAAGGGGACCTATCATGCAAAATGCACTTTTGTACGTCTTTTATACATGAATATGTGTCCCCGGTGTTCCAGGGAACTCACCAAGTGTCAGAAAACACAACCCTCTCTATTTTCCTCCATACCCAAATCTCTAAAAAAGGGGCTGCAATGGATCTGATAAAAACTGAGCCAGATTTGAACACTGTCCTGACGTCAGGACGGTGGCGCTACGGCTATTGGGCCAACTCTCCACCTATCAGGGGAATGTGGGGTTGGGCCACGGCCGGCCATTGCCGCTCGAAAGCGCTGGAGACGCTGTAGTACATATGCCAGGCCTGTAAGTGGCGCTGTAGTCTGCCACAAAAGCAGCGAAGAAGACTTCCCGCCAATAGTTACCATGGTTACCCTTCTGTTTATTCTTCGCTGTGGCTTTTTTTCTCCCTCCCCGAGGCAAGCGTTTGCTCCCGCTGCAAACGCTTGCGGGGAGGGATTGTAATTCTCTCCGGTTAGTCCACCAGCAGATGACAAACACCCACCTCTCCGCCTCTTCCAAGGAACGAGGGGACCGTGCGGCAGAGTTTCAGTTTCAGTTACTTTCGCCGGTCAAGATGTCCGTTAAAGTTTAAATCTTCCGGACAAAATTTGAAAAGTGCCGGTCAAAGGTCTTCTTTGTTATTTATTGAGCTTTAAAACAAATGAATAACGACTCTATATAATAAAACACGGAGGACGGAGATCTCTTTTTCTCCCGCTCTTCTGACAGCCCAGCAGCTGATCAGAGCACGGCTCCCCTCTCCTGCAGGGAGGCGTGGTCAGCAGAATCAGACCCGTAGACAGCAAACAGCACATAGAGCGAAATGAGGCATGGCTAAAATGCATGATCTGTTTGGTATTTTGAAAACAGAAACGTATAAATATACCTTATATAGGTATGGCCCTACAATATATCATTTAAATATAGCATGATAGGTCCACTTTAAGATGACCTCCACTTCAGTCAGAGCTGTTTGTAATAGGGCTCTTCGCTTGGTTTGAATCTGAAACAGTTAAGGGTAATACAAGGGTATATATAGTTGCCTACTGTCTTGTGTTGATAGTAGTGGTGGTTGCAATCATTTGGAAAAGGCACAAGAAACGTTCAGGTTTCAGTTGTGAAAACAGAAAGTATATTCAAGTTCAGATTTACAAGTTGAATTGATGTGCACATACTTGCCAAAAGTAAAATTAGATAGATTACATTCTTTTATTAACACTTTATTTTTGAAAGTTTTCATTACAAAGAAAAATCATACAGAATGTTATTGAGCAGTCAAATACATACTGTAGATGCAACAGTGCACATTTAAACCAGACTGCCAAAAAGCAGATCAAATATACCCCCCACCCTTACCCCAGCATGAAAGAAAAGAAAAAAAAATGAGATAAGTGTACACGTTCTCACAATTGACACAAAAATTAAATAAAACCATACAAAGCAAACGACAAACAAAAAGACAAAATATATACAAAACGTACAATATTGCTTTAGAAATGGTAGTAGCCCAGATTCAGCAACACTCAAATCTATACAAAGTCTTCTTTAAAGAGTTAAGTCCAGCTTGCACTTCTCTACGTGTGTGATCAATGGCTGCCAGGCCTTATAACATCTATCAGTAGATCCCTTCACGGTACGTCCACACAGCAGCGTTAAAAAAATCTTGGAGGTGGGCGTATCTGAAGCTTGGGGATTTTTTGCGAGCAAGGCACCAACAACCAATCACATGAATCTCCCGCCCCCGACATACGAAGCAAAAAAGCCCGAAGTAAACTGGATATAAACTCCCCAAACAGGCGAAAACATACCACTGTCTCTGCCACCTCCCTCCATGCCTGGCTCCTCCGGTTTGTATCCCGGTAGGTAAATAGGGACTGGTCATAAAGCACCGGGTGATTCCCTACCGCTAATTTCTCCTCCATTTTTTGGAATATGAGGAAATGACCTGCGGTATGTCTCTCCCAGCATACACGCGGTTTGATTGGCTAGCGCTTGAACTGTCAGATTTGCATACACAGGATTTGATTGGCTGACGCTTCCACCTCAGCTTCAAAAGTTGAACATTGCTCAACTTTGAATCCTGAAAATCCTGAAAATCTCCGCTCTGCTGCCCACAATGCAGTTCGGCGAAAAGTGAGGCAAAGTGACATCACCCCATTCAAAGTGAATGGGCAGAAGCGTTCCAAGATTTTTAGAATTGAATCCCATGTGTCCTCATCCAATTGTAATTGTAAGTCCTCTTCCCATAGGCCTTTAATTATAGATAAGGAGGGGCAGTCAAGTTGAGAAATGTTCTTATATATTTGAGCAACCACACCCCTCCCGAGTGGGTTAACATCCAAAATATGTTCTAATATTGTTTTATCTGGTAGATAACGGTAATTAACTAGATTAGTTTGAGCAAAGTTTCTAACCTGCAAATATCAAAAAATTGGTTGTTAGTAAGCTTATATTTCTGTTTCAGCTGGGTGAATGAGGCAAAAGTACCATCAATATATAAATCTCCAAAAGATTTAATACCTTTTGTCTTCCACATTTTAAAAGCAAGGTCCTGCAGTGATGGGGGAAAAGAATGATTTTGATCAATAGGTGCTGAAAGGGGCATTAATACAAGTCCACATTTTTTCATAAACTGTACCCAGATCCTAAGGGAATGTCCAAGTGTTGGGTTATTTTTATATGCAGAGAGATCCACAGTTGTGGGGCATGTCAAGAGAGCAGGTAGTGAAGATTGTTTACAGAATGAGGCTTCAGCAGCCAACCAGGATGGTTGTTGGTTGTCTAACGGCATTTTCCAAAATAACATGCTACGAATATTAGCTGCCCAGTAGTAATACTCAAAGTTAGCTAAAGCCATTCCTCCTGATTGTTTTGGCCTTTGCAAAAAAGCCTTACGAATTCTTGAAGGTTTATTGTTCCAAATAAATGTTGAGATAGATTTGTCAAGGGCTACAAAGAATGTTCTTCTTATCAATATTGGCACACATTGAAACAAATAAAGACATTTCGGCAAAACATTCATCTTAACGGCATTGATTCGGCCAGCCAGGGAGAGGGGTAGTGTATTCCACCTCTTTAAATCCTTCTTAACTGTTTCTAAAAGGTTAGTAAAATTGAGGTCAAAGAGTTTATTATGTAATTGTGGAATTTTTACCCCTAAATAAGTAATATACTCGGATGTTGGTCCCAGACTGACATTTTGGAAAGGTAAAGTTTTAGCTATTTTATTTATAGGAAGCAACTCACTTTTCTGAAGGTTTAATTTATAGCCTGACATTTTTCCGAAGCTGTTGAGTATACTGAAGACACAAACAGTGTATTTCCCAAAGCTTAACAAGCTTTACTCTAACCGCCATTACCTAAATATCTAACCACTTTCGGTCCTTAGTTAACAGAATTTGCTTATCCAGCAGTGAACTCTTCTAGTGTCGTTATTCTAAGCTAAAAACAATAATCACATAAAACAGCACAAATGTTCACATATTTTCGGCGGTAGGCTTTATCTTCGTAGAGTAGTATTACATTGCGGATTGGGGAGAGTCGATCCGCAGTCGTGCCGGGTAAAGGAGCCCATATCTGACGTCTGCCTTGCGAAGCACAGACTTTACCTAATTATATGCCGCTCTGCACTTGTCCAAATCTGCGCTGTAGTCAGGGAATATGAAAATCTGTGTGCCACGAGCACTAGCTTGCCTTTCTGGCGGGAGAGTTTCAGTATTTCCTCTTTCACTTGAAAAAGATGAACTTTACATAGGAAGGAGCGTGGGCGCTCTCCGTCTTTAGGTCGGGAAGCGGGTACACGGTGAGCACGGTCAAGTACCGGTGCTTTCTCCAGTCCGCCCGGTCCGGTAAACAATTCGTGAAGCATGTTAGAGATGAAAGTAGTAGGGTTGCCTTGTTCAACACCTGCTGGTATTCCAACAATACGTAGATTGCAACGTCTCCCTCTATTCTCCAAGTCGTCTGTTTTCAATTGTAATTTAGCGTTGTCTTTAGCTAGCTGAGTACTGCGGGCTTCCAGAGAGTCAATCCGGGCGGCCAGGGTGTTTAAACCTTCCTCATGATCAACTAGTTGAGTCTTACATTCATCCAATTCAGCTCTTACTGGTGCAATTGCAAGCTAAATGTCTGTCTTGAGCGAGGAAACTTCATCCTGAATCACTTCCCTTACAATTCTGCGGATGTCCTCTAGCATCTCGTTGCGTTGATCCTTAGCCTCAACCACGCTACTGGTTAAGCTAGCAGTCGTCTTGTTCACCTTTGGAGGCATGATAGCTGCACATATATCCCAATAGTAGATCACAGATAGCTTTAATCTTAAACTGGGTCAAGTTTTGGTCGAATTAGAACAAAAAATTGCAGGATGTTAATGGATTTATTATGAAGTATCAGGACCACCTGTTAGATCCGTCTACTCCATTAGACGCCCCTAGCGGTCTCTCAGATAGATTACATTCTAATGCTAAATGCTAAATATAAAGCTAGATATTTAGCTTCAAGCCTCTGGCTTCACATTTAGCATACTGATATATGGATAGATGGTTTTCATTTTCTCATCTTCCTCTTGGCTACAAGAGCATTAGAAAAACTATCCCTTGAAATCGTATCGCATTAACAGTCCCAAAAAGAGCAAGGGATTCAACTTCTTGACCAATTGAATGAAGCAGTGGAAACATCTGCATACCCTTGTTTGGAGCCATGTTCCCCTCTTTGCATCTTAAGCCCTCTAATTGAAGTTGCCAGGAGGTAAAATGCAAAAGCATCAAATTGCAGCAACATAAAACCAAAATAGTCAAATAGATTGACAATTATTTTATCTCTTTATTTGTTGATTAATCGACCAATCATTTGGATCCAAAAACACAATCAGCTACATACTATGACTTAGTATGATCTTTGAATTAAGGTAACAATTCAAAGGGTTTTTCCAAAAGTTGAAAAGAAACGTTGTGACTCACAGGAAGTGGTTGGCCTGAAATAATCAAACTGTGTTTGCTGCTGCTGTGAGCTACTCCTTGATTCTAGTTGCATCTGACATTTGATAGGTGGGCTGCCTCTGTTTGTCCCCTCCATGCCAGCAGACAGTCATCAATATGCAGAAACAAAACTCTATTTCTGTATGAATATTATTGATGCATGTGTGTATGCATATGTCTCACTAAGCTGAAATGCCTGTGTGTGTGTGTGTGTGTGTGTGTGTGTGTGTGTGTGTGTGTGTGTGTGTGTGTGTGTGTGTGTGTGTGTGTGTGTGTGTGTGTGTGTGTGTGTGTGTGTGTGTGTGTGTGTGTGTGTGTGTGTGTGTGTGTGTGTGTGTGTGTGTGTGTGTGTGTGTGTGTGTGTGTGTGTGTGTGTGTGTGTGCAACCTTGGTCTTATTGTGTGTGTGAAGTCTGTGTGCATATGTGTATCAGTAATAGTTAGCAGGGGACCTGCTTCTTGCTGCTGCCTTCTGAAAAGAGAGAATGAGACGGTGGGCTCTGGTTAATCCTGTCTGCCATGAAGAAGAATAGACGGACCGCTCATCCTTCTCTTCTTTTGGCTTCTGTCTATAGCTCCTGAATCACTAAGGATAGAGTGGGTTGTAATGCTGTTGAGTAACTCTTGAGACACTTTGCAGATTGTATAACAAACCTTTTTTCCCTTCCTGTTTCTTCACAACTCACCTCCCCATCTATAAATGGGATTACTTTCTGTAAAACGTGTTTTTTTCACCATACTTGTTTAGAAAAAATATAGACACATCAAATATTGACTGTTTCTTGTTTGTTCAAGTTATTATTAAGATAATTTTGTATTATGTTTTGAGAAAGTAATCAACACTAGCCAAAAAATGTATACACTGGTAGTTCTGATCCAGGATCATAACACTGTATCTACTGCATTATGATGGTCTGTTTCGTGTTGTCCCAATTCTGAATCAGGATTTAGAGAGCAGTTATGTGTGCGTCGTAGTAATAAATGTTTTAACCAGTTCATCTGGCTGAACAGCTCACCTGAAATTGACCTCATTCTTACCTCGTACTTTCTGTAGAAAGGTACTCAGTTTCTTTCCCTTTGCTTTGAGAATCGGCACCCACTTTGTTCCAGACCGTAATATCTTAATATTTACTGGATAGATGACACACAATTTGAACAATGATGGTTCCCAACACACACAAACACACACACACACACACACACACACACACACACACACACACACACACACACACACACACACACACACACACACACACACACACACACACACACACACACACACACACGAGCAATTTGGGGTGAATCTCACAATGGCATGCTGATCCGAAGATCAACGCACCAACCCACTGAGCCACAGCCTCCCATGAGATTGACGTTTGTGTTTTGAAAGAGAGTTTGCATGGTTGCTGTAGGATTTATTATCAACCATCATGTCCCACACAAGATGGTTGTAATAACCTAATGGATGATGTGACTTTTAATATTGCTCCATGATTAGCTTTAGTATGTTACTTTGGTTTATGACCAAATTATAACTGCCAACACTAACGACATTCCCATCAGCCTCAGCTGTACATATTACAGTTTAGTGCTAATTAGCAAAAGCTAAAATGATAACATACCTAACTAAGATAGTGAACTTAGTAAATATTGAACCTGCTTAACATCAGCATGTTAGCATTGTTTTTGTAAGCATGTTTACATCAGAATTGAGCTCAAAGTGCTGCTGTGCCCTCGCCTCTTAGAGTGGGTTTTGCTAGAAGATAAGCTGTTCCGAACTGCTAACTCGAAGGCAGAGTGAAATGACGGGCATCAGCATGTTAGCGTTGTCAATGTGGGCTAGTTAGTATGCTGATTTTGCATTTAGGGCTTATCCCCACTGTGCTTAAGTTAAGCCTCACGGAGCAACTACCATGGCTGTAGACTTCATCTGAGGTCTCTGAGTGATGCTGCAGTAAACTGTTAAATGTTCTATTGTAATTCTTCGCTCTGCAGCTGAAATGTTTACTTCCCCAATCAAAGCACATATTCCTAACAGTCCCAGACTCCCAGGGCTACAGTGGCTTTTTATTAATGTATAGAGAGATACAGGATGGTTTGCAGGCCAGCAACTTCTTATGGTTGCTTTGATACATTTGAAATGAATATCTTTTCTGCAGCTAGTCAATACAAAGTAGATGAATAATTTATTTCATTAAACACGTTTTATTCCAATGCTTAAATAATTTAGAAATGATATTCTTTGCCTTTTTCACTGGCATCAACTACTCTAGTGTCTTTTGCCAGAACGCCTCAGCTAAAATATCGTTCATCAAAAATGTTGGGTCACCATTTTCAGCATACCAAACTCTTCCATCTGCCCAGAGCTCTGACAACTTGGACCTATTCCTTCAATAACAGGTTGTCTAACCCAAAGATCAGACTTGAGTGAAGCAAAGCAAGTACTGTATGAAGCGAGATATGGAGGAGGACAGTGGGCAGTCTCACTCTATATTCAGATACATTTTCTGTTGTGGGCACCCCTGTTATAAAGTTCAGTATTGCAAAAACAAGTTGTATAGAGAGGCGAAGTCCCGCCCTTCTACTTCCGCCCAATGGGACCTTATTTCGGAAAAATTATGTATTGAAGTCAATGGAGAGAGAAAACGTATCTTTCGATCCCGTTTGAATTGTGCCATGAATTACACATATGATGTTTGTCAATCTTAAAAAATAATTTCCATGTCAAAAAAGTCACAGTTTGTCGTAAAACTGTTGAAATATAAGACTATGAAAAATACGCAACTAGAAAGACTACAAATCCCAGAGTCGCGTAAGTGATGTCATTAACGTTACACATTACACTCGTGTTACTCACCGAAACCTTGTAAAGCCGGTCCCGCATGCTGGCTCTTACGGAAGCGACTAACTCCCCTTTTGTGTATGTACAGCTCTCAACATGCCCAGACTTGGAGTGATTTGTACCTCTTTTAATACTTTTCGCCTCATTCTGAAAGAAAGAGGTGAAATGTGCCAACGTGACGGCCATCTTGGTGTTGGTGACGTGACCTGTCCAGAGATGTAGTTCATTGAGCGGTTCACACAAAAAATGTGGTACTTCACAGTTTTACGACACATTTTAATTTTTTTGACTTGTAAAATTATCTTTTAAATTGACAAACATCATATGTGTAATTCGTGGCACAATTCAAACGGGATCGAAAGACAATCTTTCTCTCTCCATTGACTTCAATACATAATTTTTCCGAAATAAGGTCCCATGGAGGTCCCCCGGAAGGGGAGGGACTTCGCCTCTCTATAAGGTCTCACAATGTAAGTTTGCCACAAAAAGAATGATATGGTGAGACATAGTCCTGCTCTTTTCTTTATCTCTTCCCCTCACTCAGGTGTGTACACTGTAAAAATATTCACCGTGAATTCACAATAATTACCTGGCAACTTTTTGCATGACTTTCACAGTAAGGTTCACAGCAATTTACTGTGAATGTCTTCACAGCAATGTATTGTAATTTCCCATCCATGATATTACAATGCATTGTTGTAAAGGTAAAACTGTATACTGTAACTTCACAGCTTCAATGACTAAGGAATTACTGTGATATTACAGTATGTTACTGGGGAATTACATCATTTTGTTGTACATGCATTACAACAAGGGCCTGTACTTTTACATTTCTATTGTGAAAGCAATGCAGGAGTTGCCAGTAATTTACTGTGAATTTACAATGTGTACTGTGAAAGTAATGCAAAATAGTTGCCAGTAATTTACTGTGAATTTACAATGTGTACTGTGAAAGTAATGCAGATGAGTAGCCAGCAATTTACTGTCAATTTACAATGATAATAATAATAATAATAATAATAATAATAATAATAATAATAATAATAATAATAATGGGTTCCAAGCACTTCATATTTGATTTCAAATCCCGAAGTGCTACAAGCAGTGAGCATGAACAGTATAAATAAACATTACACAACACGGTAGAATTAATAAAAAGCAATATAAAAAATAAATAAAAGGGTGGTAAAAAGGTCTAGGCAAAGGCTCTTTTGAAGAGATGGGTTTTGAGGCCTTTTTTAAAAGCCTCCACGGTCTGTGGTGCTCTCATGTGGTCGGGGAGAGCATTCCACAGACTGGGAGCAGCCGAGCAGAAGGCCCGGTCTCCCATAGTACGGAGCTTAGTCCTGGGGGGTTTGAGGAAGTTGGAGTTGCTGGAGCGGGTGGTCCGCAAGGAGGTATGGGGGGTGAGGAGTTCCTTGAGGTAGGGAGGGGCAGTTCCATGGACACACTGGTGGGTGAGGACGGAGACCTTGAATTCGATCCTCAGTTCCACGGGGAGCCAGTGTAGTGCTTTAAGGATGGGGGTGATGTGGTCATATTTGCGCACCCTCATCAGGATCCTAGCAGCGCTGTTCTGAATGTATTGGAGCTTCTGGATGATTTTGTTAGGGATCCCGATGAGGAGTGCATTGCAGTAGTCCAGCCTGGAGGAGAAAAAGGCTTGGACCAGCTTTTCGGCGTCAGACAGAGTGAGTGTGGGGCGGAGTTTGGCGATGTTCCTGAGGTGATAAAAGGAGTTCTTGCACAGCTGTTTAATGTGGGCCTCAAAGGTCAGATGGGCGTCCATTTTAACACCCAGGTTGGTGACTATTGAGGAGAGGGTAATGTCCTGGCCAGAGAAGGTGATGGTGGTGATGGTGGATGACCGAACCTGGTGTGGGGTGCCAACTATAATGGCTTCGGTCTTGGAGCTGTTGAGTTTCAGGAAGTTTTGCTTCATCCACGCCTGTATCTCCTCCAGGCAGGCAGTGAGTGTTGGTGAAGGCAGGGCTGCAGAGGAGGTAGGGTTGATCCTGAGGTACAGTTGGGTGTCATCAGCGTAGCAATGGAATACGAATATATGGATAGACGTGCATAACTGTAGACCCCAGCTCCGGTACTTCCTGGAGGAAGCTCATACAATGGTTTCCTGTCAAATACTATTGGATGACGTGACTAATCACGTCATCCACATACAGCAAGCAAAAATGCACAAAAAGCATCTCACCCGTGAGTCCAGTTGGGTCAAATCAAATAGGCTACACTGTAAAAAAGAAAACTCGTAAAAAAAACGGTCAAAGTACTGGCAGCAGCGGCTGCCAAACAAAAACCCTTAAATTAAAGTAAAATACTTTCACTGAAATAAAGTGCAAAAGCAATTAATAAACAGGAATTGTCCTTAAAGATTTTACAGGAAAATACTGTAGTGTTACAGATGTTTCCTCTCTTTTCAAAATCCATTGTCTTAAAATGTTACATTCAAATACCTTAAATAAAGTTCTGATGAGAAAAACTGTTTTTTACATTTTTTTTTATTCGATTTTTATGATCAAACACAAAAATAAATACAGAAACTAAAGTTCTACAGGTAGAATACTGTTATTTTACAGTTTTTTTCTAACATTTTCCAATCAAAGACGTTCAATAAAAAAACAGCACAAAATGTTCTGTTGGGAACAATTTCTATAAAAACTTTAAAACTTAAAATATAAAAATATTTGTAGAATTATACAACCATTAATGAATACAGCATGTGATATTTAAACATCTACTTATAAACAGTATAAACAAAAAGTAAGTTTAATTTTTTAAGATTACATTCTCAACTGAAAATAACAGAAATTACAAAATGGCGACATATGTTCGCCATAGTCAATTTGAAGGAGCAGTGTGCAGGATTTAGTACGTCTAACAATGGGGATGTAGGTTCCAACCAATGGATAACTTGTTCACTCACCCTCCTATCCCAAGTTTGTAGGAGAATGTATATTGGCTGCAAAAAACTTGAGGCCCAATCATGTTTCCTCTGTCCATTCTGCGCTACTGTAGATGTGGCACTGCAACCTAGAGGACAAAAAGACAACAATTAGTAAACCATAATGATGAATGTTATTATCAGCAGCTGCCAATAGATCCCCCATCTTGTATGATGGACCTTTGAAGCAGGGTTGGAAACTTAAACACACTATTGTTTGTAAAACAGTTCTTGATAGCATCCCAAGGGAATTTATCCTATGCTAAACCCCTTCCAGAACACCAACTTTCTAATACCTTAGAAACTACAACTAGGCGCTGGCACGAATGCTTCAGCTTCAGCTTCCTACAACTTTAAAGCTGTGTGGATGTGGCTCTATGAAGAGTTGTTCATATTTTTCTCATTAATTTCATAAGTTTAGAAGGGGGGAACATAGTCTAACAACAGTTAGCTTTTGTTAATGTTACCTCGAGCCAAACTTGTGAGACTTGTTGCTGAAATCCCTTTCTCTTAACCTGTTACGCACCGCCCCCCCCCGGTACCGGGCGGATAAACGTGTCATTTGCAGGAAACAACGTCTAAGGAATCTTAATATTTAATAAACTATGAATGTTTTATATCCATGTAACGGGAAGAAACTCAGCTAACTGATCTTTTTAACTTTTTTTCTCCAAAGAAAACCCACAATGCTAACACTCAGCCTCTGAATTAGCCACGAGCGAAAAAATGTAACCTATCACTGCACCTAAACTCACTCATAACTCCCTTATTACTTGTCCTTGATGCACAGCGAACCCATCGATTAGCATCTCCTGGAGACACAGAATCTGGGGGTGCCCACCTCAACACTCAGTGATAAACATTTGCGACGCTATAAATGAAAACGTACATCAAAACATGTGGCGCTAGGTAGCTACAAACGCTAACATGGCTTACCTTGGTCAAAACTGGTCTTCAATGGCATTAAAACGATAAAAAAACGATGCTGCAGTTAATCCATAGGTTAATCCAATGTGTCTGTGTCCTCTTTGAAATGATTTCTGATAATCCATAAGCCATAAAACTGCTTTTTCGTTTCCAAATGTCAGAGCGAGAGATCGCTTCACTCTGGTGCAAACCTGCATGCGGGAAGCCCCCACCGTTTGTTTTCACGAGTGTGTGTGGGGGCCTCCCCCTTCGATTCTATTGACTCTAACGGTCAGAAAGAGGTGTCAACCATCAAAATCGACCAAGGGGGGCCAGAGATATGAAAAAAACAAACATTTTCACCCAAATCACCTCAGAGGTGGAGTGGTTTTGGCTAAACCTCTCTAAAAAGGTCAAATGTCACTTGTTTTGCATCAATCTTGATACAGGGTACTTATTATATGTTGTACTTTGGATTCCTAAAGCTTTTAGTCTACTAACCCATCATCCAAGGGTAGTTTTCACTATAAGTAAAAAATAGTTTTTGGATGGACACTATAATTTACAGTTTTTTACTATGTAAAATCTAAATTTTCTTTAAAATAAAAAACATCTATATTGATTCTGACTTTTCTACATCCAACTCACAGGTTTATCATTACTTTGAGAAAAAAGATTATTAATTTAACCCTTTTAGAAGGGAAGATATGGTCATTTGTTCTGGGAATGGCATTTTCGAGCCTGAGACCTGAAAAACAGGCTCAGAGCTTAACAGGTTAAAGTGAATACATAAAAAAAAAACAATGGAGCTTACCCTAAAACTAACCACTGGATTGCTTGTCTAAAATGACCTAGTCCATAAATGTGGTAAGGGTGGGAACAATCAAACGCACCCTCCCAGGCACTGCGTGTTAGCGAAGTACAACTGGGATTTCGAAGAGGAAGATATGCTTGGTCAATTCTTAATAAAAAAGCAAAAGTAACAAATTGAGAACTTGAGTTTTCATTAGCAGCGCCAAGCTACAGCTGCGGAGCTTCGGTCAATACCGCTAACAGTCTATTTCCTTAAAATGGTACATATCGCTGAATCTATATTTTCATCTTCAGTTGATGAAATCTGCATAATGTCCCTGTACAATAAGATTCGAGCATTTTGTAATCCAGTGAGGAAATTCAAGACCAGTAAATATTGATTGATTAAACAACACTAAATAAAATTGTAGGGTTTTCTTCAAACTCAGACTCTCTGCTGCGGCTATACCTCAAAAGACAAAACAATTGTCTGATGATCTTTGTTGAACAAGGTCTGATTGTCCTGTACATGTACAATGTGGGGTATTTTTAAATACTTTACTAAACCACATTGAATATTATGTTAGACACAAGTTAGTTATTACTCACATATCAAAGTCTTTTCATCTGCAAGATGGAAGAATAGCTGGGTGCTGCCTGGAGAAACTGATGAGGAGTCACCGGCTGGCGTCAGCAGCTTTCCACACAAAGCCATCCCATCTTCTCTTCCATAGTCTTCACTGTCCACTGGTGCTCTGTCAAAAGAGTGAACATCACAGCTGTCATGTTAACCCTTTGTTACACAACATACAACCAACATGCGTCAAAAGTGACCCGAATTTGTTTTAATTGTAAATATCTTTGCAATAAATTACTTTAATCATTCAGGATTCCAGGTATTCCTCAATTAACCTGTTTTGGATCAACACCAATTCTAATTTTAATTTTTCCTTTCTTACTTTTTGAATACAAATCATGTTTGTATCACGACACTTCTAACCCCTAGATTCCACCGGGTCCGTCTGCGGCGCGTTACGGCCGCGTTACGGCCGCGTTACGGCCGCGTTACGGCTGCGCCGCGGCGATCGCGGCCACTCTAGTCAATGGGTGCTATTCCACCACACGCGGCGCGTTACGACTCAGAAGCGTCCCAGAAGCGTCCCAGAAGCGTCCCAGAAGCGTCTCGGTGCAGGGCTCCGCTAAAATTAGGATGAATCCTATTTTTGGCGCGGCGCAGCCGTAACGTAAGGTCGGGCAGGCAGGAAGTGGAACGTTCAGAGCATATATAGCATATATATATATATATATATATAGGAGGAGGAGGAGAATGCTGGCATTTCTCCTCCCACTTGAAAGACTACGGAGGGATAGGGTCTGCAAAATTAGTTTGTGTGTGTGTAGTCTATATATATATATATATATATATTAGGGCTGTCAGTCGATTAAAATATTTAATCGCGATTAATCGCATGATTGTCCATAGTTAATCGCGATTAATCGCAAATTAATCGCACATTTTTTATCTGTTCTAAATGTACCTTAGAGGGATATTTTTCAAGTTTTTAATACTCTTATCAACATATGAGTGGACAAATATGCTTTATATGTTTGTTTATTATCATTTGAACAATGACAAATATTCTCATGAATATTAAACACAACAACCTCTGAACATTACAAATATTCGATTCAACCTGGAACCTCTCATACAATAATACAATACAAAGTGTGTGTGTGTGTGTGTGTGTGTGTGTGTGTGTGTGTGTGTGTGTGTGTGTGTGTGTGTGTGTGTGTGTGTGTGTGTGTGTGTGTGTGTGTGTGTGTGTGTGTGTGTGTGTGTGTGTGAGAATGTGGAGAGCTGCCTGGACGCTGCAATCATGTTGCGCGCACTATCCGTGCTGAGTGTGCTGACTTTTCGTACAATGTCCCACTGTCTGGCTACCTGCATAAAGTCAAGTGCTCGGCGCAGTTGTCGGCGAAATGTCATTGAAACAGCTCCTTATATCTGTTAGCGCAGCTAGCTAGCACCAGATGCTAACAACAACAACACGTAAGGTGTGCCTCGCTCACGCGAGTCGCGCCACACATACATACACACATACACACACACACACACACACACACACACACACACACACACACACACACACACACACACACACACACACACACACACACACACACACACACACACACACACACACACACACACACACACACACACACACACACACACACACACACACACACACACACACACACACACACACACACACACACACACACCCTCCCGGTCCTCCCGATGGCCAGTCCGGGCCTGCCGGTGAGCGTGGAAGTGTGGTCTGCCACAAGCGGGCGGCAGGTGCGGGGCTGTAAGCATCAGCTTGTAGATGGTATTTTAAACTCGATGCGCTCTGAAACTACGGGGCGGCCGAGGACAAAAAATACACATGCGTTAATCGCGTTAAAATAATTAGTGGCGTTAATTTTTTTTTGCGTTAACGCGTTATTAACGCGTTAACTTGACAGCCCTAATATATATATATATATATATATATATATATATATATATATATAGGCTACACACACACGCTTCTGAAACGCGCCTGGTAGGGGATGACGCCGGAGGAGGCCGGACCAAAACCGTGGCGCAGCCGTAACGCGCCGTAACGCGCCGCAGACGGACCCGGTGGAATCTAGGGGTCAGGCACAACATGGGTAAAAAATGATCCGTATTATTTTACTATGTTATTTCATGCATGGCTTTGTGTTTCTTTATTATAGATTTTCAAATCTATTTCTTTAGTCATTAATATTCAAAGTATTAATTAAATGCCTTGTTTTTGATTACCACAAATCATTATTTTCATTCTCCCGTTCTTAACCTGTTAAGCCCGAGAGACCCCGGTACCGGGGCACTGACGCAACATCTTGCAGGAAACAGTGTCTGAGGGCATGTTCATTTAATAAACTATGAATGTTTTATATCCATGTAATGGGAAGAAACTCATCTAACTGATCATTTTTTTTTTTTTTTTAAATAAAACCCACAATGCTAACACTGAGCCTCTGAATTAGCAACGAGCGAAAAATGCTAACACCTTACTGCACCGAAAATCACTCACAAAACCTTATTATTTATCTCTTCTCTACATCCATGACATCGTTTCACATCGTGAGGTGAGACAGAATCGTTGGACACCCACATTATCACTGAATTATACGAAATCAAAACAGGTGACGCTAGGTAGCTAAAAATGCTAACATTTTTACCTTGGCTCTGTAGTCTCTCCAAAGTGGTCTTCAATGGCATTAAAACGATAAAAACGCTGCTGAAGTTAATCCATAGGTTAATCCAATGTGTCTGTGTCCCTTTGAAATGATTTCTGATAATCCATAAGCATTAAAACTGCTTTTCCGTTTCCAGATGTCAAAGCTAGAGATTGGTTCACTCTGATGGAAAATTACATGCGCGAAGCCCGCACCTTTTCTCTTCACAATGAGTATGTGTGGGGGACTCCCCCTTCGATTCTATTGGCTCTAACGGTCAGAAAGAGGTGTCAACCATCAAAATCGACCAAGGGGGGCCAGAGATATGGAAAATCCACCCAAATGACCCCAGAAGTGGTTTCTTTTTGCTAAATCTCTCTAAAAAGGTCAAATGTCACTTGTTTTGCATCAATCTTGATACAGGGTACTTATTATATGTTGTACTTTGGATTCCTAAAGCTTTTAGTCTATTAACCCATCATCCAAGGGTAGTTTTCACTATAAGTAAAAAATAATTTTTGGACGGACACTATAATTTACAGTTTTTTACTATCTGAATTTTCTTTAAAATAAAAAACATCTATATTGATTCTGACTTTTCTACATCCAACTCACAGGTTTATCATTACTTTGAGAAAAAAGATTATTAATTTAACCCTTTTAGAAGGGAAGATATGGTCATTTGTTCTGGGAATGTCATTTTTGAGCCTGAGACCTGAAACTTAACAGGTTAAATGATGAACTAAAATAGTTTAGGCCAAGTGTGATAAAAATGCAAAAAAAAATGCATACTATAATAATAATTTTAGCAGTGATTTGGACCAAGCATGTATGATGTAGTAATACAAAAACTATTTTAGTTCACACAGTGTGACATTAGCTAGTCATGTTAGCTTGTAATATATAGAGCAGAGCTAACTAGCAAGTTAGCTAAACATTAGCGGTTAGCCGTTTATGCTATGCTAGCTGTTGGCTACTGAACATTAACTAACTGGATACCGCTGTAAGAAAGCTGTGAAACTTTACAATAAACTTGGCGACAGCACTGTGACACCCCGCTGCATGTTTATGTGTAATTCTCCTGTGTTGGAGACGAGAGGGTGGCGCAGCAGCACTACAATAAACTGTAAGCTAACGTTATCTGCCACCTGTTAAGCCCGGTTTCTTGCAAGAAACAGCATCTCAGGGCTTCTTAACATTTAACAACCTATTAATGATGCATACCCACTTAACCGGAAGAAACTCAGCTAACTAGAAGAAGAAACGTAACCTTAAATAAAAAATAAAACATTCACAAACTAAGGATATTCTAAATACATGTTTAACTCCATTACAGTCGCAGGACTCACCAGATCTCAAGTCTTCTGTTCTTTGTTGACGTCCCGATGCTCATATTTAACGTGTAGTAGATGTAAAACGATCCCGATATTAATCCATAAACTCCTGCAGCAGAAATACAGGAGACCCGCTCAAACTGACGTGGATGTTTCATATGTGAACGACAGGCGCGGACAGTTCTCATTGGCAGGTTTCTTCGATGACGTTTATATTAACCAATCAGGAGTGTTGTGGACTCATTCCAATCCTGCCTGACTTGTCTGCCGTGTTTTGCCTGAATTCTATTTCAAGTGCCGTAGCTCTGGCTGTCGGCCAGAATCCGAAAACCATACATTATACTGCATGTAAGACTATAACTAACCCTTATTACTGTATATTGACCAATGGGAAGAAAAAAAACAGCAACATAACACATAAATAAAACAAGGATAACTGTGACTTATTGTTGAGTAAATAACAGTGTGTGTTTTAAACCTTGGTCCTCCCTGCAGAGATTTCTCCACTTTCTATGATTTTTATATTTTAAAATGATATTGTCAACTGTAGATGTTTACAATATAGTAAGTTAGGAATTTCATGAAAACATATTTATTTACTTTTGTTTCAACATTGGATATTTTGTGTTTGTGGTGGATTCAATCGAATATTGAGAAAATGATTTATGTAAAAATGTTTCACTTACATTTTACGTTTTTTTATTTGACACTTTTCTTTACAGTTTTATGTGTATCATAAAGTCTTATAGTAATACACTTTTATATTACGAGTTACATATTTAATTGCAGATAATAATTTTTATTTTACATACATCTGCATGTATTTTCTGAAAGTGCAAAAATACTGTAAATATTATATAGTAAATTTACTTTAAAAAAAAATGAAATAAATGTTATTTGTTGTTATTGTCAAAATACTTAAAATAATGTTTTGGGTCGTTCATTTATAGTTCATATCTGTAATTTTACAGGATTTTGCAAGTTATTTAAAAAAACATGATAATTACTATAAAAAAATAATTATTTCCTGTAAATTTAGGATCTTTTTTTACAGTGTATAGAATGTCTCAGTTCAAATCTTCCAGACGGTTTGAGAAGTAGGCTATGCTGCAGGACACACGCCGGTTAGAATAGTCTATTCTGCACATGTGCAATGCTGCACAATTCAAATTTTACAGTAATGGGTTGTGCTATTACAGATGATTTTGAGTACAGTGCTTTATTGTGAAATAATAGTTAAATAATGTCAAATCCAATTTTACTGTAGTTTTATAGATATTTTGTTGTGATATTACAGGGGCTTTTGATTACAATATTTCTCTGTAATATGATACTCTTAAATGCTGTGAAATCCTTGCAATGTTTACAATGTTGTTGTGATATTACAAAATGTGATGTGATATTACAGAGGATTTTGATTGCAGTATTTTATTGTGAAATAATAGTTAAATGCTGTGAAATCCAAGGATACAGTCCTTTTTACATGTATTTGTTGGGATATTACAGGGAGCCTTGATTACAATATGTCACTGTAAAATAATACTGTTAAATGTTGTGAAATGCTGGTAAATTTTTACAGTGTAGCTATAGGTAGTTTAGGAGTTTAGCAGGCTGCGTTCACTGGGCCGACCTTATTTTGGTTGAAAACTACAGTAAAGATTATTTTCCTTGATTGTATCAAAGGATCTTGTTCATTATATATTTTAAGTAAGAAAAACTAGAAAGAAAATGCAAACAATTTTTGAAACAATTATTTAATTAAATGTACATATCCCATTAGTCTAACATCACTTAATTATAAAATGTGCAGCTATTTCAGACATTCATTTTTTTCATTTTACAAATGATCTTGTGAAATTTAAATATTCAATGTTTTTGCTTCTTATTATAAATCATTGCCTTCTTAATTGAAAGATGGTAGTTGTTTTTTTATTTGCAGTCATTTTTACCTTATAGAAATTCGCATCAACCTAACCTGGTTCATCATTCAACAACAAGATGCTTTCACGGTTTGTTTTGGCAGGCAGTGTGGTAGATTCAGATGATCCTGTTGAGCGGGGTGCATCGACTCCCCCACCTCATGTTACATAACACACAAGGAGGAGATTTATTTAAAAAGAATCTTGTCTATTCCTTTCAGTGAGTTGCAAGTTAACCTACTTTCCTGATATTTGCTTAAATGTACAAACCCAGCTGCTGTTAAATAAAAAAAGGCTGCATCTGCCTGTGTTGCAGTGCAGCTTTTTAGACAAGGTTCCATACAGTATGGGAATGTATGCATGGATGTACATTTTCATGTCTGGTGGGGAGTGCATGTCCTTTTCCCTCTCTCTCTCTCTCCCATCAGGACAGTGCATTGTTATGTTGACCATATGGTGTGTGTGAGAGATGAATTCACTTCCCTGTCTGACCGCCAGTTTCCTGCTGATTCCTGTATGTGTTGTAATTGGTTGTTACATAGAAAGGTGACGTTTGTAATTACGCAACACCACATTTTCAACATCTCTGTTGTCCCCACATGCTCTATCTGTCCTGTGGATAGAAATGGTCTTTGTTCCTGCTCCTCTGCATCAGAGCATCTGCACCAAGACTTTCCCTAGACACTTTGAAATGATATGAAAAGGGGTATGTGTTTGTGTTCAGTGCAGACTGACTGTGCTCTGATCCCAACAGAAATTCTGGTGCTGTCGGTTATTACCCTTCATTTTTTCTTCTATTTCTACTTGTATCTTTAGGTTTGAAGCTAATTTCATATTGCCCTAGGCCAGGATACACATGCATTTTTTATTGTTTGTTTGTAGCCTTTATTTATCCAGGTGAAATCCCATTGAGATCAACGATCTCTTTTTCAAGGGAGACCTGCAGCACATTGGTTACACATGTAAACATAAATACAACAGAAAACAAATAGGACGTCAAACAACATAATTTACAGGGGTACAATTTACAAACCTACTCACAATGACAGGTACCAAGAGTATCAAATATCCTTTCATCCAGCCGAACTTTAAAATGATGCAGGGGAACCAAAATGCTCAGTTTCCAATTTATTTGCAGAGTGTTCCAAGCTAGAGGAGCTGCGCACATAAAAGCTTTAGTACCTAAAACAGTCCTAGCACTTGGCACATGTAATAAAAACACATCCTGGGATCTTAGGCAATAGCTACTTGCGACTCTCTGTGAGATCAGAGAGCATATATATGATGGTAGTTTACCCAACATGGCTTTATAGATGAACATGTACCAATGACTGAGCCTCCGAACAGTAAGTGAAGGCAGACCTGCCCTGGCATACAGGGTACAGTGATGAGTAAGTGCTTTACAGTTAGTAACAAATCTCAGCGCACTGTGATAGGCGGCATCTAACTTGATCAGGTAATGGGCAGGTGCATTCATATATATCTAGGGATGCTCCGATTGCCCATTTTGGGGCCGGCTCACCGGTCCATCACAGCGGGTGGAGCTGCAGGATTTCTGCTTCACACACGTTGCATACCGCTATTTTATTGTCATTTTCGGACACCTTAAAATACTGCCAGACTGGTGAAGCCATTTTGGCGAGCTTGTTTTGCCGCGCACAGAGAAAAGTGTCATGTATTTTACATCATCATTTTACGTCATGCGATCGGCATTTTTAGAGAGCACCGATCGATCGGCAGAGAGTGAGTATCAGCCGATATCGATCGGCGGCCGATCAATCGGAGCATCCCTATATATATCAAATCACCATAGTCCAGCACAGGTAAAAAGGTCACAGAGACTAGCCTTTTCCTGGCCTCAAGTGAGAAACAGGACTTGTTTCTGAAAAAGAAACCTAGCTTCACCCTCAGCTTTCTAAGCAGATTATTGACCTGAAGTTTAAAAGAGAGACAATTATCAAGCCAGATACCAAGGTATTTATAACAGATAACCACTTCGAGTACTTTTCCTTGCGTAGTGACAATATCCAAAGTGGCTTTTTGGCTTTTGAAAATAGCATTACCTTAGTTTTATCAACATTTAAAAGAAGCTTAAGCTCAGAGAGCTGAGTCTGAATAATATTAAAAACAGCCTGTAATTCAACAACAGCCTCCTTAATGGAGGGACCTGCACAATACATCACGGTATCGTCCGCATAAAAATGTAAAGTTGCTTCATTCACATTTTGACCTAAACTGTTGATATAGATGGAGAATAATAGTGGACCTAAGACAGAACCTTGGGGAACACCATTAGTAATGTTTAACCACTCAGAAGTGAGCCCATCAAACTGAACACATTGGGACCTTTCAGAGAGGTAGTTCACAAACCACCCCACTGCATGGCTGGATATGCCAATACTGGCCAGCCTCTGCTTCAGGATTTGATGATCGACGGTATCGAAAGCTTTGGAAAGATCAATAAATAGAGCTGCACAACTCGGCTTTTTGTCTAAGATACCCGCAATATCATTCACCACTTTCCAGTGATGGTGCTATGTTGCTTTCTGAAACCTGACTGATGTTTACATAGGATGTCATTTTTACATAAAAACACTGTTCACTCACTAGACTTTCAAGAACCTTGGCCAGAACTGACAATTTAGAGATGGGCCTATAATTATTTAATAAAGTGGCCTCCCCACCTTTTAGTAGAGGAAGGACATATTTTCCATATTTTTGGAATTGTGTTCGTGCTGAGGGAGAGGTTAAAAAGAGAAGTAAGAGGTGGTGCAATAAAATCTGCAGCTATCTTTAAAAAGAAAGGTTCTACGTTGTCCAGACCAGCCGGTTTCTTAGGATCTAACTTGGTTAATGCTTCATGAACGACTTCAATAGTAAATGGAGAAAAACTGAAAGGGTTTTCCAAACCACGTTTTTCAGAGTCACAGACTGTGGTGTTCACAGAAGCAGAGTTAGTAACAGAATCAAACAGAGAGCCACAGGACACAAAATGCTCATTAAAACAATTTAACATAGTGGCCCTGTCCGATATAGTGCCAGATGCTGTGGTAAGGCACGGAGGTAGCTCATTACGGATTTCACCGGTGGATAACGATTTTATGGCTTTCCAACATTTTCTAGGATTATTCAGGTTCTTTGTGGTAACTGACAGATAATACTTAGACTTGATTTGTGATATGAACAGGGTGCGTACGGGTGCTGGAAATCCTTGAAAATGCTTGAAATTGTACGAGGTGTTTTCAAGGTTTGAAAAGTGCTTGAATTTTGGGAATGGTGCTTGAATTTGGGATAAAGTGCTTGAAATTGTAAATGCTTTACTTCGCTTTTTAGATTAAAAGAAAATAAAGAAGTCGGTGCGCGCTTAATTGCTTCGCTTTTACATAAAACAGCTCTGCCCCGGCCTTCCCGCGCAATGCGCGTGACCGGCAAGTGTTTTTGTTACGTGTGTGACCTGGGCATTCTGATGAGAGTGATAGATGACAGTATGCCAGGAGGTTGCCGTTTCAACGAGCGTTGGCTAGCAGAAGACAAATACAAGCCATGGCTAAGACGAGGGTCAAGCGAAGCCCAAGAGTAGCCTCCTGCAAAGTGTGCAACAATAACGATGCGAGAGTCTGCGCTGACGAGCCACACACCACACGAAAGGTACGCGGTAGTAGAGCATTTTAGATTAGGCTATCGTTGCATGTAAAATACATGACACTTTTCTCTGTGCGCGGCAAAACAAACTCGCCAAAATGGCTTCACTAGTCTGGCAGTATTTTAAGTGTCCGAAAATGACAATAAAATAGCGGTATGCAACGTGTGTGAAGCAGAAATCCTGCAGCTCCACCCGCTATGACGGACCGGTGAGCGAAGCAGAACACACATTAAGAGTTAGACCTAACACACTTAGCTATTTTATCTACCTCTGGAACAAGCTAAACTAGTTATAAATATATTTATTCTTCACTGTCGGGTCACTCATTACTGGATCAGTGAGCTGCAGGAGACGATACTGACGGGCTGTCAGGAGAGAGAGAGGGAGAGGGGGAGAGAGGAAAAGAGGAAAAGAGAGCGCTTCCGCTAATTTCTCCCGTGTTATTATCCCAAGTTAATGTAAACTTGAATAATGTACTTCATTTGAATGTAATAATTATGTTGGTTGGTTGGTTTGTGGAAGCGCCAGTGAATGAGCCCCATTAACTGAGTTTTAAACATCACTTTAAATGGAAAATCCCCATAGGCCCCGCCCACTCGATCGGATCGGCGATCGGTATCGGCCGATACTTTTTATATATATATATACGTTTTATATTGGCTCAGCCAGGTTATATGGGATGCCCAGTCTACGTACAGATGGGTTACTCATTTTGAAATATTAAACTTAGTTTTCTTTTCTAAACATTTTAATTTTTCATCCTCATGTATAATGCTATTATGAAACACACATTTGGTTGTTTATAGCATAAAGAACATCTGATTTAATGTGAGGTAGGGAAATAATCATTTGAGTATAAGTATGTGTATATAAATATGTAATTTACAACAGCTGTAAGATGCTTGAAAAGCTTGAAAATACACCTTGAAAATGCTTGAAAAGTGCTTGAATTTGACTTTGGAAAAGGTGTAAGAACCCTGTATGAAGCTATTGCTTAGCTGCCTAAATCGCAGCCATTCTACCTCTGAGCCTGATTTCCTAGCCTTTGCCAGGCCTTGTTTCTCTCATGAAGGAGACTAGACAATTCAGCAGAAAACCAAGGATTGTCTCGTCCCTTCACTCTAAATTTACGCAGGGGTGCATGTCTATCAATAATTTCCATAAAACCAAGATAAAAATAAGACCATGCAGTTTCAACATCATCACACTGATCGATTTTTCCCCAATCAAAACCAAACAGATCATGTACAAAACCCTGCTCCACAAAATGTTTTGTGTCTATTATAATGCGAGGTTTACCCTTTTGGACTTTTGTTGTCTCTAATTGTGGCTACAACACAGTGATCACTCAAATCATTAGCAAATACTCCCACAGATGAGTATTTATGGGGAACATTTGTTAAAATTAGATCAATTAAGGAGGAATTATTTGGGAACTTAATGTTCGGGCGAGTAGGACTGTCTACAATCTGAGTAACATTTAAAGAGATACAAAGGTTTTTAAAATCCTCTGATACTGCAGTTAACCAGTCCCAGTTAAAATCTCCAAGTAGCACTATTTCCTTGTAGGCAAGTTGAGATAAAAGATTTGCCAATGAAGACAAGGAGTCTTTGACTGCTGAGGGGGGTCTGTAACAGCCCACCACCATGACCTGTTGACCCTTTGCCACTTCAATATTCAAGGCAACAAATTTGAGTTGCTTACTGATTGATTTGGAAACCATCTTGGTTACACTAAACTTATTTTTCACATAAATGGCAACGCCACCACCTTTATTAGGTCGGTCGGTACGATATACATTGTAACCATTTAAGGAGATGTCAGAGGCCAAAATAGATTTTTTTTGCCACGTTTCTGATAAAACAATGACTTCAGCGTCAGTCGAGCTTGCCCAAATAAGGACAAAATCTAATTTAGATAAAAGACTCCGCACATTTAAGTGGATGAATCGATAGTTGCGTCTGTAACTACGGTTGTATGAGTCCCGGATGACCGCCAGAGGCGGTGCTTTAGCCCTGGATATGTCCATCGTACGCATGCGCCGTACGAGTACCAATAACAACAAAGTCACCTGTGACCCACGTGATACCGGCTATATCAGCCAGTGTCATCAGAGAATTCTGAAAGCACCGCCTCTGGCGGTCATCCGGGACTCATAGAACCGTAGTTACAGACGTAACTATCGTTCTATTTCGCCCCTACTGACCGCCAGAGGCGGTGCTTTAGCACTGGATGACTTATACCAACCATGTCATGAAGAAACCAAATACTCACCTAGCTGGAAGCAGCGGAGCTTGGCAACAGGACCACGCCCAAAGGATGGGGAGTGGCGACATTGACCCGGTAGAACCTGGAGAATGTGCCAGAAGACGCCCAAGACGCCGCGGCGCAGATGGTCTCCAGGGGCACTCCTCTCAGGGCGGCCCAAGACATTGAGACGCTCCTTGTAGAGTGGCATCTCACCCCTGATGGCCGGGGGCGGCCACTGGCCCCATAGGCATGTGCGATTGTATCAACAACCCAGTGGGACAGCCGCTGCTTGGATAGAGCACAACCCTTCCCTAATGCCGCCATGGCAAACGAAGAGCTGCTCTGACTGCCGTACACCGGCCGTAGCATCGACATACGCTCTTAGGGCACGCACAGGGCACAGCAACTCAGGCGTGCGGCTCTCCTGTGGGACGTTAAAGCGTGCCAGCTGGATGGGCCGATTGGAGTGGGCACGTGGAAGCACCTTGGGCAGGAACGCCACATTCGGCCAGAGGGCAACACCCGAGCCATCGGAGTTCTACCTCAGGCATGTATCGCTCACGGAGAGGGCATGCAACTCCCCAACTCGCTTCCCTGAGGTTATGGCAAGCAGAAATGCTGCCTTCAAGGACAGCCACTTAAGCCCCACCTGGGCCAGGGGCTCGAAGGGAGGAGATGATAGGGCATCTAGCACTAGGGGCAGGTCCCAAGCCGGAGCCCTCGGGGTACTAGGGGGACGCTGCCGTAAGGCCCCTCTCAGGAAGAGGGACACCGACCTGTGGCGCCCCACCGTGGCGCCGTCGACCCCGACATGTTGGGCAGAGATAGCAGCCGTATATATCTTCAAAGTGGAGTGAGAACGTCCACTATCCAGAAGGGACTGCAGGAACTCCAGAATGGTGGCCACAGAGCAATGCCCCGGATTCTCAGCCTTACCCAAACACCAGTGGGAGAAGAGCTTCCATTTGCACTCGTACTGTGCTCGAGTGGATGGTGCTCTGGCATTCAGGATAGTTTCCCTGACCGATGCCGAAAAAGCGCTCAACAGTGGGTTGGGCCCCGCAGAGGCCAAGCCCAGAGCTGAAGGCGGTGAGGGTCGGGATGCCAGATCTGACCCCTGAGCTGTGACAGAAGGTCCTTCCTGTCGGGGAGGCGCCATGGTGAGAGAGACTGCGCAGCAGCGGGAACCAAACTCTCCCCGGCCAGCGGGGGGCGACCAGAAGGAGCCTGTGCCCCTGAGTAAGGACCCTCTGAAGCATCTGTAATAACAGCGGGAAGGCGGGAAGGCGTACAGGAGACTGTCTGGCCAGTCGTGTGCCAGAGCGTCCTGCCCCATTGGGCTGGTCACCTCTGCCCAGGAGAACCAGAGGGGGCAGTGCCTCGACTCCTCCGAGGCAAAGAGGTCCACCTCGGCCCTGCCGAAAAGGCTCCAGATTGTCTCCACCACTTCTGGGTGAAGCCTCCACTCCCCTAGTGGAGGTTTGTGCCGAGAGAGGAAATCTGCCACCTGATTTTGGTCCCCTGGTAGAAAGACTGCCCGCAGGCTGGCCAAGCGGGGAGACGCCCAAGACAAGAGGCTCTGTGAAACCCGGAGCAGCTGTGCGGACCTGGTGCCCCCCTGGTGGTTGATCTGGGAGACCGCGGACATGTTGTCCGAATGAACAAGAACATGCCTGTCCGTCAGTTGGGGTAAAAAGTGCCTGAGCGCAAGCAGCACAGTGCGAAGCTCTAGCACGTTGATGTGATATGCACCTTCCTGGGCGGACCACAGACCCTGAACAGTCCTGCCCTGCCACACCGCACCCCACCCTGAGAGACATGCATCTACAGTGACAGTCTCCCGGAGGGATGGGATGGCGCCCATGGGCGCGCCCATCAGAAGATAGGCCCTGTTTCTCCAGCGTGACAGAGAGTGAAGGCACTGGTGCGACACCCTGACCTTCCTGTGCCTGTGCCACTTGGCGTCCAAGTGAAGGCTGTTCAGCCACATCTGCATAGGGCGCAGCGACAGCAGACCTAAGGGCACAACGGCTGAGGCAGCCGTCAGTCTGCCCAAGAGCCGGAGGAACTGAATGTAAGGCACATTCTTGCCCAGCCTGAAGATGGGGAGAAGGTGGGAAATGTCGTCCACACGACGAGGTGTCAGACAGGCCCTCATGGCGACCGAATCTAGGACCAACCCCAGGTAAGTGACCCGTTGGGAGGGGACCAGGCAGCTCTTCCCGGTGTTTACTGTCAGGCCCAACCGGGCTACGTGACATAAGAGGCGCGCCGGATCCTGGGCCACTTGGGACCGGGACGGCGCACAAACCAGCCAGTCGTCTAGGTACGGCAGGACCTTCATGCCCTGTGCCTGCAGGGGTGCGAGAGCTGCCGCCACGACCCTGGTAAACACCCTTGGAGAGAGGGAGAGACCGAAGGGAAGTACCCGGAACTGATAATGCTGGCCCTGAAAGGCAAACCTCAGGAACTTTCGGTGGTGGGACGCAATCGGCACGTGGAAGTAGGCGTCCCTCAAGTCCACGGTTGTGAACCACTCCCCCTGTGTGACAACACGGAGGGTGTCTGCTGTGGTCAGCATGTGGAAGGGCAGCACCTTCAGGAATCTGTTGATTCCTCTGAGGTCCAGTGCTGGACGAAATCCGCCGACTTTCTTGCTCACCAGAAAGTACGCCGAGTAGAACCCCCCGGACTGAAGCAGGGGGTCCACTGGCTCGATTGCGCCCTTGGCCAAGAGGACGGACAGCTCTTGGGCCAGAGCTAAGGCCTTCGCCGGGTCGCTGACAACTGTCATCTTGACCCGGCCGAAGGCTAGGGGCCGGCGTCGGAACTGCAATTCGTATCCCTGGGTTAGGGTGGAAACCACCCAAGGGTCGGTAGTACAGGCAGCCCAGTAGCTGAGCTGCTGCTGGGAAAAGCAGCCGACGACCGGCCCCGGGACTTCAGGACCCTTGGCCTGCTGGGAGTAGGCACAGGCCTACGTAGACCCGAGAGCTGCTGCCTGGTCTGTCTAGCTTGGGCAGGGCTAGGGGCAGCTGCTCCAAACAGCTCCCCTGGTTCGACCGGCACGCCGCGGAGGACACTCCTACATGTCTCCGTTAGTGGTGACTGAGCCAGCCAAACCTGGCGTTGAGTCTGCACCAGTAGGGACATAACTCGTCCCAATTCCCTAGTCATTAGGGCAAAGGCCTGCAGTGAAGCGTCACTGAGGCCCAGCAAAGAAGGCTCAGCCGAAGCCTGCTGCAGAGAGGCGGAGGCGGCCAGCATTAGATGGGAGAGAGAGTTCCCGATACGACCCATGCGTGCCGCTGCATCGTAGGCCTTACAGAGCAGTTCGTCAGTGACCCTGCACTGAGGCCGAGGGCACCTGGCATCAGGCCTTAGGGCCTCATCAGGAGCCAGAATCAGGGAGGCGATGGCAGGCTCGATGGGTGGTATGCGACCCAGCCCAACCCTCGCCGGATCCTGCATGGCAGCCAGGGTCCGGGCATCAGAGCTGAAGCGGGAGAGGGCCTTGGTGTCTCTCCAGCATGCATGGAGCTCCCTCAGGTACTCCTCCGAAGGAGGAACAGTGAGGGGGACAGGGGTAGGGCTACGCCTGAAGAAGGCGCTAGCCTGAGCCGCGTCGGCCTGCGGAACCGGAAGCTGCAAATGTGCCAGGGCCGCACGAATAATGGCCGCCATGGAGGCGTCCTCCACGCCCTGCAGAGAGCCCTGAGCAGAGGATTGGGAAGCCTCCCCGGGAGTGAGCGGGGCCTCGTCCTCCACCTCTTCATTGAAGAGGTTAGCCGAGGCCGCTAATGACATGGCATCCTCATGCAGAGGTGCGGCAACCGAAGCAGGGGCAGGCGGCAAGCCAGCAGCCCCTATACCGGCCCCTGGTTGAAGGGCTAAGAGGAGCGACTTCATCATGTCCATGTCGGCGGCTAACCGATCCACCTTAGAGGACAGCCTGTTCCTAGTCCTCCTGTTGGGGGGCAAACCCGTAGCCATCGCTCCCTCGGGTCGCCGGGAACGGCCAAACTGACCTGGGGGAAGATGCGACAAGGAGAGGTGTCCGTTGGCTGCTGCTAGACGCTCCACCTCTGCGACTCTGGCCGCTCTAAGGGCCCAAGGCATGCAGCTACAGTTCATGCAGGCGTCCTGCGTGAGACCCTCCCTCAAATGCTCGAGACAAAGGCAAGAGGGGCAGCGGTCATGGCCATCCTCGGGCTCGAGAGAAGCCATACAGGCGCTACATGGATGAGCCATCATGTAGGTAGCCGGATGCAGCGTAACCGGGAGCGGGGTGCAAGAACACAGCCTTCACCAGTTACCTGCTGAACGGAAGGAGTAGAGCCCTGCTCCTACTCGCCGAACACGAGAGGGGTGTAATGTCCTAGACCCGCGTTACTAACCCCTAGATTCCACCGGGTCCGTCTGCGGCGCGTTACGGACGCGTTACGGCTGCGCCGCGGTGCTCAAGGTGATCGCGGCCACTCTAGTCAATGGGTGCTATTCCACCACACGCGGCGCGTTACGGCTCAGACGCGTCCCAGAAGCGTCCCAGAAGCGGCTCGGCGCAGGGCTTTTCTAAAATTAGGATCGAATCCTATTTTTGTCGCGGCGCAGCCGTAACGTAAGGTCGGGCAGGCAGGAAGTGGAACGTTCAGAGCTATATAGACCTATATATATACACACACACAAACTAATTTTGCAGACCCTATCCCTCCGTAGTCTTTCAAGTAGGAGGAGAAATGCCAGCGTTCTCCTCCGGTTTACAGGCACTGTGTAAATTATAATAATTATGATGATGAATGCATTTTTTTTACCACTAAAATACAGCAACACATCTTTGATTCATGTCGTTTATAACTGGAATATTACAGTTATTATTAACTTTGTCTGTACAAAGTAGCCTGTCCAGGAAATATGCCCAAATCAACAAAAACTGCGAGCCGGCAGGCAAGACTCTCCGCTTCTGAAATGCTTCTGAAACGCGCCTGGTAGGGTATGACGCCGGAGGAGGCCGGACCAAAACCGCGGCGCAGCCGCAACGTGGCGCAGACGGACCCGGTGGAATCTAGAGGTTAGCAGAGGGAGCAGGGAGCGAGAGCACTGCCTTCACCTAGCTAAGTAAATGAAAGTGCAAATCTACTAGCAGAGGGAGCGGGGAGCGAGAGCACTGCCTTCACCTAGCTGAGTAAACGAAGCACGGAGCTACCAGCAGAGGGAGCGGGGAGCGAGAGCACTGCCTTCACCTAGCTGAGTAAACGAAAGCGCAAAGCTACTAGCAGAGGGAGCGGGGAGCGAGAGCACTGCCTTCACCTAGCTAAGTAAACGAAGCACAGAGCTACCAAATAAGGAAGCTTAACAGGGCAGCTAGCCAGCCGGCTGCTGCTCACAGTCAAGGAACACTCTCACCAGGAGCGGGGGTGAAAATACTGCCTTCACTGGTTGAGTAAAATAGCGAAACACAAGCTAAGGAAACTGGCTTCTAAAGAAAAAACAGCACGGGTAATCCGGTGCTTACCTCAAGCGTCAGCCAAAGTGGCTGACCAGGCAGGACACAGTTAGGCTGAGCCGCGCTACTGCTAACTAGCTAAACAAGAGGACACAACAAAAGCTGGAACTCAGGATGCTAATGATAGCTTGGCGCAACGCCGCGCTATCAGAAAAGTACAGAGAGCGCAACAAGGGCAACTCCTGGGAGAGGGGGCGGAAACGCTACCGTCACCAGAAAGTTCAAGCCAGGTAGCAACCAAGACAGAAATCAGGACAACTTAGCTGGGAGAGGGAGTGGAAACACTGCCGTCACCGACCAAGCAGACACCAACCTGTCCGTTGAAGTTTTCTGCGCAGCCGGCCACAGCTCCTGGAGGACGGGTAATCCTGCGGCTCCGACTGGATCAGTCGCGAAGCTGCACGCAGCCAGCTGGATGCAGAGAAATCCTTAAATCAAAACGTTCCAACTGAACGCTGTAGGCTACAATAGTGTAGCCACGGTACTCTCGCGCAGCGAGAAGATGAAAGGAACAGATCCTCTGATGACACTGGCTGATATAGCCGGTGTCACGTGGGTCACAGGTGACTTTGTTGTTATTGGTACTCGTACGGCGCATGCGCACGATGGACATATCCAGTGCTAAAGCACCGCCTCTGGCGGTCAGTAGGGACGAAATAGAACCCAACCCAGACCTAGATTTAAAATCAGCAGGAGTAGCGATCTGACTACTACTACTGGGCGGACCAGGGTTAGGTTGTACATTTCCAGATAGCAATAATAACAAGAAAACCAGGCATCTTTTCCTCTTAATCGACACACATAAATTGTCATCTACTTTAAGATCACCAGCAAAGTCTGCGAAAGTGTGATTAGAGCTAAAAAAACAGTCCTGAAGAACCATCATAGCAGGCAAACAAAACAGACAAACATATTTTGCCGAACTGATTGTCTGTGACAAGGCAACCGGTAATTGTTCGCGTAACACACCCTGCACTCTTTTGCAGGGGATGCCCACTGCGGCCGGCAGAACAGACCTGAATCCAGTAGACTTCTCAGGATGACTAGAGAACTTCTCACTGTCCAAAACAGTTAACAGGCACAGCAGAATCACAATTGGGGCCATTTCCCCAGACCAGCACAGCATTCGTGATGTTTTTGGGGCAAATCCTCCTCAGGCGAAAGCAAGCCCCAGCCGAGCGTGGAGGCGCTCCGGTCTCTACGCGATGTCCCCGGGGTAAAATCCTCCTCAGCACAGCAGCACACGACAGGTGGAGGCAGGCCTCCGCTACAGCAGAAACAGGACAGGTGGAAAGCAGGCCCCAGCCCGAACGTGGAGCGGCTCCGTCTCTCCGCGATGTCCCCGGGGTAAGATCTCCGCAGCACAGCAGCACACGACAGGTGGAGGCAGGCCTCCGCTACAGCAGAAACAGGACAGGTGGAAAGCAGGCCCCAGCCCGAAAAACGTGGAGCCGCTCCCTCTCTCTGCGACGTCTCCGGGGCAAAATCCTCCTCACCACAGCAGCACAGTACAGGTGGATGCAGGCCTCCGCTACAGCAGTACAATACAGGCAGAAGCAGGCCCCAGCCCGAACGCGGAGAACGTTCAGGCCACTCCGCAATGCCCTCGGTGCAAATTCTCCTTTCCACGCCGGCAGAAGAGAGGCAGCCCTGCCCCTCACTTTCCACGCTCCGTGAGGCCGATGAGTAAAAGCAACTGCCAGGTGAGACGCTCTGCTCGCCAGTGAGTGTCTAATCCCCTCTTTCCATGCACTTTGTATTCTATCACACTGCTTCTAAAGTTTGCATCTCATTGTGTCTGAAGACACAGACTTGATGTACCTGATTTTAACCAGTTAAACCCCAAAATGCAACATCTTGCAAGAAACAGCATCTGAGGGCTTCTTAACATTTAATAAACTATGAATGTGTCATATCCACTTAACGGGAAGAAACTCAGCTATCAGACAAAATTAACAATTTTTAGCAAAACAAAACATAAGGGTAATAACAAAGGCTCTGAATTAGCCCTGAGCGGAAAAATGCTAACGCACTTAGCACAGAACTCACGTTAAAATACCCTTATTACTTATCGGATCTGCACAAACAAGATATCAAGCTCAGATTCCACAGATTCCAGAAATATAAGTATAATCACTGAGCAACCAGAACTCGCGGCATGGGAAACAAAACCAGACATCACACCACGTAGCTTTAGGTAGCAAACACGGGACATTGTCTTACCTTTTGCTGTTTCTGATCAAAAGTTGTGTTCAATGGCATTAAAACGATAAAAACGCTGCTGAAGGTTTATCCATAGGTTAATCCAATGTGTCTGTGTCACTTTGAAATGATTACTGATAATCCATCTTGATATTTATGTCAATAACGGAGATTTCATATTAGCTGCTACGAGAGTGTACACTGTAAAAACTGTTGCTTTGGTAAAACTTAAAAAATATGTGTCAAGCAATTATAGGAGTTGGGTAAACTCACTAATGTGATTTTTTCTGCATATGAAAAGATGAGATGAGCCTACAATTAAAAGCCCAGATATTAAGTGTAACCAATGCAAATAACAATCTGCTAAGAACCACACGAGAATAAAGTAAATTATAAAACACAATTGAGTTGCCGGAACCTATATACGACAAACTCTTCCTGATTTCAATCCAACCCTTTAAATATTTGATAGCATTGAAACATTGCAGATTAAACAAATAAATTAAAAAAGGGAACGTTATGGACATGTTAATACATTTTATTAAAATGTGATTATTTCAAAACAGTTGTCATAAAAGAGTAACAAGTTTGTTTAAAAGCACAACACATTAACATACATGGAGACACATGGTTATTACTTGATGGTTATAACTGCATCTGGCTCTTGGGCAACGTATCACTTCATGCTGTGCATCACGAGCCTGGTGCACTTCGACCTCTGCTGTTCCCTGTAAATACAAATAAAACACTAAATTGAGTACAAATCAGGACACACCATGTGTTTTCCTCAAAACAAAAATCAAATCCGTCTTGAAAACATAACGAGCCAGTTTACATTAGCTGTTAACAGATGGTAACAGAGGTGCTATTCACATGCATTACAAGGGGTTTAAGCCATCAAAAAAAGGCTGGTTTGCAAGAAAATGAACCAAATAGTCATGATATTGATATAGTTCATAAAATGTCCAACTACTTCTTTTTAACCCCACCTCATGCTCAGAGATGTATATAAAGTGGCACATGGGTCCTAGAATAAAAAGAACAGACGATTATTTCAACTTTTATCTTGATAAGTGAGAGCGCAGGCCAGTCTACATGAATGCAGGGCAAGGCACGTTTCTGTCCAAAGGTTCCATGATGGAGTCGATAATGTTTTATCACTTTGAGTGGTGACACTAGTGCTGCATAGTTTACATCTCCATCCCATCTGTGATTCAAAAAATAGAAATGGGTACGTTTACCTGATGCTCATTATATTAGTATGTAAACATAACACGTCTTGAATTAACCTCTGAAACAACAACTCTGACACACTCAAGGGCTTACCTAATGTGAACCTGAAGTCCATAGCAGGAGGCAAAATGTCTTCAAGAGGAGGTGTGTTTTCTGGTGAGGCAAATGAAAGAACAAAATAGTTACATGATGACAATGTAACAATCATTTCAGTAGAATTCATTAAAACATATTTAATTCAATTAATGGAATCAAACATTAAAACACAATTATCATTTAAAACGGTATTGTATTTATATACATTTATAAGGATGGCATTGTTAGATACCAGTACAATTCCATGATTCTCTACACAGCAGATCCTAATTACTTCAATATACACTCCTTTATCTCGTTTGCATACTGTCTAATATCTACTTTATGTTGTAGTAAAACATCTCCTTAATAAAACTGTATTTATTGATATTTCTCGCTAAAGACTGCATTTTACTGGACTACATTGAACACATCTTGCTGACGTTATACATGCCTCCTCGCCCAATACACACTTTTACTGAATTGCGCCTGAATGCAACTTAACTGAAGTCACCTCCGTCATTTTCTACTGAGAGCTAACGTTAACTCTCCTGCAGATTCCAACATGGATAGCGTTGCAAAAGCATGAAAAATATAGTTTGCACTTAATTTTGTATAATAACAACTCGATGCTGTAACTGCAGACTATGAGTTTAAATTGGGTACACTAAGATTGTTGAAAGATAATTCATTGCTCACAGTAAAACAAACGGCGAAATACATATAGAGGAATTAATATCAAATAGGCGCATTAGTAACTTACTCTTACATAACCGCTGGGTTATAAAGTAGTAGGGAATAGTTTTAACGGAGGTATTTTACCGCACAACATGCACGGCAGGAGAGCCTCTGAGCCCCGCGGCCGCATCACGGTGCCCGGGCCAACGCTTATGCTGTGTTCACACCGGACGCGATGCGACGTTTGGGGGCGGCGCGATTACATGTAAAGTCAATGCAGAGACGTGGACAGACGCGAATTCGCTCCGACGGCGCGCATGAAGCGGTGGACGCAGCGCGAATCACACGATTGAGGCGATTGAACGGTGCCGCGTTAAACGCGAGAGTTCAATTTTTTCAACTCGAGCGTCAAATTCACGTGACGCGTTCTCGCGGAAGCCAATCAGCGGTGAGGATCTCAGCTGCCGTCACTGACGTTCAACCACACAACATCAGCCGTTAGCTGTTAGCAGTTAGCACACAGAGCTCACAGCTCCTCATATCCGTTCAGAAACTGGACAAAAGTTAAACAAGTACAAACCACAGACTGTCTGTGTCATGGTGAATACAGTCGCTGCTTATTTATGTCTGTAGGCCGTTGTTATGAGTGTGGAATGAGCATATACAACGTTAGCTTAGCCTGGTTGACCCGATCTTCATTCAGAAAACAAGCATTTTAAAAGGTGTTTTGCCTGCCGTCTTGTCTGCAGACTTGTCAAAGCATTAATTCATGGTTGTTACTAACCGGTATCAGTATGTTGTTACTTCGGCATCATTTAGAAACGTGTACAATTTAATCACGGTAAAATATGTTCATTTGTTGTAGTTGTAGCTCCCGAGCCAGCGCGTCTTGTTTGAATGACGCGAGTAAACACAGCTGGCAGCCGCGGTGAAACTCCAGCATTTAGAGCGATGCGATAGGAGCGATTAGAGCGAAGCGAATAGTCGCATCGCGTCCGGTGTGAACGCAGCATTAGAGCGGCGTAGGGGAACAGTTTGCGGAGTTGATTCTTAATACATACTCTTAACTTAACCACTTTTAACAGAATTGCGTCGGTAAGCACTTGATGCAAACTTTGCCCAACAACTTTGCGTTAAGAAATAGACTACATGAGCACGACAGGGCTGAGTCTAACTTTAACAGCAGTAATGGCGCTGGCATGCATTAAAATGTCGATGTTTCGTTCAAAACAGTGAATACAAGAAAAGTAAATAACACTTTCTAGTTAAAAAGCAGTAATTAATAACTCAGGTGGCATGCTTACTTGTTTTACGATGGTTTGAGGAGGATCCAGCAAACACGTGTCCAACTGCTGAAGAACCGCTGCAAAGAGGAACAGGAAGTCTCACACTTTTTTGATTATTATTCAAAATTATTATTCTCGTTTGAGGGCGTGGCATGACCGTGGCGTTGAAAAAAGTATTTTTATTACGTTTTCCAAAACGTCTTTTTAAAGAAAGTTCAGAAAATGTGATATTAATTTACAAATTAATGAGTTCTTAAAACATGTTCTCATTGTTGCTTACGTGTTACTTATTTAAACGCACATTGAAAAAAAACTAATTTAGGGCAAGTAAATTACATAAAAATTTTTAGTTTTGTTGACTTCACCATCGGAACAGTTTTTACAGTGTATGACAGCTTCCGGTTTTGGGCATTCTGGCTACGCATCACTCATTCACCAATGGGTAATGTTTAGATGGATTTTAGGGACTTCCCCTCGATTCTATTGGCTCTAAACGGTTAAAAAGAGGTGTCAATCATCAAAATCGACCGACGGGGGCCAGAGATATGCACCCAAATGACCCCAGAAGTAGTTTTCTTTTCTAAATCTCTCTAAAAAGGTCAAATGTCACTTGTTTTGCATCAATCTTGATACAGGGTACTTATTATGTTATAGTTTGGATTCCTAAAGCTTTTAGTCTACTATCCCATCATTCAAGGGTGGTTTTCACTATAAGTGATGTTTTTTTTTTGGACGGACACTATAATTTAAAATGTTTTACTATGTTCAATCTGAAATTACTTAAAAAAAATCTATATTGATTCTGACTTTTCTACATCCAACTCACAGGTTTATCATTGCTTTGAGAAAAAAGATTATTAATTTACCCCTTTTAGAAGTGAAGATAATAGTTCTGGGAATGTCATTTTCGAGCCTGAGGTCTGAAAAACAGGCTCGGGGCTCAACTGGTTAATCAAAGTATTTGCACAGGCACACATTGGGACACATGCAGCATGGTCCACATCATGTTTTGCATGTGAACCTGGAGGATTATTAAAGTAGGAAGATGAGGACTAAATCATCCTTGACCCATGCTAAACACAGGGAATTTCAAGTTACCCTATTGTTAATGTCACAGCAGAAAAGGTGATCATGATAGATTTTTCATTAAAAGTTTCTCTTAAGCCAGTTAAGTTTTGTTTCTACGCTTCATTCATGTCACGGCTGAAGGGCAAAGTACATAGGACCCAAATGCAGAAGTTTCTTGAAAATCAAATCCTTTATTGGCGGAATTGGTTCAGGCAAACAAGGCGAGGCAAAACAAAAACGCTCAGAGCAAGAACTTCCAACAACATCAAGACTCTGACACAGACTGAAAGAAAAACCAGAACCTAAATGCACACAAGACTAATCACAGGAACAAGACACAGGTGGGGAGGGAAGAGAAACACAGGGGCACAAGGTGAACACAATCGGGTAATCAAGCAGGAGGGAACACAGAGACAGGAAGCAACAGGCATAACACGGGAAATGAAACGGGAAAACAAAGACAGATCTTGCCATGACAAAATAAAAAGGTCGAAAACTCATACGGATCATAACACTTCAGCTATCATCGGGTTTGTTGCGCGTAGAAAGGTCAGCGGATCAAAGTTTAAATAAGTTGACTTTGAGCGCAGCACTAAACGAAAGCGAGGCTAGCATTCCGTCAGGCAGCACTGCTCCTTCCAAAGAAACTCAATGGCAGCATTTGCTCTGCGTATCATGGGAATGCAGCTTTACTGTTGATGTTGCTTGTTCAGAGTCTGCTGTTAACTAGACATACTGCCCCAAAAGATTTTCAACTCTGCATCTAACCCTCAGAAAGGATGCATAATATGCGGAACAACCTCTAAGTGCAATTGAACAATAGCTTAAAGCTAGTCTAAGTGATGCTTAGGTCACAGAGGTTGGAGAGTGAGCTACCCTAATAAAAAAGTGTTGATAATATGTTCAAACCACTCAGAAAATGTGTGTGTCACAGCCTCTAATCACGAGTGCTCACTACAGAATGGTGCAATTATAAGACAGAAAAATGGGCCCCTGTACATAGAGCTTAGCCTTGTATAGCGCCATCCAGCTGTGTGTCTTGCATGTGTGTGCTTCTTTACTTCCATTCATTTGTTGGCTAAGACATTCAAACCTTGTTAAGAGTTCAGGGCCTTCCCTCCCTTAGAGCTGATTATCCAATTCATAATCTGCTCTTATCTAATACGGCCATCCCAGCTGCTGAGATCACCATGACCAAGTCCAACCTTCAGCTTTCAGGTCACACTGCCCAGTGAAATATTTCCACCATAAGCAAAAGCATACATTTGTCATTACTCAGTATTGCTTGTTTTAAGTTTGTATTTGTGTTTTTAGACTTCTTTTTTTTTCTACCCATAGCTAATTTTAGAAACTTGACAATGATGTAGTTATTCACACTGTGGGGAGAGACCCAAGAAACAGTTCCTAATGGGTTTTCCTTGGAAAGAGAAATTGTTTTCTCTTCCTCCCATGCTGTTGCTTCCTGAGTCTTCAAGAGGAAGGAATTCCCTCTAGTCCCAGTTACCCACCCTACATCCCAACACACACACACAAACACACTCTCAGAAGCTGATTACATACCTCTACAGAAGTTCTGAGTTGAGTTTAAAAGTATTGGTAAGGGCCTTGTTAAAAGGTTATATAAGGTGGTCTGTAGTACCAAATATTTGATCTGTAAAAATGCAACATTTTGTCTTTTTTTAATAATCTCATTTACCAACAAATAATTCCCTTTTGACTTTCCCCTTACACTTATTTATGATAACTGGCATATCCTCTCACCTTCAAATGCAGCGCTTATAAAACAGGATATACTAGTATTGGCTTTTTCCACATTGTTTTTCAAGACCTTATATCCACCTTTGGGCATCATCAGTCAGCCCTCTAATCCAGGACACTTTAATCTAAATAATTCATCCCTACACCAATTTTCTAACCTGTTGCTAAGGCACTTATTTCAGTATCGTACAGCATCTGATCCCTCTTCACTTTTGTCTCACAGCAGGATCTTTGCAGTATTGATAGCTGCAGGCATTATTAAATGTCTTTGTACTGTTGATTGTCTCGGCCCTGTGTGGCATTTCTACTTGTGTCTCTATTAGGGCTGTGAAAGTTAATGTGATAACAAGGCTTTATGCAACATGCTTTTAACGCCACTCAGAAGAGTTATGAACACATTGATGCATCAATAATTATAATCCAATAAAACATATTATTCTGAAATGGGCCTTTATGCTAACTGAGTACTTTTACTTTTGGTACTTTTACTGTTTATACTTTTTTTACTTAGTTTTGAATGCAGGATTCTCACAAAAAAACTGAGTTTTTTTTAACACTGCGGTATTTCTACTTTAAGTATCTGAGTACTGCTCACCCCTCTGTACGTACCTACTGTAGCAGTCCAGTGGGGGGGTGTTTTACTTGGCTGAACTCACCCCACTCTCCACACTACCCCACCCTAATCTGGGCCCCATGGTGCTCCATTCAGGCAGCCAGCAGATGCTATTCAGATGAATGAAATCAGCCCAAAGCTGCTGAGACTCACAGGTCAGTGGAGGATGGGGTGAGGAGGGTCTGCTGTGTGCGGCCTTAGCACCCCCCCCCCCCCCTCCCCTAGTCTTTGTCTGACACTCAAGCCCTGTCGCAGATACACTTGACACAATGCACAGCACATTTTGGAAGAGGAAGTTTGGTGACATTTTGACGTATGAGTTTACTGTTGGAAAGCCTGCACTTGCACTACACCTTCATATAGTTGTATCAACATTATCCCGGCAAGAAATCAAATAAGTGTATCAAATATTGCTTTAATTAATGATTCACTGACAGTTATGCAGCCTCCACTCTACTTGAGTATTAGTCTGTCATTGTGTAAAGATATACTTTTCTGTAATCTTTCTGACAAACACTGCTACCCGAAAGAGTGCAGGCACCATTACCTCTGGCAGAGACAACATCTGTGTAGTCTCCACTCTGCTAATGAGGCATGAAGTCGTGATCATAACCTTATCCCCCTGTTGATTGGCTGATAATCAAAGTGTTATTCTTGAAATCTGATATTGTTCTTCAGGTGTTGTTCCTCAGCTTGTCTCACAGTATTATCATAAAAATGAAATAAAATGCAATTGAAACTCCAGTCTCTCTATTCCCCACTTCCCTAAAGTAATGAAGTGTATTTGTTTCTTATTCATTTCTTCTCCATATTTCTTTATACCTTTGTTCTCTTCTCAGTCATCTCTTGAAAGAAATCACTGGAGACATGATAGACTGACCATGCTTGGGCATTTCAGAGTGACAAACAGAGAAAGTCCATTTCTAATAACTGAACTCTTGTTCTGACAAAATAAGCTTTTCATTATTTGACCCAAATCATGACAAAATATGGAATTTTGTTATATAGTAACTTCGAAAGGCCCAATAAATACAATATAATGCCTCTAATATGCACCATTGCTCCTCAATAAGGTCATACCTTAAAGTTAAAACAAACCTGGTGTAAAGAGCAAAACATAATGCTTATTCAGAGGCAGAGTTTAAAAGCGTCGTTTATCTGGTGCACATTCCTTCTTTAATTGCCTTTTTTTTTTAAAGGAAATCTGATCCGCTTTGTATCACTTTCTTAAATGATTTCTTCATTTATCAGTGTAAAGACTTTTTGTCTATATTAGTCCTTCCGTCTTTTAGCGGCTTCCCTGTATGTAAGAACCTGTGCGCGTGCATCTGTGTGTGCATGTGTGTGTCAGATGACCTATTGAAATCATTGCAGTGCAGTGTGCCTGTTACCAGGGCAACATAGGCTTCTCCGTGTCTTTCTCTGTCTCTCTGTCTCCCCTCCCCTTTCATTTCCCCCTCCACACCAGAGCAGGGTCATGTGACCGCTCTGACGTCAACCTGGAGAGGCAGGCAGATGAGCGAGTTAGTTTGTTGGCTTTCAGCAAACCTCCTGCTCAGACTCGGAGTCTCTGCTAGTCTGTCAGTCACCGTTAGCTCTGTCTCAGTCACTCGGTCCTTCTTCTCCTCCCCCCTCTGCTGTTCTTTCCCCCTCGCTCTCTTGCTCTCTCTCACTTTCTCTCTCTTGCTCTCATCTTTGTTTCTCTGTGGTGATCTCGTTTCTTCGCGCCTGTTGCTCCTTCTTCTGCTGCTACAGCTGCTCCCACCAACTTAGTCTTGAGGGATAGTGCTGGGTGATGGATTGCTGAGCGGCTTGTACATTGCTGTAAAGTGAGGTAAGCTTCCTGTGTTTTCTCTTTGTGTGTTTTGTGTGCTTTAACAGCTAGTGGTTGCTTCCAGAGGGGGTGTTCAGTAAGTCAAGCTGCGTAAGGAGAGCTTTCACTTCATAAGTTTGAGTCACATTCTTGTGCAGAAGGGAAGTTGTCTTTTAGCTACATTTCCCAGACAGAGAGGGAAGGAGGGTCAGTTTGGGAACTCTTTTTGTCCCCCTTTAATCATTTATTGAAACTTAAGAGTCAAAGATAGGAAACTAATGTGATGTTTAAGGTTCCAAAGGGAGATCCATTATTATGATAAGCTTTGAGGCTAGTAGCTTTCTTTCCCAGCCGATCTATTTTCTGTGTGTATGATAGCAAAGATGGAGAAAGAAGAAGAGTGTGATCACACGGGAGCTGAGTGTGTTATGTGTTGTGTAGTTGGAAGTGATGGGCAGCTCCACATGGCTTTTCCTCTTGGAGCGTTGCTAATGTTAGAGGCAGTAGTGTGGGCTGCTGCTGGCTCTGTCTGCCAGAGAGTCAGAGGCAGGGGGGGGCAGAGCAGCTGCCACCTGCCCCCCTCAGAGAGGATGGGAAAGCCTCAGAGGTATGTGCAGAAAAAATGTAACTCTTAGGTTATCTGGGTTATTATATATTTTTTTATAGACATTCAGAAATGGGCCTGGATAAGAGCATTTTTTCATTTGTTTTCCAGGAATCTTCTGAATAGCTTGAGAACCCCCCTCCCTAATGGCCCACACACACACACACTCACATGCACACACACCTCCCTGCGTGCCTCAAACAATGGCATGCCAGCCCACATTTAGCCTAAATAGGATGGAAAGAAAGGGAAATGTGCATAACAAGTGGTTGGGATCTGCCTATAGTTCTCCACACTTCTCTCTCTGAGGCCTTATCTCTTCCTCTCATTCCAGCCACAGCAGTGCCTCCTTAATGAAGTGGAGACAAGCCAAGAGCATGTAACAGGTCTTTGTCACTGCCTGAAGTATCCTAGGCCCGGATATCTACTGACTCCATTCACTTAAATGCTTAGATGAGGACACGGATTTGCAGTTGCTGTTCTTATAATGGATTGACGGTTTGGATCAGAGGTTTTTCTGACATAATACCTTTCATGCCCTATTTGAATATAATTATTTTTATTTGAACAGTGCATTAGGTTAGCTAAATGCAGTTACATAATGGACTTTAAGTAATTGTTCAGTAGAGATGATCCTTCACTTATCTCCTAAATGGTGAATACTCCTTTGTGACCTCTATGTTAATGTTCCATTTGGATCTTTTTTCTTTACTGAGAATCAAAGAAGCAGATTAAAAGTAACATGAATTTTGACTCGCATTAGTCATCCTTCAGTGTTTTCTGTCTGTGTAAAGCAGTTCCATGTGTCGTGTATGCCTGAGGGTTCAGCATTCAGAAGTGTCTTCCTGTTGTGAAATGAGCTGCATAAATACCACACGAAGCCATTTTGAGTTCAGAGAAAGAAAACGTCTGTCTAACAGAATAATACTTTTGTGTTTGTGCTCAAGCAAATTGTTATCAAATTATTGTGTGATTGTGTGGTTTACGAGCTGGATGTGTTGGCAGCATTTACTCTGAAAAAATAGAGCCACTGCTTCACACACACACACACACACACGCACACGCACACGCACAACACAACACTAGCATGCAGCCAGTAGCTGTATCTGACATCCTGCAGCAGTATATAATTCTCTCGACGTGTGTGTGTGTGTGTGTGTGTGAAGTTAAATGTTTCTTGCTACATTTTTACAGACGAAAAACGTACAGTAAGTGGTCAAAGATATTACGACCTACATTAATAAAAAACATATGACTTTGTAATTGAATCCTGCATGCTCGAGCTCAGTATGGAATAAGCTTAATGGAGAATACATGTTAGAGTTTATCCTATTGCTGTATTGCAATACGGTATATCTCAAAATGTCTAAGGCGATGTATGAGTACATTTCAGTGGAATTACTGTATGTGTGATGCCATCCATACAAGATGTCAAAAGGTTAGCCTGATCCGCACGTTAGTGTTGGAGTGAAGCAATGATCTATTGCAATCTGTAGACTGAAGTGTAACATTTGATTTAATACGTCAAACCCAGTCTTTCATGTTACATTCACACACACACACTTACACTACAACAGAGGTTATGGGATGCCTGAGTGGTATGAGATGGTTACCATGGTATGTGCTTATCTTGTTTACTGGCTTAATTCACACATCACACACCAGGCACAGGTGGGGCTTTTCCAGATTGTGTCTCTGGGGATATTTTATCTCTAGGTCAGATTCTCTTTATGAAGGTGGCATAACTGCTCTACCTATATTGTTCACATTTTTCAAGCACAACTATATTTCTTTCACACATCTGTATTACATAGGGCCAAGATTGAAATTGTAAAACAGCAGGGAGGAGCTCATCAATGTCAAATAGGTAATAGTTAGCTTTTTGGATTTGCAGTTTTCTTTACAGCCAACATAACAATTCCTGTCACTTATTTGAAGCTTTACACTAACCAAACTGTCCATAATAGAGTGGTGCAGGGATGACATATTTATGTATGCCAAGCCGATAGTTAGCATCACTGGTTCTCTCAACCAAAAGCCAAAGGGATTCTGCCATTCCATTGGATTACAGAAGATAGACTCTCTAGGAAGCAAACCATTATGATACTTGCAGTTTAGTTCAACAGGAAAATCTCCATTTATTAACCACTTTTATGATTTTCCAACATAAACCCAATTGCCAAGGAAAGTTAATAATAATAATAATAGCTTGGATTTATATAGCGCCTTTCAAGGGACCCAAGGTCGCTTTACAAGTAATAGGGCAAAAACAAACATAACAAAACAAAAGTCAGACAAAACAACAGATCGATTAGGGGCCGGAAGCCTTGGCAAACAGATGGGACTTGAGGGCCCTTTTGAAGGCGTCAAGTGTGGGGATGTTGCGAATCTCCGCAGGGAGAGCGTTCCAGAGGGTGGGGAAGCCACACTGAAGGCTCTGTCCCCGAAGGTTCGCAGTTTGGTGCGGGGGGTGGTGAGCAGGCCAGAGTCTGAGGACCGCAGGTTCCGGGGTGGGGCATGTGGGTGAAGGATGTCCGATAGGTACTGGGGGGCAAGGGCATGGAGGGACTTCTAGGTAAGGAAGAGGATTTTGTATGTTATGCAGGACTTGACCGGCAACCAGTGGAGGTGGATGAGGGTGGGAGTGATGTGCTGCCACGGCTTTGTGTGTGTGAGTTAGCGTTATTCTTTAAACAAACTACAGCACAGTCTCATGACTTCAAGGCATCACCGCTAAGCTAAAAGTCAACTAGCTTCTTTTTTAAGACACAAAGAATGTAAATGTAAGACTTAGACAAGTGGGGTCTCTAAAATCTTAAAAGCTTTTGTTAACAAAACCCTATTTCGGACATCTCACCAATTTAAAAAAAAAAAGCCAGTTGGCAAGGCTGCAGGTGGTTAGCACACATAATAAGAAAATGCAAAACTATAATTATTTGAACCCAACATTTTGTGCATCCTTGACTCGATGGGAGTGGCCAATCAATGTCCAGCATAGTGTGTTTGTGTGTGAAACAAATTAGAATCAAGTGTTACATTGGTTTTAAGTCCAATAAAATCACATAATGGAAAAAGGTGCCTCGACTCCCTCCAAGTTCTATTCTGCCACAGAGCCCACAAACACACAGGGATGTGTGTATCTGTTGAGTTTATGCCTACATACGTTTGAAAAAGAAAACCTGAGGAAAACTGTTTAATTGTGAAACAAACAAGCTTAGCAGAAGCGTATGAGCCAGGGTTCTATAACATCCTGTGTTGTACTTAAGAGAGTCTCATGTTACACTGGTGGAAACTAACTTGAAGGCAGTTTATGTAACTGATGATTTATGATGGAGGGAGACAGAAACTAGGGACAAATGGAAAAAAAGGGAGAGATTCTCTGAGATAAGAGAAGAGACAGACATTTTCATTTTTCTCCATTCACTCTGCAGCCAGCAGAAATGTGTGTGGCAGATCACAATGTAACGAGAGAAACCTTAAAACCTTAAAATAAATGAATAACAATTATTACGGAGTGAAAATATCTTGTTTTGTAAAGCATATGGATACAATTTGAAGTGAAAACAGGTTTAGAGTGAAAAAGGTTTTAAAAATCACACACACACACACACACACACACACACACACACACACACACACACACACACACACACACACACACACACACACACACACACACACACACACACACACACACACACACACACACACACACACACATTTGGAAAGAGTATTATTCATGTTAGGGCCCCGTTAGGGCCTCAAACTGGGAACACAAAAGAACTGGATGTTATCGTTGGGCAAAACATACTTGACACACTGAGATGAGAACTGAGAGATCTCCTGTATAGTTCTGCACAGGTAAATATACATATGTTAATATACATATGTGTGTATACTGTGTAAATATATATATACATGTGTGTCTGTATATACTGTATATGTATATATATAAATATGTGTGTGTGTGTGTGTGTGTGTGTGTGTGTGTGTGTATATACATATGAGTCACTAGCTAGATATACAGTATAGGACAATCTGGTTTGAAAGTAGATCTTGGAAGAGGAGTTTTTTTTACTGTTCAGAATTTGGAATTTGGATATTTTGTTACACAACCATATATTTTGAGCTACATTTGGCCTATAAAGATCTTATGGACATGAAATGATTTGATTATCAATAAATTGTGAAAAGAAAAACGATTCCCAGAGCAGCACTACATAAATAATTTCCCTTGCCCTGTGAAAGCAGCCATCTCTGAGAGGGTGGCAGACAGACCCGTTAGTGGTGCGTTCGAGGGACAGCTGGTCCTTCTAACTCGACTCATTTTCCAGAAAGCATCCTTTATAAAGGGGTCATGGGTCATTCAAAATCCAGCCCCAATGAGAAGGAATGCTTTGAGAGTTCGCCCCCAGTTAAAGGATAACCTTGGCCTATACGCTCCCATGCATTAGTTTAGGGGAACTATGGGAAACAGATGCTCTATTTTTAGCCACAGAGAGGAATTCACACACATTGTCATTTCATGCTGGACACAAGAGACAAAAGAAGGAGTTATTTTGCAATGAGCTGTCGCTTTCTAGCGTATACTTGTTGGTGGCACTTTCCACTGCCACAAAGCTCCCCTGCTGCTGTCACTGAGAATGATTTGAGTCACTGCTCCTCGCCTTTGAATCAAAAGATTATCAAGATTATTCGTTTTTACAACTACGTGACTGAACGCTAACGATTTATGTTCCCTAATTAGACAGAAACCTAAATTGAGGTTCACTCAGTTGTGATAATTATGTTATAATTTCCTTTAATAATAAATAGATAGGCATCACCCCAGTTATAATAATACTGTTCTTGTGTATCTGGCTTTCCTTACTTGGTTACATGGTTAAAAGGAAGCACAATAGTCAAACAAACCTTCTTAAAGGCTACATTTAGTGTACGTCTGTACCATAGATTGTAGTCTGTACTCACTGGGCCTAGGTGTGTTTCATGCTTGTTGAGGCTTAGTCCATAATCACTGTCCAGATGTGGAACATGAACACTTAATGAAGGAAGGATTTCTGCAGGACATCCTTTATTAGGGATTTAATAATTCAATAATTCACTCCTAACTTAATTTAACTTCAAATTGAATCTTTTGGGGAAAAAACACCTGAAAATGAATAGTAGAGCAAAAATAGCACTCATTGTCGCTAAGCATCGTTTTTGGGTTAGTGAAGAAATTACGTAAGGGATGATGAAACAGGTTAAAAAAAACAATTCTGCCTTTTTAAAGTCCCATGTCATGCTTTTCCGGTTATTACCCATCCCCTTGTGTGTTATGTAGCTTTGTCTGCATGTAAACGGTCTGCAGAGTCACAAACCCTCAAAGTACACCCTGTAGCGAGTAAAACTCTAACACAGAAAATACCTGTCTATGCTGCCCCAGAACGCCTCGTTGGACATTTTTCTTTTTCCATTTTTTTCTTCCTGGTTTAAGTGACGTAACGACGACCATTGGACCAATCCGTAGAGCTCATCAGTCCTCACACACACACACACACACACATACTCACTCAGCCTTATCTTATGAGTGTGTGGCGAACTGTGTGGCTAACTGCCTGGCTGTGAGTGTATGTTCAGGCTGAGTTCCGCAATGTCTCGCTGTCTCGCAGACCCGACGCAGCAACCAGGAAACAACACCAGTAATCCAGCTCACACTGTCCGCTCCTCGAGCCTCAAAGGCCGCAGCAGCGAGCGCAGCAGCGAGCCCCGCAACGTCCCGCCAACACGGCACCCAGACCCCACGCAGCATTCTCATGTGTTTGTCATTACTGGTGTCATTTTCTGGTTGCTAACGCCATTGTAACACATAATCACTGATGTTCAGCTGTAACGGTGGTGGACTCATCCGAACAGAGTGGGCGAGCTGACCAATCAGAGCACAGTGGGCTCATAGGGAGGTGGGGGCAGGAGCTCCAACAAGGCGTGTAGGATAGAGAGTGAATACACATACTATACAGCAGGTGTCGGCAACCTTTTTGATATGAAGTGCCATTCAAAAAAGATTATTTTATCAGCGTGCCGAGGGGGGGGGGGGGGGGGGGGGGTGATTGGGCTCGACGCTCGTGAACTGTCAACAGGAGGGCGGGGGGAGCCTCGCTGCGGGGAAGCAGTGTGTGGACCTGTCAGCGCAACTTACATTAGGGATGCTCCGATCGACAATTTTGGGGCCGATCACCGATCCGATCGAGTGGGCGGGGCCTATGGGGATCTTCCATTTAAAGTGATGTTTAAAACTCAGTTAATGGGGCTCATTCACTGGCGCTTCCACAAACAACAACCAACATAATTATTACATTCAAATTAAGTACATTATTCAAGTTTACATTAACTTTGGATAATAACACGGGAGAAATGAGCGGATAAGCGCTCTCTTTTCCTCTCTCCCTCTCTCTCTCCCTCTCCTGACAGCCCGTCAGTATCTCATGCAGCTCACTGATCCAGTAATGAGTGACCCGACAGTGAAGAATAAACATATTTATAACTAGTTTAGCTTGTTCCAGAGGTAGATAAAATAGCTAAGTGTGTTAGGTCTAACTCTTAATGTGTGTTCTGCTCCGCTCACCGGTCCGTCACAGCGGGTGGAGCTGCAGGATTTCTGCTTCACACACACGTTGCATACCGCTATTTTATTGTCATTTTCGGACACTTCAAATACTGCCAGACTGGTGAAGCCATTTTGGCGAGCTTGTTTTGCCGCGCACAGAGAAAAGTGTCATGTATTTTACGCCATGCGATCGCGAGAGCCGATCGCATGACGATCGATCGGAGCATCCCTAACTTACATGATGCCGAATTTAACAAACACATTTAAATAATTGGTTTAAACGGCATAATAATAAGGACGATCGTCCGTTCTGTGATTCTCCAGAACACACATGGCCAGTCTGCCCCTGTGTAGCATGTTATTTCGATGAGAGATGAGCAGATCGCCACTGGGCTTTCAACTAAAGACACAGCCACGCAAAAACTGCGGTATTTGTACAGCTCCTTATGGGTACTGCAATTTGTGAAGTGCTTTCCTCTGTGGTGAAACGATCAGCACTGCACTACGGAGGGAAGTGGCAGAAAGTCGCCTGGAGTTAAAGAGAGCGGGGCTGCGTTGTGTGCATGGCTTCCTTCTGCAGGTAACGGGGAGACGCGCTCTGGCGGCGGTCTCGTTCAGGATCCGAAAATAAAATTTTAATATTTTGCACACTTATTCCTAGTGTGCCACTGGTTACGGTGCCGCGTGCCAATGGTGGCACGCGTGCCAGGGGTTGCCGACCCCTGCTATACAGAGATGCTGTATGAGAAACCAATGTGAGTTTGGAACATTGAACAATCTAAATCTATTCTAGTAGACCTCAACAATGGAATTATGATCAGTACAAATGGCCATGACATGGGACCTTTAAATAGAGCACAAAAGAAACTCCAACATGGAACATATTGAATTATTCACGATAAAGCATGTGAATTATTTGCCAAAAATGAGGGTGAATGCCTCACTGTTATCCCTGAACTGTCACTTAAAATCACTTGAATGCAGTATCTCCTTGGAAATGGCTTTTGAAGTTGTGCATTTGTTGTCAGAATTGAAGATTCTATCATGAAGAGGGGGTATTGTATTGTATGCACTCATGTTGTTGTGGCAGCTGTTCACAACACAGATGGAGATATTGTAAGCCCACACAGACTAGAGCTTGAATATCTTTTGCACATGTGACAAATGCTTTTCTTCACTGTTTATAAAAACGCTGCTACTCTGTGATCAGTTATCTACACAGTACTGAGACTTCCTTTAAGGGCTTCACTCATTCTAACTCTGACTGTGTTTATGAGCAGAGAGTTTGACTGATTGCTGTGTTATGAGGATCCAAGCCAGTTGTAGACTGTTCTATTCTTAAACCCTAGTATTATTCAGAAACCATTCTGCCAATGTCTTCTTCAGTCCACTGGTATCACGTGAAACCACACTGTGCTGAGGATTTTTACAAGAAAGCAATAGACACTTCAAGCTGTAAGGACTTGGCTATAGTTATCATTTATTTTGTATGGAATTATTATTTGATCACAGCAGCGAAACAAAGGTTATTCTAATCCTAAAACTAATTATATTTGCATGAATCAGCTGCAGATTCGAAATGTCCTCATTGTAATTCTCTGAAACATTTTAGCTGTTCAACACATCCCACTTCCCTGGGTTCATCCTGACCCCTGACCTCCACTGTGATGTCACTTCCATTCTGTTTGTTATTTTCCGTGATGTTATATCCTGTTTCTATATTTTCATCTACCACAGGAAGCAGAGCATGCTTTGTTGCACCCCCAGGGGCATTCTTCAATCCGAACCATCTCCAGGCTCAAGCATGTCAAACATAGATCCTCTTTCTTTTTGTTCTAATGTCTCTGATAATGCATATACTGTTGGACATGATAGACCTTTCTCTTATTCTGAAACAGCCTTACATTCCCCAGCTGCTCTTATGGTTGCTCCACAAACATCTTTTATCAGTGACAGTGCAGCTAAGGCACATTTTACAGCCATCCCACTTCATCATTCACAATGCTAATGGAATGGATATCCAGCAGGTGTGATCAAGTGGGAGGCAGTTTGTTTTTATGATCAGTTTTATGGAAAACTTACTTTGAACAAAGGCTAAGCATTACCAAAACCAGCAGCAGTTGATGTATGAAAGGTTTGAAGTGATGGAAAAGTTTTGCCTGGACATTGATATTTACTTCAGATGTATTCCATACCCAGAGAGCAGCCGATATAAATCAGTTAAAATAATTTAACTGAGATCATGTAAGAATAGAATAGAATATTGGGAGGGATGAAACCCTCTTGAATGGTCACACATGCAGAGCACACAGCACACACAGTGACATTTGTTCTCTGGATTTAACCCATAGTACCAGGAGTCGAGTACTAGGAGCAGTGGGCAGCTATTGCAGCGCCCGGGGAGCAATGGGAGTGGGGGGGAGGGGGTGTCCGGGGCCTTGCTCAAGGGCACCACGGCTGGGCAGGAGGTGAAGTGGGACCTCTCCAAGTAGCAGTCCACACTCCATATTTAGGTCTGTTCAGGGACTTGAACCGGCAACCCTACAGCTCCCAGTCCAAGCCCCTACTGACTGAGTGGATTGACTGTTTGCTGAAACCTTTCACCAAACACCAATATTCATTTATACATTGTGACTGTATACACTGCATGTTTGTTTCTCCATATGACTTCTGACTATTATTTTTATTTCTGTCGCTTGGCAGACATACATCTGTCCTGATTTATTGGAATTGGGGATGTTTTAAACTTAGCATACCCAGCCAAATGTGTTATATGATATAGCATTCCCTCCACCACACATAGGTTAGTCATCAGTCTTAAAGCATTTTCTCTGATAAATGAAAACAAAATCATTCTCACTTAAACTAAAAAGCTCTACAATTCAGTATTTTACAATAATATTCTTTTATTTCCATATCTTACACACAATTAATCAAATAGGATGTTGACTTTTGCCTAGCACTTGCAGAATTGCAGTGGGTATTTTGCATTTACTATTGCAGGAGATCAATATTGTAGCCAAAAGTGCTTTATACTAAAGCTGTCAAAGCTAGCAGAGCACAACCACTATAATAACTAAAATGCTGGAGAGACAGACCCCTGTTCTGTTTCCACCTGTTGTAACCTATAAGTCAGTCATAAAAACCAAATTATTTATTGTATTTCATGGCGACCAGTTCCAATGATCCAGCGCCAGGCAAACAGAGATCTCTCACCAGGACACACTGACAAAACAAATAACCCCCATCCTCAGAGTACTAGGCCTTTATGGACAAAGAGGAAGTCAGGGTTCCTACGGTCATTAAAAACCTGGAAAAGTCATGGAAATTCAAAATGCAAATTCCAGGCCCTGGAAAAGTTATGGAAAACAATATTTTTCCCAAGGTTTTGGAAAAGTCATGGAAATGTAACCAAAGTTGCATCAAATATAATTTATATTTTATCTAATCGCCGAAATAGTAATATTATAACGATAATAAATACTGTATCGTATAGTAATGAAACGTAAAATGGCATTTAACTGACGAGGTATTTTGCTGGTGAGAGATTTTTACAATCACGCCCTCTAGTCTACAGTGGCTTTAGTCTGTAGGAGCTAGTAAGCCTACTATTTGATTTGTTTTAGATAGGCACAACATGTTTCATATGCAGACCTTATTTTCCAGCTTACCATGTTAAAATAAATATGTTTCAGTGGTACCGCTGAGAAAGAGTAATTTTTTTGGTCATGGAGAAGTCATGGAAAATCATTGGTGAAAAAGTGTATGAACCCTGGGAAGTGAAGATGAGATCCTTACAGTCATGCAACCTAATCTGATTCTCATAACAGTCCATCAAATGTCACTGAGAAGTAGCTTATTCTGCTGTTGTCTGCTCATATATCTAATGCAAGCCTCATACAGTCAAGTTGTTATATAATCTGTATTTAATACCTCTTACAAGGATTATAACACATAGTTGTACAGCCACAGTGACGGATCTCTGCACTGTGGCTGCAAATATGAAATTACATAACCCTTAAGTTGATTATGAAGTGATTTGTGGAAGTGTGTCATCTTCTGCTTCTCATTGGTTAACTATTTTTCTCCTTCTCTGAATCAATAGGCCCAATATGTGTTTGCCTCCTCCTCCTATCAGGCCTGTTACCATGGCAACCTAATGAAGGCTGAGGAGGCCATTTAAAAGTATAAGAGCTGAAAATATCGACCGTGGGCAGCATCAAGCTCAGCAGCTTGCAACCCCGATCAATGGGAGAAGACATCAGATGCTGTTAGTCCGCTCTCAGCCTGTGATGAATTGAAGGGAAAGAGATTGTGGGGAGTGGTCAGCTGAGAAGAATCGAGGAGACAGATCCTGCTGGCTTCAGTCCAAGTAGCACAAACTCATGTGCCCCTCTGGGTCAGCCTCTGTCCACTTTTTCTAAAAACACCTGTTGACAGGTTACGTGATGTAATGTGGTCTGTAACAAAATTGGGAGACAGTCGTTTTTTTTATTTTGAGTTTTGGAGATGCTTTTCTCTTTTTTTTTCAGTTAACCCTTCAACCCCAACAACTCCACAAAGTTGTTTACCTGGTCTTCTCCATCAGAGATTCCTTCTCCACAGGAATCTGCTGCAGCTGCACAATAGCCCCTCTCATCTGAAACAGCTGGTGCAACAGCTTTGGGAAAGAGGGAAAGCTGCAGATCAAAACGGCTCTAAAGGATTAGAAGGACTCTTTAGTTGTGTTCTTATGGGGTATTATTTGAATCTTTGATCTTTTGTGCTTTTATTTTAGAAAGGATTGCGATCATGTTTTTTGTGAAAGAGAGAGTGGTTAGGGGTTGGACAAATGTTAATATGATGATAGTTATCCTAGTGACCTGGGATTAAGACATCCCAGAATGGGGTACTTTTGTTAGATGTGGTTGAAGCCTATTTATATCATGCAACGTATTTCTGCTCCTTTCCAAACAGATGTTGCTACTTGTTCTATGAGTGTTGGTCAGTTGTAGTTAATACCTTGATGATTATAATTGATTGATGTAAAAAATAATAGATGTAAGTAATTGCTTGAAATGAAGGATACATGCCGAGTAGACTGCTGAAACAATGGGATCATTTTATGTACACCCTGCATGAAAAGCATTTTTCAATAACTTAGTTGTGTTTAGAGTTAAAACAATCCCCGTTGGCTAGTGCTACTCACCTCACATACCTGCACCCCCACACAGATAGACACAGCCCACAGCAACTCATGTGTATTTCACAGTGAGTAGTCTGTGTACCCATGAGTGTGTGTATGCAGCCTGCTCAGCCAGAAATTGCATCAATGGCTGTGTGGTTTTTGCCCAATGTTACTATGGTAACTGCACTGAAATTGCCTCATAAGAGAGTGAATTGTTCATGTGTGGATGAAATGAAACCGAGGATGGAGAGTCATGGAAATAAGGTACAAACAAGGTTGAGGAGTTTATGAATTGGAAAGTAAAAAGACGGGAAGATTTGTAAGTAAGTCGGATGGATGAAGGTCAGATGAAGAGTATGAAGACAGAAAAAGATGAAATGTGTGACAGATTAAAATGAGTATATTAGGGCTGCACGATATATCGTGTCGTGACGATAATCGCGATATGCACATGCGCGATATTGACATCGCGTGGACGTGCGATTTAAAAAAAAATGTTTTTAATTATATTATTTATTTATTTTTAGGACTTGCGATATTAAGTAGGCAAATTAACTCAAACACGTCATGTTACAATTATTTTGCTGCTTGCTACAAAAGGAAAACTCACGCGGCTCTCATGTCAGGGGTACTTGAGTGAGTGACAGCAAACCAATCACAATCAAATCTCCGGTGATTAAAGGTCAAAACACTGAATAAAGTAGTTTCATCTGTTTCTCCAGAGCAGTTCGGCGCTGCTAACCGAGCTAGCTCAGCTTGTTGCTCTGATAACTTAAGATCCAGACGTCTGTGACTAAAATCCTTCATCTGGTTAAATATAGTTAAAAAAATACCAATTGTATAGCATTAAAGTTCAAGAAAGGATGGTTTGCGGGAAAAAAAAACGGTCTTTTCTTCAATTCCTGTATGTTTTCATATCGCAATATATATCGCAGGGGGGGAAAAAATCGCAATGTCAGTTTTTTCCAATATCGTGCAGCCCTAGAGTATATGGATAAGTTGAAAAAGTTAAAATAGAGATAAAGGTTATATAGTGTCTTCAGTCTCCTTAAAGGGGACCTATCATGCAAAATGCACTTTTGTACGTCTTTTATACATGAATATGTGTCCCCGGTGTTCCAGGGAACTCACCAAGTGTCAGAAAACACAACCCTCTCTCTTTTCCTCCATACCCAAATCTCTAAAAACGGGGCTGCAACGGATCTGATACAGACTGATCAAGATTTGAACATTTTGACGTCAGGACGGAGGAGCTGACCTATCAGGGGAATGAGAGGTTGCCGTGGCATGGTAACAGCATGGTAACACGACGCTCGTAACTCGGCCCCCTCCTTTGCAGGGGGGCGTGGTCAGCTGCAGCGCATGCAAAGACGGTGGAGGAGTGTAAAATAGAGCGAAATGAGGCATGGCTAAAATGCATGATCTGTTTGGTATTTTGAAAAATAAAACGTATAAATATACCTTATATAGGTATGGCCCGACAATATATTATTCAAATATAGCATGATAGGTCCACTTTAAATATCAGTGTATAGGAGCTGTTTCACAAATGTTCATGCAGCAATCACTTCATTGCAGTCTTCACTGCCTTTCATCGTGGAGAGCCTTTGTGTTTTGTCCACAGAGGAAGTCTGTGTGTGTGTGCGTGTGTGTGTGTTCGAGCGAAGTGGTTAGTGGTTGTTAGGTTCTCATAATATGAATGTGAACCCGAGGCATGGAACCAGTGCTGCCCCAACTTTATTTAAATCTAAATCCCTCACCATCCACTTCCAATTTGAATAATAATAATAATATTTGAATGGTTCTGCAGCTGGCTTTTAAGGCAGGAAACATGAGTGGATGAGACACAAACACAGTGGTAGCTTCTGCCTGTTTCAAACTACTTTGTGTGACATTTCGGCCAATCCAGTGCAAAGCCAAGTTATTTTTACCTTTTTTCAACTATAGCTGGAATTTGAGGTGGCAAAGGAAACTGGTGTGGGTCAATAAACATGGAGTCACACAAATTAGTGAGTTCTTTGTTTGTTTTAAACTTCATTGAGTTACATAATGATTTGCTGTTGGAGAACATATGGGTCTGTCATTATCCAGAATTAAATGACAGACCAGTGTTATGACTGTTTGTCAAATAAGTGGGCGATAAATCTGTTGTTTCTTTTTACTAAATCTTTATTTGTAAGGCTGAACCTTACTGTAGGAACCTTACAGTGAAGGTCTTTCAGAGTCACATCTACACTTTTTATGGATGGTAATGTTGGTCATTCTGTATTCCACTTTGGACCATTGTCATCACACAAGTGTGTTTCCAGCAGCGTGTTCAGCTGGCTGAGCATGTCGGCGGTGGATTCCATCAGTGAAGGGCCTGGCGACAGACTGCATCCCTCTGGGGGTCAGTGGCTGTAGCAGCACCTCAAACAGTAGTCGGTGCCCTCATTGGCATAAAGGTAGAGTTTTTAAAGATTTCCTAAACAAGCCTGCAGTTATCCAGTTTCAGACGCCATTATAAGACAGATGACTCTTGCACAAGACAAACTCACCCAAAGGTCTGGGAATGGAATAACACCAATGCAAAAGCCTGCTACATTACATCTTTGTTGCTCTTTCATTTAATGTTGAAGGCCTTACATTTCTTTCTTTGCCTACTTATTTATTTTGTGACTTGCAATTGAAAAGCATTTGGTAAAATAATACTAAAAGGAAAGTGGTGAGACAGTAAACAGTCAAAAGCATCCTGAACTTCAAGACTAATTAAATCTGTCTGAATTGCAGGCAGAGCTTCGATAAGAGCCATGAAGGCTGAATGGCTCTTATGGGTGGCAATGACAGTCGATTAGCCATCACATTCTTTTAGGTCTAAAACATCTCCCCAAATGGATTGCTATGAAGGTTTGTACAGACATCCATGTTCCCCATATGAAGAGAACCTCTGAAAAAGGGATAGATTGTCTTTTCCACTAGCGCCACTTCAATTATGAGTGAAATGTCTCAACAAGTATTCAATGGAATGCCATTCAAATATGCTTCATAGTATGAGTTGTATTACATTTGGTGATCCACTGACTTTTCATCAGGTCTAATTCTTATTTAGCCCAGTCGTTTATAAGATCAAATACCCGCAAAGCCAATTCCAATCAGTACTTTGTGTTTTCCCCATTAAACTGTGGGTTTTCTCCGGAAGTTTTTCCTTGTACAATGTGAGGGTCTAAGGACAGAGGGTGTCGTATTGTCATACTGATATTCTGTACAAACTGTGAAGTCCACTGAGACAAATGTAACATTTGTGATATTGGGCTATATAAATAAACATTGATTGATTGATTGATTGATTTAGCATGCTAACACGCTTAACTGAGATGGCGAACATTTTACCTGTAAAACATCACCAGTTGTTAAGAGCATGTTGACACAAGTAAATTGGTTTATCTTTTACAAAATAGTTTTTTATTTGATGAATATGGACACTTAAACGCAAAAATAAACTACCCAGCTAGACATTTTTTGTTCTAAAAACATTCTTAAAATGTTTGGTGATAACATTGTTAGAACATTATGCCCTACTATTCTTAAAACGTTTTCAGCGGGAAGTTTTTGTTTGGTTCCCAGAATGTTCTTCTGAAAGGTAGGATAATGTTCTTTAAAAACATTCTTAAAATGTTTGGTGATAACCTTCCTAAAATGTTTTTGACAACATTGTCAGAACATTATGCCCTACTATTCTTAAAACGTTTTCAGCAGAAGCTTTTATTTTGGTTCCCAGAATGTTCTTCTGAAAGGTAGGATAACGGTCTCTAAAAACATTCTTAAAATGTTTTTGATAACATTGTTAGAACATTATGCTCTACTGTTCTTAAAACGTTTTCAGCTGCAAGCTAGATTTTTTTATGTTGCCAGAATGTTATTATTTTAGAGAAGGATAACATGCTTTATGTTTAAAACATTATGCAAATGTTCTGTGGTAACAATTTACTAAAATATTTTTACATCATTAGAACATAAAGACATAATATTCCTGTAATTGTTCAACTCAAAATTCCTGGGTAACTGGACTGACCACTGTAACTATTGGAATTTGACTATTAACACATGTAAAAGGATGACTCGGAATCAGCTGGTGAAAGTAACATTTGTTTATTAGAAAAGGGGAGCTGGGAGTGGAGGTTGGTTATGGCAGCAGTGGGAAACAGTTGTTCCAGGGTGGAGAGGCCTGGCTGGTCTTGGGAGTGTGGAAGGCCTTGGATTCCTCCTGGGAGAGACACAAAAATGAGTGTGAGGCAAAAGTTGTCAAAGAATATGCTGGCAAAAAGCTAGAGCGGCACGCAACAAACCATTCACGGCAACAATCCGGCAGGAAATGAGTGCAGGCTGCAGGCTTTCATAGTGTGGCTGATGAGCAGGTTGCAGGTGTGGTTGATTGGAGATTGCTCCCAGCCGTGTAGAGCAGACCAGCAGGCAAGTGGGGGGAGAGAGAGAGACACACAGTAGAAACAAACACTAACAGGGGTTTAAGGGACGGGCAGTGACAGTCGGTCCGTTCTTCTATATGTCTGTCTTTGGTTTTCTAAGTGTTATTCGATCCATATGAGAATAAAGATATGTGCATAAACAACAAAAACACTTGGGGTATAATGTTCAAACAATGTTATCACCAAACATTTTAAGAATGTTTTTAGAGAACGTTATCCTACCTTTCAGAAGTACATTCTAGGAACCAAAATAAAACTTCTCGATGAAACCATTCCTAGAACAATGAATGGTAACATTCTCAGAATGTTTTTAGAACCAACAATGTCTAGCTGGGAACTCAGACATGCCTACGCAAACATGCAATATCATGAATTACATGCTTGTTTTTTTTTTAAAAAGGAAAATGAGATCAAAAATCAGATTTTTTTTAAACATCCTTTTCAAACAAATGCAACAAGTTTGTATTTTAAAGCGCATTACAAATAAATCTGACGTTGACCATGATTAATATTTCGCATCACAGGAACGTTTTATAAAAAAAGAATAACCTCCTGAAAACATTATCCAAATGTTGCTTTCAAAACATTCTTCTTTTGTTATCATGTAACATTGAGGGAACGTTTTATAAAGAACATCTTTAATGTGTTACCCAACAACGTCCAAAACACATCCTTAGAATATTGCAGGCAAAACGTTCCACCTTTGTTAACATATCACATTAAAGGAACGTTTTATAAAAAACTTTCTGTCATCTCAGGCCTCAATAACATCCTCAAAACATCCTCTGAATGTTGCAGTTAAAACGTTATGTCTTAGTTAACCTTAAACCTTATAGGAACATTATTTGAAAAGATAAACATCCTAAAAAGGTTCTTTGAACATCAGATGAAAACGTTTCTTTAAAACCTTATTAGAACCAATAGGTAACGTTAGCCAAAGTTGTGAGAACGTTCCCCGCTAGCTGGGTAAGAGGGGGTTAACACATTTTTTCAAAGCTAAACAACGGTGGATGGAATGTTAACCTGTTAAGCCCGGGAGCCCCCGGGGGTGGGGGCCCCTGCAACATCTTGCAAGAAACAGCGGCTGAGGGCTTCTTAACATTTAACAAACTATGAATGTGTCATACCCACTTAACGGGAAGAAACTCAGCTACCTGACGATATGAACCATTTTTACCGAAACAAAACACAGGTCTAACGCCGAGCCTCTGAATTAGCACTAAGCGAAAGAGTGCTAACGCACTTATTAGCACATAACTCACGGTAGAAATATTTTATACTTCATCGGATCTGCACAAACTAGATATCATATGAAAGCTGAGATTCTACAGATTCCAATGGTATACGTATCATCACTATGCGACCAAAACTCGCGGCAGCGAAAGCCAGCAAAGACAACACACAACTTCACTTTACGTGGCCAAAGCGGCAAATACGTCTTACCTTCGCTGTTTTCTGAACAAAGGTTGTGTTCAACGGCATTAAAACGCATATAAACGCTGCTGAAGGTTAATCCAATGTCTCTGTGTCACTTTGAAATGATTACTGATAATCCATCATCATATTTATGTCAATAAACTGAGTTTTCATATAGAGTATATGAGAGCTGTAACCAGGGGCGGACTGGCCATCGGGACGTTCGGTAATTAGCCTACTTGCGGTACCAAGGTGGGCCGGCGGTACCGAAGTGAGCCGGTCGAGAGTCCCGGGCAGATTTGTAGTCCCAGTCCGCCCCTGGCTGTAACCCAGCTTCCGGTTTTGGGCATGCTGGCTGCGCATCACTCTCATTCACCAATGGTAATGTTTAGATGGATTCAGGAACTCTCTCTCGATTCTATTGGCTCTATCGGTTAAAAAGAGGTGTCAATCACCAAATTCGACCGATGGGTTCCAGAGATATGGCAAATGCACCCAAATGACCCCAGAGGTGGGGTTTTTTTTCTAAACCTCTCTAAAAAGGTCAAATTTCACTTGTTTTGCATCAATCTTGATACAGGGTACTTATTATATGTTAACGTTTGGATTTCCCTTTTGTAACTCTGATTCCAGTCTCCAGGTTATCTTGTTTTTATTGATATATGTGCAGCTTGCTAAATGTTGATGTTCTTCAGTGTTATCTTCCTTTCCCAGCGGTTTAGCTGAGCTCAGTGTGGCTGTGCAAACAGTAGTCTGTGGTAGAAATTAACAAAGTAGAGTGTCAAATATAATTCCTTTCATCAAAAATCATTCTTCTACTCATGTGTGCCACTCAAGTGCTCTCTCCCTTTGATCATGGTTATGTCCCACCCAGACTTCAGAGCTGTTTTTATCATCATGTTTACCAATGAGAGGTAGAAGCTTTTCTGTAGCATTAGCCACCCGGCTGATTATTTTACAGTTTTCTAGGGCACTCAAGCTTTTCCACCAGGTTCTAGATCATTTGACACTCTGATAAGTTATCACTTCTCAAATATCCTTGCTTACACTGTGGAATTTCCTCAGTAGTAGCCTATGTTGAACCTTGGGAGCAAGAGGTCCGGGTTTCTGTAGTGCCTGCCTTGGATTGTTGTTGGTAGACTGAAAGCCTACCAACTTAATCTTTATCATTTCTCTATGGTTGTCAACTAGACACTGAAGTGACCTGCACCTAAGGATGTGAGAAAGAAACTTTCAGCAGTCGTTGTCATTTCCTACAGTTTCCTTTAGCCAGTTGTATTCAAGGACTTTGCTACGGGGTTTGAGTACACAAGTGACTCATTTCCTGAGAGTTTTCAGAGTGAAGGCCATATCAGGACTAACAGAGCAATGCCGGGCTGTAGGCATGCCAGACATAAATACATACAACCTAAACACAAGATAAAGTATGTTTGGGAAATACTGCATTCTGCAAACAGTTCTTACAATTGTATTTTGATAGCATAACGTTTTATGATAACACAGGCTAAAATAGGAGTATGACTATACTGCCATCCACCAAAAGAACATGGTTACTGTATTGACAGCACAATGAGAGCAGAGCAGGCACTTCCTGTATGTGTCACCCAAAGGGCAGATAGAAAACAGACTCAGAACTCTTCCACTGGTGCTCCGTCACTCTTTCCCTGTCTCTGACTGCCCTGTATCTGGAGAGATCATATCTGTAGAGACCAAAGCCAATAATGTTAAATGAATAAATAAGACATTATGAGATAAATATTCATGCATTTGCATAGTTATAACATTGTGAAATAACCCTCTGTAATTCTAATTAGGGATGCACAATTAATCAAAATGGAAACATGGGAAATATGGGCTAGTGCAATATTGAAATCGCAGGAGGTGCAATATTTGGTCTTTGTTAAAGGTAAAACATGTGAAAATATATTTCTGAATGAAGGATAGTGGAGATGCAGAGAAGTTCTCCAAATCGTATTCTGCAAACTTGAACCCAACCTCAAATATCTTTCTTTGTTCCAGATAAAAAAATCACTCCATGGCCATTTTGTATCTTTCTTCAATGATAATAAGTAGGGATGTCCCGATCACCTTTTTTTGCTCCCGATCCGATTCCGATCATTTGATTTTGACAATCTGCCGATACCGATTTTTCCCGATCCGATCTTTATGCAATGCATTAAGAGAAAAAAAAGGTAACAGATAACGGCTGGTCATCCAACGCGATGAATTCAGCTATCTTGGCTGTTATTTTTTTGGCCAGTGAAACAGTGAAAACACTTCTGGGGCAGTTTCTCTTTCCTTTTAAAAGTCTCTGAAAGTGTCAGTTGTTTCAGTGCCTTTACCCGAGTGGCCGCTGTGTACTCCTCGTGTTGTTGTTGGTGTTTGTTTCTCAGGTGGCGTTTCTCTGTTCTTTCCACCACGCGGAACCTCCGCCTTGCAAACATTGCATCTGGCTGTTACACTGCCTTCGCTTTCAATTTTATAGTACTTCCAAACTCCTGACATTTTCTCTGTCCCGACTCCCGAGGCACCAGCTGAACGTAGCCTCTTGTTAGCTTACTGCTACTATTAGACACTGCGCCCACTCTGTTGCCAGATTTGACAGAAATAAGCAACCAGGTCTATGAAAACAAGCCCAAAAGAAGCAACACATACATGATGTTGTGTAATTTTAAACCAAAACGAAGGCCTCAGGATGACTTTAAGACATGAACATGGTCATTTTTGTTTTGTAACATTCAATAAAATAATAAAAATATTTTATAAAAAAAAAAAAAATAATTCCCAATCCCCGATTTTTTTCTCCCGATTCCGATCTTTTGAAAATCACGTGATCGGCTCCGATCCCCGATCACGTGATCGGATCGGGACATCTCTAATAATAAGAAAATGTGTGCAAACATGATCAATTCCTCCAAATTGCAATTGAATTTCAGTCAAAATAATTATAATTATAAAATATTATCTCATCCCTTTTTTACACTAACAGAAATTCATTGGGCCATTTCCACCATTTTAACATAAGCTAAACTAAAACAATGGATCCATCTATAAACAAGTCAGACATTTCTAGTCAAACAAGTGATTGTAATAAATAGAGTAAACGTAACGTGTTAGTTGAGGTATTTTATTACATGGAAATTGAAATGGACTGTAAACAGGGATATAAAGCTTTGTCTTGTTCATAAAGACCTGCACTACAAACACTGATACTGCTGCAGGGAGAGGATTAAGTCATTATTTATCAAGGTTATGAATCTGAATAATATTTGTTAAGAGGCTATGCTCAAATATAATTGGACTTCACCACTGTTTCCTTCCAGTGTGGCTAAAGTGAGTTAAGTGTTTGTGTGGAGATGTTATAGACTCATTAAGCCTGTTGGGCATATGGCAGTACACAGAGCGGGTTGCCATGGAAAGTTCCAATATTTTGTAAAAAGGGAGGATTTTAGTCCTGATAAATGTAAAGTCTAAAAAGAAGGGGTGCTTACATTTTGGGTTCATACCTTGGTCAAGGCACTGTGTCCTTGGCTTAAAATGCTGGGTATGCTTACAAGGGTTCCAGGCCTCAAAAGCATCACCTGACAATGGAACCACTGAACTCCTTTACAAAAGTAAAGTAGAATTCAATAGATATATTTCACGCCAAGTATTTTTAGATAACAGACTCTACGACCTTTTGTATATTGTTGTTGTCACAAGCATTGATCATAGAGCCTGTCAAACCTTTGCACTCTTCATTTACCATAGTTATAATCAAGCAATAACAGTTTATGATTGCAAAAATGTCAAATAACTTCTTATATATGTATCTGCTGTCATGACATGAATCCCCTCCTAAAACCAATCCCTCTCATCTCCCTCTCTCCCAGCTGTGAGCCGAGTGATTGACAGGACCTAAAGACATGGGGAAGCAGAACAGCAAGCTCCGCCCTGAGGTGATGCAGGACCTCCTGGAGAGCACCGACTTCACAGAGCACGAGATCCAGGAGTGGTACAAGGGCTTCCTGAGGGACTGCCCCAGTGGCAACCTCTCCATGGAGGAGTTCAAAAAGATCTACGGTAACTTCTTCCCCTACGGTGACGCTTCAAAGTTCGCCGAGCATGTCTTCCGCACATTCGATGCCAATGGTGATGGGACAATAGACTTTCGGGAGTTTATCATCGCATTAAGTGTGACGTCACGTGGAAAGCTGGAGCAGAAGTTGAAATGGGCGTTCAGTATGTACGACCTGGACGGAAACGGGTACATCAGCAAATCTGAGATGCTGGAGATTGTTCAGGTGAGTGTGCATGGAGGCTGCAAGGAAAAATAACTAGTTGATAAACTAGATGTTGCAATAGATAAATCTATCATTTTTAAATCATAATTATCATTATGATTAAAAAATATATTAAATGATCATTGCCAATTTCTTTTCTTTTTTAAAAGATCGATTACAAAGACACATGTTTTCTTAAGTCTGTAGATTACAATTCTTAGCCTTTTTCAAAAATTGTGCTTTTCGCAGCTCGATTACTGCACTAGTACATATGGCGATTTAAAGGGGACCTATCATGCAAAATGCACTTGTGTACGTCTTTTATACATGAATATGTGTCCCCGGTGTTCCAGGGAACTCACCAAGTGTCAACAAAACACACCCTCTCTCTTTTCCTCCATACCCAAAATCTCTAAAACGGGGCTGCAACGGATCTGATACAGACTGATACAGATTTGAAATATCTCTGACGTCAGAAACAAGGAGCTCCGCCTATATGGGCAACTCTCCACCTATCGGGGGATGAGAGGTTGCCGTGGCATGGTAACAGCATGGGTAACAGCATGGTAACATGACGCTCGTGCCTCACCCCCCTCCTTTGCAGGGGGGCGTGGTCAGCTGCAGCTCATTTGCCACAAAATCAGCCCTTGCAAAACAGGGCTGGAATACAGCAATAGAGCGAAATGAGGCATGGCTAAATGCATGATCTGTTTGGTATTTTGAAAAAAAAACGTCACAGACATGTTTTATATAGGTATGGCCCTACAATATATTATTTCAAATATAGCATGATAGGTCCACTTTAAGTAAAAATGTTGCAGCCCTATTGAACAGACTATGGCTGACAAAAGAGCCCAGTGTCTAAAATACAGAAAAACAGGACAGATACTGTATTACATTAACAGAAAATCTGTTTCTATCACATGTTGGCAGTCTCTTCTGAATGCATCAGAACGCATAGACACATACACACTCACAGAAACACAGCAATTGTTACATTAGCCAAGGCAAAGTTTGTTATATTTTGATTGTAGGTAATGCCACTGTATCCATAACACGCTTATTATGAGAGCAGGGAAAACATTTTAAGAACAGGAGGACAAACGGCTGTGCTCCATGAAGGGAGGGTCTTACAGTCTTACAGTGATGAAGGTGGTGATCTTACCAGTCCTGCTATTTAAATGATACAGTTAAATAAAAAAGAATTGGTGCATGGCTTTCCCAATGCAATCATTAGCAAATGTTGTAACGCCTACTTGTTTTTTCATATTTGCTAAAAGCAGCCTTTTGCAGGAAAGATGAGGGAAGGACGTTCATATTAACAGTGTTAGCCCTGAATGTTAAACTCTTGTTAATGAAGGTACATGGGGTCTAAATGCCCTTTAGGCTGTGTGGGCTTTCAGAGATTCTTTAAAGTCACATAAGCAATGTGATTGTTTTAATGATTGTTAAGAGATTATAGATCGCATTAACATCACATCACATTTGAGTTCTGTTCATAGAAGCATTGCAGGCATTTGAATCGAAATACATTCAACAATATGTTTAACCAGATTGTAAAATGAGAGTTAAAGGTTACATTCTGTCTGTGTTCATGTTTAACTGTTGTACTTTACGTTTACAGTCAAATATTTGGAAGTTTTCTTGGTGGTGCAGCAGGGCACTTCTTACCTTTTCATAAAGAAAACAACAAAAGTGAAGCAAGCATTTCCTTCACAGGAGCTTCTCATGTAAAAATACTTTTAAATGTGTGCATGCCTGCGTTACAAAAAAATTACCATAACAGTAGGCACTTAAAACGGCAATGTTGTAGACTCAGGTCTCTGCCAACAGGTGTTCTGAGCAAGTGAAGATGACCACTGACAGCACTTTTGTCCAATGGTAGTTTGGCTAGTCGCTAACTTTATATATGGTATTTGGAAGATTTTTTTTGTTCATTTGGATCCACATTAGCATTAGGAGCAGCTACTCTTGCTTGGGGTGTAGACAGTGCAGTGTACAGTGGATTTTCCTCTGAAAACTGCTTGCTGCAATAAAACCAAAACACTAAGCTGAAAGACACACACTTGAAAAGAAGTGCAGTCTGGTGATCATTTGTCGCTTTGTCCCTATGAGTGACCCCATTCACATTACATACTGTATAGTCAATCATCCGTTGTTATTCTAAAAAAGATTGATTATAGCCAGTTTTGTCAGATTTTCCGCTTTTTCTGTTTGAATATTATATGTGTCTCCTATAATACCTTCACAGTCCTAAGTTTGTATTTTAATGTTTTGAATATTAGTTGCTCTACTGATTCAGATATCTGATGGATTTCAGGCTAGTCATGGCCAATCCCAGCCAATATGAATCTATAATGCCTCCCTACCTCACGACGGCAGTGATTCAGCCTGAAGCTTTCCACGACTGTCCACTTCCCATTAAAGCTGGTGCTGTTCCCAGGATTGAAAGAATAGACAGCAGTGAGTGCAGGGCTCATCAGTGGATGTGAAGAAGAGGAGAAGCCTGTTGAAAAGTTGATAGTTGCCTTAATTAGTGAATGGTTGTGAGTGTACTTGTCATTCTTCAGATATGTGTGTGTGTAGTTGTTAAGGGCTTCAAATGTGTCCTCTTCCACTATGCATGCAAAAAGCAGTAAAGTAGTTCCAAGTCTATTTTGATTGTGGCTTTTGAAATCTAGTAGCTGGTACTCTGTGTTTTACTCATTAAATTAGGATGTTTACTTTCAATTGTTGTGGTGCACTTTTAGAGTCCAGGGTCATTTAGTTTCTCTCGGGTGCCTCGGGCCACTCAGAAGCATTTACACAGAAACACATTCAGTATTCATCTATCTTCATGTCTTCATTGGCTGGTTCAAAGCCTCTGCATAAAGAAGGCAATCATAAGAGAATCATTTTCAGATGGAGTTGAAGTTGAAATATGGCCTGTACTCTGAGTTAAGCCTGCAGCTCAGTGTTGTTACAATATCTGCTTTCAGCCGCTGGATCTCATAAAGCTGAATCCTTCTATTTCCTGTTGCATATCTGGTTACAGGGAGTGGGAAAAGGAAAATCAAATGTTTTTACCAAAATATAGAATGCAAAAAATGTTCCACAAATTTCAGTATTAGTAATGCAGCACTAGTTAAGTTTAGGTTTAGAGAAATAAGAAACAAGTGATGACCATTATGCTAATGTTATCATATGAGCGTGGCTCTAGGGATGGATACTGTATTTGGAATTCATGTTCTCCAGATGATGAATCATACTGACTTCTGGTGATCGGTAAGTGATCATAAATAGATCACTTAACAAAAGTTAACATCGCATTAACCTATTACATTTGAGTTCTTTTCATAGAAGCATTGCAGGGATTTTAATCGAAGTACATTCAACAATATGTTTAACCAGACACTCAGGATGTCCATAGTGACAGTCCAGAGATGAAAGAAGACAGGTCAGGGGGAATCTTCATTTGTTTGTCACGGTGCCTCACTATAAATGCACTTCTGGAGATATGGAAAATGTGCCCCACTTATTCCAATAACAAAGCTTCTGTTCCCATGTTGCTGAGTGTATCTCTGTAAGTTGCTAATCATGCTCCAGTAAAAAAGAAGATGAAAAGAGACACAAAAAAACACATCTTCATGCGCCACCTAGCTAATAACAAAAACTAAAAGAGCCCCTGCTGTAGTAGTGCAGACATTGCAATGCATCTGCTTTAGAGAACCCAGATTGTACGACTACATGCATGCAACAGCACATTATGCACCTTATTTCGCTGGATGGGATCTTATCCATCACCAGTGGCGACTGGTCATTAGGGGCAGGTGGGGCACAGCCCCACCTAGTGTCAGCAGAAAGTATTACAAATAATGATTACAAAAATGCAAAAAAAAAATAAAAAAATATATAAAATATATTTTAAGATCATGTTTAATCATCTGATTCGTCTGTACATTGCTGTTTTAGTCTGTGTTCTTCTAATTAGTGTGTCTACAGTCACAGTGTGTGCCTATTGAGCTGTTTAGAGCCATGTGGGACAAAACCTGATTATGCCCCTTCCTCTCGCTGTGAAGTCAACGGTGACTGTAAAAACTACACTGCGCATGCTCAGAGTATTTTGTAATGAAATGTGTGTGGCAAAAAAATAATGACCAGAGGGGCATGGAGCTACCATCCCCACCATACGTCATCTCAAATCATTCAGAGCTGATTGGCTGTAAGTACGTGTGCCGCGAAAAGTGTGGTGTGTGAAGAGGAGACGAGAGAGCTGCAGTGACGCGTCCTAAAACCAGGAAGTAAGCTGCGCATGGCTTCCCTCGACAAAAAAGCAATGAGATTTCTCCAGAGGATTTTAGAAAATAGCTGGAAATAAGATCTGTGGGAAACGTACCTGTTAGATAAATGCACGTTTTGATCAGCCGGATAACATCCACATGTCTACCCTACTTTTATAATTTTTTTATCATAAATCTATGGCTTAGATTTATGATAGACTTTTGAAACTACAAGAACATAAGGAGGACTTTTACAAAAAAGTAATAGAAATGTTTGTCCAGAAGGATAGGCAAATGGACTTCATCTTCAAGTCAAGGTAAGACCGCCATTTGATTGAAAATGGGATCTTACTAAGAGAGAACAATTCAATATTTAAATGATCAAATGACATTTTTTGGGTATCCTTTTGTTGAACTGTCTGTTTAAAATTAATCGAAGCATCAGACAAAAAAAGCTTTTGAAAATAATATTATATTTTGGTTTAGGTCAAATATAATATTTGTAAACCTGAAGAGTCAGTGCCAGTGCCTCACCAGCCATGAACCTCACTGCACGTCACTGCAGAAGCTTATATATAGACATCTACGTTTTTTGTGCCCCACCACTTTTGTACATATAAAAACGCCACTGTCCATCACACCAGTGTTATTGTGAACACCACTGGCAAATGCTTCACCCAAGCCCCTTTCAATCCCCCCACCGTGACCTCAATATTTTATATTCACAAACCTCTATTTGCCACATGAGTAAGAGCTGCTAGCTAATGGTCTCTCCTGTGTGTAAATGCTGCTGATGCTCATAATTAGCCTTGCCGTGGGAGTCATTGAATGAGATGGATGGCAGACAGTACGGCTCTTCTTTTTCAGATAATGACAAAATCTCAAGTCCGGGAGTAAATAAGAGGTCTCAACCACTCACCAACAGCTGACCTCCGTCTACCTCTCATCTGAGCAGACGGCACAGAGGGAAGCTCCCTGTCTCCATTGAAGAGTGCATTCATACCATAGATTAGAAAGACTGAACAGAATAGCAGGTTAGATAAGTCGCCATGGGAAACACATTCATCTTTTGTGTGAGGGTGAGGAGAGACTTTGCATTCTGTGTGTGTGCTTATTACTGCAGGACCACTCAAATGGTGCTCTGTGGGTGCACTTAAGTCAACAACTTGACTTTCTTTCTTTCATTTTCTCTTACTATATTAAATGTTGGAAAACAAACACAAGGCAAACTAAATCTTTCTTGGATTTTGACTAGTGGACGACCTCCATCACTTTTCTTCTTTGTCTTAAACTGCATTTTCCTCACCTGACTCTGTATCATTTGATGTGGATGAAGTGTAGAGGGGAGATCATAAGAGTTATGTGCTGATGCTTCTCTTATCCCTCTCGTTCAAAAGGCCACATAATAGTCCTAGCTTTCTAACTGTTTTTTGCTATCCTTCATGCGGCTCAGAATATTTCCGGTTTCATTAGAGACACTAAAAGCTCTCTGCTGGAGGAGTGTGTAAGAACTATCTTTTTTCTCCTTGTGGTAATCAGGTTATACAATACATGCTGCTTAGACCTCTGAAGCTTGATGACATCTGTCTAAAATGTCAAATCAACATATGTGTAAAACAGATAACGGATGTAGGCTCTATTGTTATATTTGTGAGAGAAATGCAGAGAACTCATAGTAGGAGGTGAGAGGGGATGTGGAGGATACACCAGCTGGTCGGGTGTCATGGGTGAAGAAAGAAAAGATAGAAAAATCAATCCAATAAAGAGGGTGGCTGCAGGCTGTGGATCAGGGGAATAGAGGATCAAACCTTCATACAGCAGCTCCTCTCAGGGACTGATGGGCCTGGGATCTGATCTCAGATCTGTAAACACTGATGCTGTTGCTGCTATTCTATATTCTTCTAACTGTTTTATCTCAATACTTAGTGACTTCTTTATCCTCTGTGGAATTCACATCCAGACCAATGAGTTCCTAGATGATATCTGATATATCATGTATGTGTTGTTAAGTTAGGCAAAGGTTATTAGGAAGAAATGGATTTGTTCGAGATTCCCAGTCTTATCAACAATGACCTCCTGAGTAAAGATTGTCCTTTTCTGTTTGGTATAACTCTTCATTAAGCAAGAAATAAATCATATTACTTTACAAAAAAATAACTATTTACAATTAGTTTTACAAGTGACACAGTGTAAACCTTTTGTATACTGATTATTTTCTTATTGAATACAGGACTTTAGTGCAAAATTAACCTTACAGAATCAAGTGCAATCATAGAGGAAAATCAATATTTCCATATATACACACTTTCTAAATTGCATAGTAGGTATGTGCTTGTTATCTGTTAAGGTGTTGTAATTGTGTACTACAATTTCTTGATATAATCCCTCTTGGTTGTCATGGTTTTTAATTGGATTTACGATCTCTTCCACCAGGTTTCTCCCTATAATGTTGTTAATTAGTCTTCACTGTACAGGCTGTTATGAAGCCCTGGTGAATACATGAATATAGCCTCTGAGTAGACCACTGCTCACTCACTTGGACGGTGTTTGTCTGATCTGAAAGTGTGTGTGTTCATGGTCAATAAGGACCATTCATAATCAATGGAGCTCCATGGCTCCGTTAAGCACTGTGTGAACTCCAGATCCTTTCACTTTGTATTGGTTGCTTGTAATTTGGGGATTTAGAAATGTAATCTTTTCCCCTGCGTTTCCCTGGATTAGACCAACAGTGAAACCCCTCAACATGTAATAGTAGCTAAATGTATCAAACAGTCACAGCAGTTTGAAGGATTTAGATTAATAAGAGACCCTGCTCCAAACTGAAATGAAGACTGATATTGAGCGAGGTTCCTCAGCTCCACGGTGACCCAGGAACAGAGCCGCCCCGCCACTGTGCATAAACAGCACCTCTTTACAGCCCCCGCTGCACTGCAATCACAATCAGCCTCCTCTGTTCACACGTCAGCGCCCCCTCCCCTCAATCCACCTCCTTATTACAGACACAGTGGGCTGTGATTTCACTGTTTACTGCCTAACCCCCTGCAAAGCAACAGAGAGCAGAGGAGACACAACACTGATAAATAGTCTGTGAGGGGGGGTATGTTCCCATGTTTGTCTACACCCCCCCCTACCTGAAAGTGGAATCTCACAAACAGTGAAGCAGTGTCTGCAGTCTGGATGCACACACCGGAATCATGAATCACTTTGTTAGAAAAAGTGGTGGGGACACCTCTATTTAATAAAAACACTACTGCATTAAACTCCCCCCGCAAACAATACATACTGTACATATATACATACAGATATATACTTACAATACTTTCTTTGACAACTAATCAGTACTATGCTACGCTGCTGCATAGCGGGAGTAACAATTACCAACAAAATTGGCCACTTTCAAAAGTGTTGGAGACATGTCCCCAGCGTCCCCATTATAAATTCAAAATTGGGATCAATAATGTACTTCTTATCTTAAATGACGCCAGTATAAAAAACGTAATTGATCCATATGTCTCACTGGCTTGACTCGACTCCCTTTTGGTACCAGTTCCTATCCTTATTGGCAACCAATTAGAAGAACGTATTTACTTTGTCAATTGTACGGTGTAGTTTACAGCGTAGTTTCCCGGGCTGGCACGACAATAAAATAGTAATGTCCGGTTTGTGCACAATAAAACATTCTCTTCCACCATCAGTGCTCGGCAGTGTTTAACTCCTACTTTGTACTATTCACAACTTTTGCTAATGAAAAACCAAAACAGAGCAAGCCATGCTGAGTGGAGCAGTGGATGTGAGGTCAGACCTGATCCAGACATAGTCTGCACGTAATGAGAGACGGTGCACATCTGACATCACCCATGACATCACGTTGTATTCACCTAAAACAAATACAAAGAGCAGAGAAAGAAACTGCCCTACAGTTGTCACCATTTCTGAGTAAGATTTATATTGAGATAAAAAGTTCGAGAAATTAACCCATTTTAATGTAAATGAACTGTTGAAAAGAGTGGAAGTATTAACAGAGGCAAATAAAACGTTTTAAAATAATGGCTTCAAAGATGAATAGGTACATGGGAGGTCATCCGTTACCGTGCATTAAAGCAATGAATTCCATATCCATCGTTCAAAGAAAACACCTGAGCATGCAGCAGCCCCCCCCCTGCAGCCAGAGAGCCAGCTTCAATACCTTTAGTTCAAATAATAAAGCGTTTAGAGATGAATTATATGACCTCCTTTATGTCTCTTTGTAGGCAATCTACAAGATGGTGTCCTCTGTCATGAAGATGCCTGAGGACGAGTCGACACCTGAGAAGAGGACGGAGAAGATCTTCAAGCAGATGGACACCAACAGAGACGGTAACTTTAAATACAAAGACTTTCAAATTCCCTTCAGTATTTCTACGGACACACACAAAAATCATTTGAATAACCTGATGGAATTGGTTTATTGATTGGTTGATTGATGAGTTTTAGTAAAATGGAACAACACAGACTTTAAACTTGCAAATGCATCGGACAGCTTGTCACTGCCACCTGGTTAGCTGGCCAGCAGCTGGCACAGACAGACTCTTTAAGGCAGACAACACTGGGTACATCAGAGGAGAGATCCAACGGGGACACATGAATGGAAGAGCTAAAACACCCCATCATTCTGTCAGTGCCTATATTACTGTCATTTGCTGTTATTTGAACAAAGTGTGTCTCAGAAGTGTTTGTTATATATCCAGTCTACAGTGGTAACGCTCAGTCTGCATGTGGTGAGAATGTGAGGTCGCTCAATGAGTTCCTGCCTTGTGTTCTTCAGGTAAGCTGTCTCTGGAGGAGTTCATCAAAGGAGCGAAGAGCGACCCCTCCATCGTGCGCCTGCTGCAGTGTGACCCCAGCAGCGCTGGGCAGTTCTAACTGAGGCTCCACTCCACCTGTGAGGCTCACACATCCTCCATTTATCAAACTCAGCCGTGTTGCCTTCAATTCTTATTAAAAACATTTGCTCACATGCCATTGCCAAACAGGGGTGTGTTCAACAACACTTTGTGAAAATATCCAAACTCTCACACAACTGGTGTTATCCCAAACATAGGCACTGTATTTTTCAAAGATCGTACTAGTTTCACACACTAGTTCATAAACAGTGTTTGAAAATGTTTTTCTTTAAAAATAGATGCTAAACAAGGGGTGAGTATTTGATATAACAATCATAAGGGTTATGTAAAGTTAACATTTCACTGGAATCTTTGAAAAGGCGACGTGGAGCTAGTCTTGGTGAGAGTTACTAGCTGCTGTTCAGGTTTCAGAAAGTGCATCAGTAGGAAGGCTGAGTTGAGTGCAGAGGAACAGGAGCAGTACAGGAGGGAAGATGTTCTGAGGCAGCGTGCAGGATGTGGGGACGGGTCCTCCACCGTGTCACGCTGTGTGACTGTTGTTCTGTTCCGTGGATGGATATGAGAGACTTTGTAGGAGCTGGAGGTGGCTTGCAGGATTTATGAAATACCGTCTGCTCTTAAAATGTGAACCGTCGTTTTATAGATTAAACTCTTTACGACACTTTCCAGAGTTAACTGTCAACATGCATTTCAAGAATATATATATAATATTAATAAGCTGGTAAAGGTGCAGCTAGTTTGAATGACTTTGTATACTGCAGGGTAGCTTGTGAATTGACTCCAGGTGGAACTAAAGTCTGATTTAAGATGGTGATTATATTCACATCATTCATCCACATCTGTAAAGTACTAAAGGTACTAAATAAATGTAGTAGGGAGTAAAAGTACACCATGTACCTCTGAACTGTAGAGGAGTAGAAGAATCTACAAGGTTAGCTAAACATTTAAATACTCAAGTAAAGTACAAGTACCTCAAAAGTGTACTTAAGTATACAGTACTTGAGTAAATGTACTTAGTTAGTTAGTCATTTTTGGTGAGATTGGGGGTGTTGAGATTGCCTCGCAGCCGCTCTGACTATGACCCCCACCTCTCCCCGCAGAGCTTCTTTGGGGAATCCAAATGCCCTCTAACTCTCTCTCCGGAGCAGACTGATGATGAAGAATGACAAGCTGATGACGATGAAGAAGACGAGCCTTCACTGCACTGAGGACATCAAAGAGGGGCACAGGAGCCCAATTCTCCAGCTGACCCCTGAGCTGTTTATCCAAACCCTCCAGACCCCCACCCGGACAGAAACTGATGAACCCCCCCCCATCAAGTTATCACACCCCACTGATTGTAGTTACCCAGGTTCCCTCAGTCCTCCTATAGGCGCGTCCGACTATAACGAAGGTCCACAGTAGGTTGTACATATACAGTATAAACTGGAGTGTCTGTATCAGTGTCTTTACTCTCTGTGCCCCAGCCTCTGTCACTCTGTGTGTGTCATAGAGTGTGTGTGAGTGTGTGTGTGTGCATGAGACAAGAGAGAGAGAGAGAGAGAGAGATAATGGTGTTGAACAGCAGGACATACTGTAGGTGAGATGATTGAATCTGCAGAGAGGACATGTGAAGTGTGTCCTTCACTCAGAACGACTACCGCTTTTAGTTTCCTCTTTTCTACTGTGAGAATGTCTACATGTGTTTGTGTATTTTGCAAACTTGATAGACTTGTTTCATATTTTCCACTGGGACAGATTAACATGAACAGGTAATATTATGCTACTATGCATATGCGCGCCTAATCAGAAGTTTGATTTTGCGAAGTCTCACTGATGTAATGGAATGAAACACATCTCATCTGTTCCAGTTTTTCATATCTGCAAGAATCTGACAAAAAGAAAACTAGTCTTTTAAAGTATTTGAATACAGTGTAGATATATTAAAGTGCTACATTTGAAAGAAATGTGAAATAATACAAAAAGGTTATTTTATGAAGCTTTTGCAGGATGTTGCGCATGCATACCAGTTTCTTTCTTTCTTCGACATGTAAATAACTGAAACCCCGTTCCTTATGTTCACTTTTTGATGTTTTTAAATGCCGCATGTTAAACAGTTGGCTGCAGGGATGCATAGACCCAATACCACGTATGCATGTGACCTATGCGCATGTGTGTTTGACGTATGTTTACGGATATCAGTGGCTAAAGGGCCAGCTGTGAGCTCGCTTCTGTACGTTGGTATGGTCACAGTGCTACCAGCAGGCAGTGTTATTGACAGCATATGGACGGCCACAGCTGACACATGGAATGGATCTCATGGATACCTTCCTGGAGGGAAGGTGTACATCAAATGAAGATGCACTGTCCAATGGGGATGCTGGGAAATCAGAGCAGAGAGCCTTTTTCTTTTTAAGTTGAGCTCAAAAAATGAATTCATCAAACATACACACAGAGGACAGAATTCTTTAACGACTGTCCCAATTGTCTAGCACAAACAGTATTATGTAAAATAAAGAAATGCTATTGGTCACGCATCAGCACAAATAAATAATAAGTATCATTTAGACAGCCCTCCAAAAAAATTAGAAAGTTGACCCGGCATCAGTGTAACCCTGCCCTGAATGTACCACACACACACACACACCACACACACACACACAACCACACCATACACACACACACACACCATACACACACCACACCACACACACACACACACACACACACACACACACCATCACACACACACACCACCACACACACCATCACACCATCACACACACCAACACACCATCACACCACCACACACACCATCAAACCACCACACACACAACCCCCCACACACACCCCCACCCACACCCCACACCCAACCCACCACACACACCCACACACCACACACACACACAGCCAAGCCGTTTCAGTTACTGCATTATATTCCGATTAGAAAAGCTTTGAATGTTTTAAATAACTGCTGTTTTTTTGTGAAGAAAAAAAGATGTAGACAAACAAACCGAAAATCACAACTACTGCAATGACACTGTCACTCTGTTGCTTTTATTGTATTTTTCTGATTTTCTGATTATTTTTTTAAGCTAAGTCAGGTGTAACAAATCTGTTAAAACAAATAGCATCTTGTGTGCCAAATAAAAACAAAACAGTATTGTATACATTTATACTGTACAAATGTTATCTGTTGAACAAATTGTTTGTAATTGTTGCATTTTGTAGGTTTTGTATGGTATCCTGTATTTAGTGACTGCAGTTTTGGAACACAAGATTGTTTTTGGTCAACTTTAAAAAGCAAGAATTAAATTTACATTTTATTGTGTGCAAGCAATAATGTGGTGTCTGCTTATTTGCAATACAGCGGTTAAACGGCAACATGAAGGATATAGTTCAGCCGAAAACCGATTGAAGACATATTGGGTTGTGCATGTGTTATAATCTAATCTAATTTTACAAACTTTTATATTTTGCCTCAAAAATCTAGTATTGCTAAGGTTCTTGTTTTTGTCATTCCAAACTACCAGGTCACTTCTTTGTTAGCATTTTTAATTTGGAATATTATCACGGAACCCAAAATACGGTAATCTAAAGTAATGCACTGAATCAGTGTTCAGTTGAGTGCAGACTGCAGTCTGTGTGCTCTGAGACCACAGATGCGGCTTTCACACCGGCGCTTTTCACTTTCTAGCTCCTCGCGGAGAGCTTTTCATGGTTCAGCTCCCGTTTCCCTTTTCAGCTCCCGCTCTGTTCACAACTGCCCAGAGCTGCCGCTGCTGCGTCATGACGTCACAGCTTTACGTCGCCTGATTTTCTCCCACAACAACAACGGGCCGGGGGACTGCGTCGGGTCGTGTTGCTTTTTTAATCATACGAAGCCAGATTAAATTAAATAACGACTTCTCCAACCTTATAGTTTTCTCCAGTGCCGTGGTTCATTGTTTATAATGTGTTTCAGCGGCATTTTACCGACACGCTGCAGTGCTGGCTGCACTTCCACGGGAGTTTATTCTCCCCGTTAGCTCCGGGTTAGCTCACACGGCTCTAAAGTATTCACTGTCTGACTGTCACACAAGCAGCTGATACATATCCCCAGTTCCCCTTAAGTGAATGTGTGTCAGTCTGAATTGACGCTGTTTGGCATCACAACGCTGTTATGAAAGTTTCTCTGGTATAACATGGGTGATGTTAGCATAGCAACCGAAGCTAACTGACTACTTGCTAAGCCGTTTTCTACAGGCACATTTTACCGGCGTATTTTTCATTATGATTCTACTTCTGATAGTCGGACATGACAACCTGTACAGCCCATGTATCTCCACAATGATCAATAACAGCGAACGGATGGTCAAAGTAAGGTTTCCTGCACGCCTCGACGTAAGAGACGTAAGCGACGCCGCGTCATAGCTCCGAAGCTCTTGCCTCTGGACCGACAATTTTTTGGAGCTGGAAGTGAACCGCATTCCGGAGCTATGACGCGCCGCCGCTGCGGTGTGAACAGGAAAAACCGGCGCTTTTCAGGCTCTAGCTCCCAGCAGGAGCTGGAAAAGCGCCGGTGTGAAAGGGGCAAGAGAGGAACACGGTGAAATCACCTCTTACAGCAGAATATTGATGAAGCTCAATCTTCTTAATGTATCGTTAATATATTTTTTCTTCTGGAGCTGAAACTGAGAGCTTTTCCCTAAACTCTCTGACTCAGTACAATGTCACCACCACCTTATTAAAAATTAAACTAATGTGTTTGTGTATTTATTTTAAGAGTTCTTTATGAAGCCAAGGCAGTGCGTGGTATTAAGGAAACACAAGCTTCTTGGTATAAAGCCGGACCTATAGATCTGTATTAAGGGATTGAAAATGTAAAAAGTATGTCCACCCACACCTCCACTAGTTAATCATCATTATTGCCATGTACCTTTACACATACATGGAATTAGCTTTGGTGTATGTTGGTGCAAACGTAAACAACATATGAAAAAACGTGGGAAGAAAAGGTCAGAAATAGTATTTTCAAAAAACAATTTAACATATAAAAAGAATAAGGACAAGTATTTACACCCAATTTAAATATACAAAATAAACACAAAAACATAACAATGAATATGTGACAATATAATATGACAAACTGTAGTGTATTATAATACTGGCTGTGGCACAGTGGCCTAGTGCGTTAGTGTTCGGATCAGGGGAGCACAGGTTCAAATCCCACTGCAGTCAGCATGTCGTTCTGTCCCTGAGACACTTCACCCCAAACTGCTCCTGTGGGGATTGCCCACAGTATTGAGTATTTAAGTCGCTTTGGATAAAAGCGTCTAACAAGTGACATGTAATGTAATGTATTATATTTAAAGTGGAGGGCTGTGCAGAAAGGTGCAAAATATAATCAGAGAAAATATAGAGAGAATTTAAAAGAGATTTCTCTTTTAGGTTATGTTATAAATATGCTATTACTCCTTAAACCTAAATGAGAATTGATTTTAAATGATACTCTGTGGGGGTCTTATAAAAAGTTTGTATTGACAATAATGTGTAACTGGTAACCTTTCTCCCAAACGGAACACACAGAATTTGAAATGATATATATACAGTGGCATTCAAAAGTATTTAACCCGACATAAAATGATCAGATTTGTTAATTCTTTATTTCAAAAGACTGACCCTACAATGAGTTGTTTTAAAGCAAAATATCTTAATGTTAGAAAATGTGTAAGACAAATGAAAAACTGAAACATGCTGCTTGGATAAGTATTCAACCCCAAAATAATATCTAAGTGTTTGGAAGTCCCTGTGTACCGTTGATTTAATAGTGAGGAAGCAGAAGCTGCATCACACAACAGGCATTACCCAGACCACCTGCTGAGGGAAGACCCCCATCACTGAGGGGCTGCAGAGCCCAGCGGCTGGAAGCAGTGAAGGTGCACAACAAAAGAAGCCATAACTGAAGAACAGTTTGTCACAAATTATGAGAGTGACCCAGCTTGGTTGTTGGACAAAGTTTACACCGATCAGCAGTGTTTCCCATACATTGATTTATTTGTGGCGGGCCGCCACAAATAAATATCGTCCGCCACAAAAATGGATCTCATAAATAAAAAAAAATTATATATATATTTTTTTTTTTTTTTTTTTTTGGTGGTCTAATGGATAGTGAGGTGGGCTGATGATCGGAAGGTTGCGAGTTCAAATCCTGCCTGGAACACCACTACTAGTGTGCCCTTGAGTAAGGCACTTAGCCCTCGGTTACTCCAGGGAGAATGTCCCTGTAATTGGTCATTGTAAGTCGCTTTGGAATAAGGCGTCTGCTAAATGCCTAAATTGTAAATTGTAAATTATATTTTTGGGAGAATAAACCCCACAGATCCTCAACTCCGGTGTGTTTCACTCATTAACAACGTGTGACGACCCCTGCCTTGTTGTCTCCTGTGGTGTGCATGGCCCTTTAATGTTTCTCCTCTGCTTGTGACGCCCTGATTGAGGACACCTGACGCCCTGATTGAGGACACCTGACGGCTGGCGGAGGATTAAGAGGCCTGAGCCAGAGTCTCGATCTCTCTCTCCCGCAGAGGACCTGACCTCGGAGCAGCCACATCGCTTCGTCTTTTGTTTTTCCTTTGTGTTAGTTTTTTAGTTTACGTTAAGCTTCTGTTAATAAATATATTTTTCATATATGTTCTCGTCCTTCCCACGCTTTTTGTTATGGCCAAGAGCCAGGCCATGACAGATGGGAGCTCGTCCACTTCTTTTATCTGTGATACAGCAACGGATAGGTAAGATTTGTGTGGGGAGTTGGTGCGCGTGTATAAAGTTTGTTGGGAGCGCGTTTGCAGTGCGGCCGGTTTCTTTGTGGGAAGGACATTAGATTTCAGATCGTTGTTTGGGGACTGATTTGATTACTTTGTGAAGCTTTGATTTGTTTGGTATTATATTTCGGGAGAGTGGTTGCTAGTTGTTCTTAGCCGTGGTCAGCTGTTTGTTTTTTGTTTTTTTTCTCCTTTTTCTCTCGTGGGGGTTTGTTGGTGCGTTGCAGGTGGAGCAGTGCGGAGCGGTGCGGAGTTTTCCCTGGCAGGTTAAGCGGCGGTTCCCTTGGGATTGTTGAGCGGGGTGTGTAGTGTTGCGGAGAAAGTGGTTGAAGCTTCGGCTTGGGAGCATGGCCGTGGTCACAGTAGTGTTGCTAGCTTGCTAGTCGCTTTGCTGGGCCAGCGGTCTCCGGTGCATAAATACCCACCACAAGTAACTGCATGAAGACTAGGGAGGAGATTAGTCAGTGGGATGGTGAGTTAGTGGGGAAACTCCAATCAGAACATTAGTGTTGTTCCACTTTGGACGCATCACGCATAATAGCGTGGTGGTATCTGTCCGGTTTGTTTTTGTGTTTTTGTTTCTCATCTCTCGGTTTGAAGGTCCGGTGTTGTGTTCCGGTGAGGGGTCGTTGGAAGTTAATATGGCTGACGTAGAGGCATTTATTGAAGCTCCGTCTCAGGAGTTGCTTGGCACTTTTTCAAGAGAGCAACTGCTCTTAATTGCTGAGCATTTCTTTGTGAAAGACAACATAAAAGACTCTATAGTGTCGACGTTAAGGGAGACGGGAGTTTTTGCTGCAAAGGAAGAGGGGGTTTTGTTAAAACCTCGTTTTCAGGCAAGTGCACTTTCTTTTGAGCAGCAGAGGGAAATGTTGTTGTTGCAGCAGGAACACGAAAAAATAAAGTGGGAACATGACCGGGAACATGACAGAATGAAGTATGAGTTGGGAATTGAAAAGGAAATCACAGTGCAGCGGATGCGACAAGAATCTGAGAAAGCCAAGCTAGAGTTGGAGGGACATCGTCTGGCTATTCTCAGAGATGGTGCGTTGTCCGGTGAGGGGCAGGGTGGACAGGTGCCCAGGTCTCCTCATCGCTTTGATGTTAATAACCTGCGCTTGCTGCCTCACTTTAATGAAGGTGATCCCGACACGTTTTTCTTATTGTTCGAACGTGTAGCTAGAGCTAGAGATTGGCCTGATGCGGACTGCGCTCTGATGCTTCAGTTTGTTCTCACAGGAAGAGCACAGTCTGCATATTCCTCCTTATGTCTGGAAGATAGCTCTAGCTATAGTAAAATAAAATCGGCGGTGCTTAGAGCATATGAACTGGTGCCAGAGGCCGATCGACAGCGTTTTAGGTCCTTTGAGCAAAAACAAGATCAAACATATGTGGAGATGGCGAGGGATTTGTCTGTTCATTTTAAGCGTTGGTTAACTGCTCTTGACGTCACTACTTTTGACGATTTGTGTGAGCTCATGACTTTGGAACAGTTCAAAAATATTCTTCCTGACAAGATTGCTACTTACATAACAGAACACAGGGTCACTTCTGCGGCTGAAGCTGCTGTGGCAGCTGATGAGTTTGTGTTGCTTCATAAGAGCAGGTTCGGAGGGCGCTCTGGGGCCCTAATTGTTTTTGAAGGAAGTAGAAAGGCTGTTGATGTTGGTTCATTTGGGATGGAGCCAAGGAAATTGGGTTTGGTCAAATCTGAGGTGGATAATAATGATATTTGCCACTACTGTCGTGAAAAAGGCCATTGGAAGGCAGATTGTCCTGCGCTTAGAGCAAAATCTGAGGGAGGAAGATATTTTGTTGGGCCTGTTGCGTTAGCTGCTCCTGTGAAAAGCTGCTGTGTTGCCGATGTGCTTACATCCCACTTATGTGGATCTGAGGTTTTGGCATCTTATGCTCCATTTATACGAGACGGCTTGGTGTCATTAGTAGGTAGTAATGTCAGAGTTCCAATCAAAATCTTGCGAGACACGGGCTTTTGATTCCTATATTGTTGACTCTGTTTTGCCTTTGTCTGATGAAAGTGACACAGGTGACACCGTTCTGAGTTGGGGAATGGGATTAAAAGTTCTTCCTATTCCTGTTCATAGGATGTATATTGACTGTGATCTTGTTAAGGGTGAGGTGGCTGTTGGTGTACGTCCAGCTTTGCCAATCGAGGGGATACACTTCATCCTGGGCAACGGTTTGGCAGGTAGCAGAGTCTGGACTGATGTTCCCCCTGCGTTTTTAGTCACTGGCGGTCCGATTGAGTCAGGGTCTGAGGAGAGCTCTACAGTGTTGGCAGACGTCACGTCCTCTTGTGTGACCACTCATGCTATGGACAAAAATATGTTTGGAAACCAGAAGACCAAGCATTGTCCCACTAGTCAAAGTGGTCGTGGCGGCGGTGGCGTTGATGGTGGTCGTGGTGGCGGCAGCGTCGATGGTGGTCGTGGCGGCGGCAGCAGGGGTCGAGGAAGAAGCAAGGAAATGTCCTGCTATCGGTGTGGAGACCAAGGACACATGGCTCGTGACTGTGGGCATGCCAACGACCGGAAGTGCTATTCCTGCGGTGGGCTTGGTCACATCCAGAGACGGTGCAGTAGAGTGAAATGTTACAGGTGTGGCGACATTGGCCACGTTGTGGTGCAGTGCAGTAAAGCCAGTGAAACTAACTGCTACAACTGAGGAAACATGGGCCGTGACGGTAATGTATTGTCTGTCATACTGTTTGATAAATCGTTCTCGCTCTGCCCATCCTTTTAAAGTGTGCTTCTCAGGTAGCTTACCTGTGTTGCTAAAGATGTGGCTGGGTGTTGGAGGAGCGTTTGGCAGTGTGAGGATTGTATGTTGCAATTGTTGGTTTTGTTGGAGGTGGGGTGCATTATGTCTTGTGTTTTTGTTGTTCATTACTGGTGTTTTTTGTTTTGTCAGGGTTGGGATTGGTGTGCCGGTGGTCCTGGGGACACCGACTTTAAGGGGGGGGGTGTGACGACCCCTGCCTTGTTGTCTCCTGTGGTGTGCATGGCCCTTTAATGTTTCTCCTCTGCTTGTGACGCCCTGATTGAGGACACCTGACGCCCTGATTGGGGACACCTGACGGCTGGCGGAGGATTAAGAGGCCTGAGCCAGAGTCTCGATCTCTCTCTCCCGCAGAGGACCTGACCTCGGAGCAGCCACGTCGCTTGGTCTTTTGTTTTTCCTTTGTGTTCGTTTTTTAGTTTACGTTAAGCTTCTGTTAATAAATATATTTTTCATATATGTTCTCGTCCTTCCCACGCTTTTTGTTATGGCCAAGAGCCAGGCCATGACAACCCCTGCCCAGAGCAACAAGAACGTTGTCTACAGTAGCCATGAACTCGCATGTACTATCTTATTTGAGGGGGGGGTGGATGCGTGGAGGGGGGGGGTTGTGCGGTGCCCCCACAAATAGAATCAAATTCTGTGGGATATGTTAGGCAGCAAGTGAACACTTTGTCCTCAAAGCTGATGAGTTGGAAGCAGGAAAAATGGGCAAGCATAAGGATGTGAGGGACTTTGACAAGGGCCACATTGTGATGGCTAGACAACGGGGTCAGATCATCTCCAAAACTGCAGCTCTTGTGGGGTGTTCCCAGTATGCAGTGGTCAGTACCGACCAAAATGCTCTGGGCAATATTCTGCTGGGAAACCTTGGGTCCTGGGTCCACTTTTCATACAACACATGCAGCTCAAAGTGCTTTACAAAATGACACATCACAAGTTAAAAACAAACAATACATTCAGATTATTACTTTACTTTACAGGTACATGCAGCAAAACACAACATCTCATCAGGTCAACAGACACAAGGAGGCAAACACAACATCTCATCAGGTTAACAGACACAAGGAGGCAACACACAACATCTCATCAGGTTAACAGACACAAGGAGGCAACACACAACATCTCATCAGGTCAACAGACACAAGGAGGCAACACACAACATCTCATCAGGTCAACAGACACAAGGAGGCAACACACAACATCTCATCAGGTCAACAGACACAAGGAGGCAACACACAACATCTCATCAGGTTAACAGACACAAGGAGGCAACACACAACATCTCATCAGGTTAACAGACACAAGGAGGCAAAATGTATGATAATGAAAATAAAATAAATAATGCTTTCTCTCTGACATATAAGACACAAGACAACTGAATCGGTGTAACAATATAAAATATAAAACCCCATAAAACAAAGTGAACATATAGGTACAACAGAAATAAAAACATAATAGCAATAAAAATGCCATAATTCTAATAAAGGTTAAACGATTAAGAAATAAAAAAAGACCAACGTAAAAAGAAATATTGCTATTGCAGCATGTTAGATTAAAAAGATAAGATCAAATCCTTTAAGGCAAGGCAAGTTTATTGTAAGGCAACTCAAGTGCTTTACAAAAATAAAAAGACATTAAGAGCATTAAGAAACATATTATAAAATGGCATTTAAAAACACTCATTTAAAACCGAAGATAATAAAACATGAATAACAAAAGATACATGAATAAAAGTGACAGTGCAGTGTGAGAAACACACATCTGAAATGTTGAGCTCTGACTCTCAATCATTGCTCACTTTTTAGCAGAAATAGTTTTCTATGACCTCACTTTCTTTCTACTTTCTTTTTTAACTTATCCTTTAGTTATTTCAAGTGTTTCATGCTCAACGAAAAATTCTAATCTGACCCCATGGTACCTTTTAGTTTTTGCCGAAACTATTCCGCGTCTTTAAATGCACATTAGTTAAGTTTACCTTGTCTTTCTAGGACTTTTTTGGTGTCCTCCGCGAACTAGGGTCTTGAAACCAAAACGGCACACGTAGGGGACTTTAACCACCTACGAGGGGACTTTAACCCCAAAAACACGCAGGGGACTCCAGCCCCTATAGACGTGGGGGACTTTAACCCCGCACGGACGAAGGTCCTCAAGCCTCATAGAATACAAGTCTTCAGCCTGGATTTAAAAGTAGTCAGAGTTGCAGCGGACCTGCAGGTTTCTGGGAGTTTGTTCCAGATATTTGGAGCATAACAACAGAACGCTGCTTCTCCATGTTTAGTTCTCAAATCAAAAATATTTGTATTTAGTTTCGACAATCCATAAGCAGTGTTTGTCATATAGTAATGGTAAACATAATATATGCCAATACAAATGAGTCATTGGTCTGCGCTGATTGTATGTACAAAAGAACAAAAAGAAAGAACAAAAAACAAAACACAAACAAACAATAACAACGACTAAAGTAATCCCCTATGTTCACTGCCAGTGATCCTTATACACACCAATATATGCCAGACATATTGTTGGATGAGTATATATGTATGTAAAACAAATGCATATACAAACATGCATATACACACATGCAACCTACACATACACATTTGCTGTATACATACACATATACATACACACATACATATGCTGCACTTAAAGGTCCCATGTCATGCTTTTCTGGTTATTACCCGTCCCCTTGTGTGTTATGAAGGTTGTTATGCATGTAAACGGTCGTTATTCTCTACTAATAGTTAATTAAAAACTGTATATAATAGCTATTTTGCACATCCCTTTCAAGATTTCAAGATGTTCTAAGGTTTATTGACATACCATATACACAACTACGGTGTAGTTATGCAATGAATGAAAAACTTGGGTCACAGGTTCCTCAACAGTGCATTACAAGACATCTATCAATATGTGTGTATACTTCCACCATTAAACTGTCATATTCTGCACATTTCTTATTCTATCTACATACATCTTATAAGAGTATAATTAATATGTATAATATCAGTTAAAATAAGTGCTTCAACATAGTTAACATTGCAGGAAAGTTGATTGTCAAGTTCCAAAACAAACCATGCAATATATTAGACGTTAAGTACTTTGTCAGGCTTAATATCTGTAGATACCCCCAAAGCTTTTTTCTTATTTAAAAGAAGACCTTAACCTAAAGTATTCTTTAATGTTTAAATAAAGCCTTATTAGTTTGTCTGTTTTGCACATCCTCCTATCAGGCACTAAACTGTTTTATTATAGAGATCACTTACAGTATCTTCTTGATATTTTCTATTCTATATTATTTATATCATTGACCTTCCACTGTCCCACTATATTAAGAGTATGTACTCTTAATATTTAAATGTTTTCATCAAATATAACACATTCAAAAGTGCTTTACAAAAATGAAAGACATTAAGAAAAAGGCATTTTAAAACAGTCATTAAAAAGCAACACAATCTACCTGCATTGCAATGACTCTAAACGTGTAATAACGTGCTTTAACCAGTAGGAGGTGCGGGTTAAAAAGCTGTCAAGTTTACAGTGTTAACAAAATAAAATATACTGCTGTTTCTGGTTTAGTTTACGACGGATATATTCTGTTATTGTTTTGATATTTGTAACACAAAAGCGATGTAAAAAACCCACAGCAACACAGAAAAGATGGTCTTAAAGCTCCCATGTCATGCTTTTCCGGTTATTACCCGTCCCCTTGTGTGTTATGAAGGTTTTTATGCATGTAAACGGTGTGCAGAGTCAAAACCCTCAAAGTATACCCTGTAGCGAGTAAAACTCTAACACAGAAAATACCTCCCCAAAACGCCTCGTTGGAGATACGTCACTGCCCATTTGAGTCTTCCATTTAGTTCCGGGTACGGCATGATGTCATGCGGTACCCGGAACGAAATGGACCAATCCCGAAGAGCTATGGCCACACCCAGCGGCGCTGGCCGCACCCGCTGCCAGCCTAACATTTACTGTTGGAAGCTCTGGTTCAGTTCACAATCGATCCAGTCATGCCACTGCCAAGGACCTGTTTCATGAAATGTGAGGAGAAATCTGAGCTGTTTGTCCTACCGACGGAAGAACCACGACGAAGTCAGTGGTTGAAATTTCTTTTTAACACTGTTCCTTCAGAGGTTCGAAGAACCGGCATTTCACAGACGAAAGCTTCCAAAACATTGCCCAGTTTGAGGCCGGATATGCACAGCATTTGAAACTGAAGGACGATGCTATTCCTAGTTTGTTTGGACCGTTTGGAGCAGGGGAAGATTCGGGTACACAACCTGTAAGTTTGCATTGTTATTTGTGTATTTATCAAACAAGACTGTTTAAATGTGTAAACTGTGTCGGACTGCTAAGCCATTGACACAGTGCTAACTGTGCTAACTAAGTTGCTAGCGTTTCCATATATGAACTCTAATATCAGCAGATGGCCTTGCATACATGTATCTCATAGCAGGAGAATGTCTGCATTCACACACAAAATACCTATTGACAGTATACTCCGGGTGATTTGCCGTGCGGTCAGTCGCGAAACGTAATTACATTATAGCTGGCGTAGCGTGTATGCTACCGATCTAACCAACGGAGCTAGACATGGGTTTGCTCGGAAAAACATTTGTGTTATGCTACGTTGCTAGCGTTTAAATATATCAACTACAATGTCAGCAGATGGCCTTACATGTTTGTCATGGCAGGAGAATGTCTGCAGTCACACACACGGAATACTCATACAGTATACTCCGGGTGATTTACCGTACATTGTGACAGTACATACTGCATGTATAGCTAACGAGGCTAGCTATACATGCTAGTGCAAAACAATGTATTCATGCAAGTTACAATGTATGACCGAACGTAGCAGAATACCCGTATAAGATTGCAATTATAAACACATTGCTAGCCTAATATGAACCACTAGCTTTTGTTCATAGTAGTTTTATTACACTACATTATAGTTGCCGTTCCTCCGAGCTAGCGTTCATATCGTGTTAGCTACCAAAGTAAACAAGAAAGCTAGGTTAGCATATTAGCTGGCAAGCTGTTCATTAGATAGATAGATCCACACTCCTACCACAACTACTACTAACGAATCTAAAACAACTAAGTTTCTTTAATATTTTGTGATTTGCATTTGATTTCGTCCAGCCAGATCCTGGCGGACAATACATGACGGGGACGGGACTACCACACTGAGGCCTCGTCCTAAAAAGCACCGGCTGCGCCCAGGCAAGATGCGGGGAGGAATGGATGATATACCGTGTATATATGTATATTTATGTTCATTTTGTACATTTCTAAAAATAAAGTTTAATGGAAATACTTAGTAGGCCTATCCTTTCTTCCCTGAATTATTTGCTCCTATAACTCCTATAACAGTAGTAGTTTATTACAGGTAAAAATAACTTACTCTTTGTTATGACCGGCTCGTAGGCCACAATGGAAAGACAAGGAGACATACACGAGTTTACAAAACCACGGCACATTTATTGTGGTAAATGCAGAGATAGGTGGTCGAGGGGAGAGGATCGCCGAGCCGCTTTGGAGAGAGACGGGCCGCCGTGTGACTCCGGGCAGCTGGGCTTAATAGCACCTCGGCTCCGGAGGTGTCCGTGATCGCGCTGATTAGCCTCTTCAGCTCCACCCCATCGTAAGACCTGCAACACACCTGCACAAAGGCCCTGGGGCCGTCACACTCTTCTATAACAACAGTTGTAGGTACAGTTCGGTTAGTTAGCGTATAAAATATACGGCTGTACCGACGCCATTATAAGACTGATGTTCCGCTGAGAGCGAGCCGAAAAAAGCACTGTTAGACATGGGCGGAGCCTCTCTGGTGGTTGACTAATCAGAACAGAGTGGCCGAGCTGACCAATCGGAGCACACTAGGCTCACAGGGAGGGGGGGGGCAAGAGCTCCAACGAGTCGTTTAGTGGAGAGAGTGAATACTGCTGAATACACATACTTGACAGAGATGCTGTATGCGAAACCAATGTGAGTTTGGGAAATTGCACAGTATAAATCTATTTTAGCATACCTCAACAATGTAATTATGATCAGTGGAAATGGCCATGACATGGGCCCTTTAACATGACCCAGCGGTCTTGTAGTTAATAAAAAACAATAATATCAAAACAAATTATTACTACTAACTTTATTGTGAAATTAAAACAGAACGGTAAAAGAATAGTTTCCGGTCTATTCTGAGGCCCGATCTCTGTAGATAAATAAAGAACTACGACAGATGTGTAATATTTAATGCAGCCATTAATTGCTATTAAACAAAACTATTTAATAGCAGTTTTTTGGGGCGTGTACATTTTTGCCACGAAGATGTCGAAAGGATGAAAATGTGAGGGCACAAATTTAAATGTTTTCATCAGATATAACACATTCAACAAAACATGCAGCAGACCTTAGGCAAGGCAAGTTTATTTATACAGCACCTTTCAACACAAGGCAATTCAAAGTGCTTTACAAAAATGAAAGACATTAAGAAAAAGGCATTTAAAAACAGTCATTAAAAAGCAACACAATCTACCTGCATTGCAATTACTCTAAACGTGTAATAACGTGCTTTACCCACTAGGTGGTGCGGGTTAAAAAACTGTCACGTTTACAGTGTTAACACAATAAGTTATACTATACTACTAAAATAATACTATGAAACAAAATATTACTACTAACTTTATTGTGAAATTAAAACCGAACGGTAAAAGAAAAATTCCGGTCTATTCTGAGGCCCGATCTCTGTAGATAAATAAAGACCTATGACAGATGTGTAATATTTAATGCAGCCAAACCATTTATTACAATGCATTCATGTGATGACTTTCAAAGAGTAAAGCAAGCACTGCTTAATAAAGTAGGATTTTATCTTTTACGAAACGTTTTTTTCATATGGAATACAGTCGGAGGTCAACCAATCACAGAGCTTGTGGATAATCACGGGAGCAAAGCGGACTGGTGTCGTCCCAAACGATAGCTGAGGATTATGGGTAGTGTAGTGTCTTCGGCAATCCTAAACTCCAAAAAAACTATTTGTTTCTCAGAATCGAAGGGGAAAAACACAAAAGCATTGTACACCATTTAAACCAATCAATGTGTTCCATGGAAACGGCATATGGTGAGATTTCAGATTTGGCGTAGAGCTGTGTGAGAGACGAGATGAGAGAGAGAGAGAGAGAGAGAGAGAGAGAGAGAGAGAGAGAGAGAGAGAGAGAGAGAGAGAGAGAGAGAGAGCGAGAGAGAGAGCAGAGAGAAGAGAGAGAGAGAGAGAGAGAGAGAGAAGAGAGAGAGAGAGAGATAGGAGAGAGAGAGAGAGGAGAGAGAGAGAGAGAGATGAGGGAGAGAGAGAGAGAGAGAGAGAGGAAAAAACAACACAGTTGGAGTGATGACATCATCGCGTTAATAATGGCAGTTTAACTAAAGGTGTGCTGCTGTGAGGAAATATCTGCCTGAAATTACAATGGGCTTTAATGGAGACATGTTGAACGTTTTTGTCACTTCATGCCCTCTAAAGGCAGTTTTAAAAAAAAATATGAAGGGAAATTTCAAGATTTCCTACCCTCTAGCTGTGACATAACACACTCTAACTTAACGAGCTGCGCAATGTTAAAGTTCAAATGTTAAAAATGTGATGAATTATGGGATGTATCTCTGGAATTATGAAAGTTATGAATGATAAAAGTAATAGCAGTCGATTCCCGACCGAGCTGAACGTTTTGATGTTTGAACGGAGTTTCTGCGATGTTGAATGTGGGAGGAGAAGACGGACAAAATAATTGGACGGAATAATAACTCGTTTGTCCGTAGCATAACATATAGTGGGAATGCTGTATCAGCATTCCCACAAAATAATATGAATAAAGGCCAGCAAGATTGTTCGAATGAATAGCAGCCCTGTGCGTGGTCGGTCGCATTGTAAGAAAGCAAGACAATAAATGGCAAAAATATGTAGAAAATAAACGTATTTGAGTTACGTCCAAAACAAACGTAATGTGGGAGAAAATACGTTTCTAGCTAAACGTAATTGAGAATGCTGTTGTAAATAGTCTGCTGTGTTCAGACTCAAGTCATGTGTGTGATGCCACATTCAAGACATTCAGTGTCTTTTTTTTAACAGAAGACCGTTGCTAGAAGCTGCAGCTAGACTGCAGAAGTATTAGTTTTTTGTTTTTGAGGATGGAACAATTTCACACACAGATATAGACCTATACAATTGATTTATGGTTTATAATTTAATGTCAAGACGAAGAAGAAGAAGAAAGAGATGGCTGAACTGTTCAGTGTCAATCCTGTGGAGATGGAGATGGAAGTTATAAATCTCCAAAATAATGTTCAGCTTAAGTCTCTTTAATTTTCGTAGTCTGATTTATCCATGGTGAAATGTTGTCACATTTTGTGTTTTTTGTTTTAACAGGTGCAACCCTGTCCAGTGTCTTTCTTAGGTTGCTGTTGAAGGCATCAACCATGTAATCGAGCGAGTAGTGTCCATTTCATAAATCCAGACCATTGGTAAGGTCAGCAAATCTTCGCTCAGCCGCAGAATCTAGGAACCGTTTCTTCACTTTGAGTTCCCTGTTTTTACACGATGTGCGTAATAGGGTATCAAATAGCTCTTTTATCTTGCCTAATTGCCTGCAAGAATTTATAATTTGGAGGACATGTTTCTAAAAGAGTAGCAGCCCCATCGTCTTTTAGCCAAGTTTCCACAAGAAACATGAAGTGTAATTTATTCTCAGAAATAAAATCATTAATTAAAAAACTCTTATTCTTGATTGATCGAACGTTTAGGAGTGCCATGTTGATGAGCTTGTCTGACTTATTTTGAGTAGTTGGTGCTACTGGTATGATTATTAGGTTTGAACTGTGTATTGATTTAGCAGAGCTCACTGTCCTGTCCTGCAGGCAAACCCGCTGCGCGACGCCGACCAGGGAACTGATGTGTTAGGGAGGAAATCCCCTGGAACTCTCAGCGGCTGACCGTAGACCATCTCAGCCGTGGAACACTGCAGATCTTCCTTAGGCGCGGTCCGCAGGCCCAGCATTACCCAAGGCAGCTTGTCGACCCAATTGCCGTCCTTCAGGCCGGCTCTGTGTGCTGCCTTCATGGAGCGATGGAAACGTTCACAGAGGCCGTTAGCCTGAGGGTGATAAGCGGTTGTCCTGTGACAAACGGCAGGTCCCGTAGCACCGAATCCATCAGGCGCTGGAACGTTTGAGCGGCGTTCTTGAGCCCAAAAGGCATCCGCAGGAACTCGAAAAGTCCAAACGGCGTTATCACTGCCGTCTTGGGAACGTCCAGGGGATGCATGGGCACCTGGTGGTATCCGCGCACCAGGTCCACTTTAGAAAACACCAGCGTACCGGCCAGATGTGCTGAAAAGTCTTGAATGTGCGCCCCTGCACGGGCGCCAACCGCCGTTCGGCTTGGGAACGACGTGCAGAGGAGAGGCCCAAGGACTGTCAGACCAGCGGACGATACCCAGGCGTTCCATGGTTGAAAACTCCGCCCTCGCTACTGCAAGCTTAGAAGGGTTCAACCGCCGGGCCCTGGCGTAGACTGGGGGACCTTCGGTGGTGACGTGGTGCTCCACCCCATGCTTGGTGGTGAGCGCGGAGAAGGTGGGTAGCGTCAGGTCTGGAAATTCAGCCAACAGCCTGAGAAAAGTGTCCGCCCCCGACAGCCCCGACAGTGAAGAATGCCGCCTTGCCAATTGTACACACGAGGGAGGAAAACGTCAAGGCATCAACCAAGCGTTTCTTTTTAACGTCCACCAGGAGTCCATGAGCACATAAAAAGTCTGCCCCGAGGAGGGGAAAAGAAATGTCTGCCGTCACAAAATCCCAGTTGAACCACTGTCCTCCAATACACAAACACATAGGCCATTTGCCATGGCGTGGGGGGTCTGCGATAACTCCCATCAACCTGGATGACGTGGAGCTTCCCATCGCTGCTACCACGTGGAAATATTTCAAGTCCTCGTCACGGACTTGCCGGGAGGCAAAGTGTGCCTCCACGTGTGCGAACCACGCCGCAGCAGCATGCTCCCAAAACTCCGGCAGTTTAACAAAAATATCGCGATCAGCCATGTTCATTAAAGCTGGCTACACACCAACCCGATTTTGGGAGTCAGAGGCCGTCAGAGGCAGTCGGGCATTCGCGGCGCCCTACTCAGGTTGGTGTGTCCCACACCGTCGTCTCTTTACGGCACCTTTTCACATCTCCCACGGGAGGTCAGAGAAAGTCGGCCCAAGCAATCACTCTGATTGGCTGTTCACACTACCGCTGCCTGCTGGTAAGGATAGTTATTGCCACTCGTCGACTGAAGTATTTGCGGTGTGTTCGTAAGCGGGCGGCGTAGTGGGCGACGCAGGCGACGTAGCTGACGTAAAAGTCGGGACGCCTTCGGTACGCATTCTTTGGTCTCAGATGGGTGTGTAGTGGCCTTAAGTCTTCGGAAACTTTCACGAAAACGTCAGGGTCACCAATGTAGAGCCGATGAAAGGGAGTCAGAGGCGGTGTGTTCAGTATGGAACTCCACACGTTATTATCCATTAATCAAGACAAGTTAAGTACATGTCAGATCCATGGAGGCCCCCACCTTGCAACTGACAGGACTTAAAGGACCTGCTGCTAACGTCTTGGTGCCAGACTCCACAGCACACCTTCAGAGGTCAAGAGTCCATGCCCCGACGAGTCAGGGCTGTTTTGGCTGAAAAGGGGGGTCCTACACAATATCAGGCAGGTGGTCATAATGTTATGGCTGATCGGTGTATAGTGGTGTGGTGAGATGAAGATGGACATTTTTGGCCAACATTTAAAGCCCAAACCTAACATTTGCATACGCCTCAAGAAAAACTGTCCCTACAGTGAAGTATGGTGGGGGCTGCATGACATAGGTTGTATCCATCATGTTGTACCGAGTGCTAGTCCTACCATTACAAAACCTAATCACCACTTCTGACTCTGAAATCATCCTGCAGTTTAAAGCCAACTCTGACACAGAATGATTCAATTTGCTTCGATTAGCATTAAGAGCAAGTGCAATAAATAAACATTGCCATGGAGTTTTAATACTGTTACTCACATTTGTATTTAAGCAGCTGTATTCATACCAGCCCAGATACAACCCAATAATTAGCATGTGTTTAAAAAGCTGCCTGAAGACCACAGAGGATGCCGACCACAATTTAGAACATTTACAAGCAAAAAAAGATAAAATAAACAGGTATTATTCATCACAACCTGGCAACTATTGTGTTCCTATTATTGACTTAATAAAGGGTGCCATATTAGTAAAAAAAAAAAAAAAAAAAAGAAGCAAGACAAGTGGCTTAAATAATATTTATTGGCTCATTCAAAATACTGTACATTATGTTGCATGAAGCAAATTAAGGATGCCAATAGGATACAATTAATCAGGTGTAAACAGGCTTGAAACGTTTCACTGTTAGGCTCTGATATTTGACGGGGCCTCAGAAAAAGATTGTGTAAATGAATGGAGCAGTTAAGTCCCCGACTAATGTCATAAACACTAATGAGTACAGTCTCTTCAGAAGGAGGAAAAACAATAAACACATGCACAGGGGAAGCAAAACAGTTCAACAGCATACTGGAGGCTCACTGTCCTGTTCCAGCGTCTCCAGAACCAGGCCTCATGCAATTATAGATGCTGAGACACCAGCATGTCACCACTATGGGAGACTGGGATTTCCCATGCACTTATGGGCACCAGTTACAATATGACCAATCAATAAAAGATGGGCAACCAAAAGAAAAAGAGAAATTCAATTTAAACTTGACAAAAGCACTTTATAGGGAATTGAAAAAAGAACAATATTCATACAAAACATTAGTCCATTAACTTAAACTGTTAAGTGCCTTTCATACACCTGATCAAGTCATTTAAAAGCTTTCACCACCAGAGGTGACGTTGAGAATAACTGGAGCACAGAGAAAGCAGACGCTGCTGTTCATCCGGCGGACACAGCAGGAGGCCGGGCGCTCTGTTGGGACCGGAACAATTACCTCCTGTCTATCTGCATACGAACTTAAGTTAACAGGTAGTAAGAAAAAAAAAAACTGAAAATATTTCCTCCCTAAGCCAAAAGTCTGGGCATTTCGGTAGGCGTGTGTTCCTGAAGATAAACACCTGATGCAGAGGGGAGGAGGAGTTTAGCCAAGGATCCGTGTAACCAACAAACCAAGACTATCATGTGGCCTTCCCCAATGAACACATGTTGTTGCTAATCTAATACTGCTAGCCCCCCCCCTCATTCCATTCACGGTGAATTTGGTGCTGTGCCTAACAACCCTCAGATTTCTGACAGAGTGACGCGAAAGGATTCCGCAGAGCTCTCAACAGCTAGGATGAAGGTGTCCTCGTTGGAGTAGTGCTGGATCATGTTGTCGTCCATGTTCACCAGGACCCTGAGGGACAGGAAACACATCTCAGACCAGAGGCCCCGTTACTTTGAGGCAAAGTCTACAGTGAACAGCGCTTCTAAGGTCATCTGCATATCTATTTCATTTCATCCCATGAATGGTAATGTTGGTCTGTAGGTCGTTACATGAATTTGGTTAAGACTGAAATATGTCAATCACTTGGGGAAGATGGGACAGTATGAGAGTACAGCAATGAAATACTGTACGTAAATACAGGTTTGAGGTACATGACCAGGGACTACATGTACTGCTATTCAATACTTCTACAGTTCAGAAGCAAATATTGTTATTTTTACTACATTTATTTCACAACACTTTTTTTAACTTGTGTAAATGTAACAGGTTACCAGGCAGTATATAGATAAACAAAAAAGTAATTAATGCATCGGAACTCATATATGGGCCATTGTGTATAATGAGTACATTTTACATTTTAAAGCTAAAACTTTTGTACTTTAATTTAGGTCCAATTGAATATGTAAATGCAGTACTTTTACTTGTAACAGAGTATATTTACACTGTTGTACTACCTATTTTACTTATCCTGTCTTTTAAGTATAATATCCACCTATGCATTATAACCTCAAAACTCACGACATCCCATCATCCTCAGCTACCTTTGTATTTAGTGCTACTCAGCAAATGTTAGCTAACAATGAAAGCAAATATGGAGAACACGTTAAACCGTATAACTGCCAAATGCTCGTGTTAGCATTTAGCTCACTCACCCTTTTTTGCTTTTCTGGTAAACTCTGGCCTTCTTGTCAATAGGTAGTGCGTATTTCTCTGAGATCTGAGAGACATTAAAAAACACTATGAAGCCCTACATGTTTATTACAATCTTAAAAATAATTGTATTGATGATATGGGGCAAAATGGATGTAGCTGTGTTCCATTATTCAGACAAAAGCAGCGGAACAATATTTTGCTAATACTCACGGCCTCCATCAGTGCGTTAAGGGTTGGGGAGCGCAGCATTAAGGCATCAAACACTTCATCACACTCCTTCCTCACGTACAGCAGGACTGATGAGTAATGAATGAAGAAAGCATAATAACTTTTTCATTCAGACAAAAAAAATAAGGTATGAGACCAAAATCCTGTAATGAGAAAAGAGCGACATTTACACACCTCTCCTTTGCAGATCCACTTTGGGTTTCTTAGGCTGAGGCACACAGACATCCTCCTCAGCAACACATGCCATTCTCTTCATGGGAGTACTAAACACACACACGGGCACGCACACGTTATTTGAGGTCTCATATGGACAATCGTAAACAATCCCAAATTCATGCAAATCCAAAAGATCTTCAAACCAGAAGTGTGAAAATAACAGTAGATATGATTCTTACCGATCTCTGTTCGCCTCTTCACTGTTAAAAGCGAACACCTGTAAATGGAGTTAAAGAGGAAATGTTCTGCTGATGTTCAGGTGTATATCAGTATGTAGTGTCTCTACTTTAAAGAGTCCTCTCCTGCTGATGTTCAGGTGTATATCAGTATGTAGTGTCTCTACTTTAAACAGTCCTCTCCTGCTGATGTTCAGGTGTATATCAGTATGTACTGTAGTGTCTCTACTTTAAAGAGTCCTCTCCTGCTGATGTTCAGGTGTATATCAGTATGTAGTGTCTCTACTTTAAAGAGTCCTCTCCTGCTGATGTTCAGGTGTATATCAGTATGTAGTGTCTCTACTTTAAACAGTCCTCTCCTGCTGATGTTCAGGTGTATACCAGTATGTAGTGTCTCTACTTTAAAGAGTCCTCTCCTGCTGATGTTCAGGTGTATATCAGTATGTAGTGTCTCTACTTTAAAGAGTCCTCTCCTGCTGATGTTCAGGTGTATATCAGTATGTAGTGCCTCTACTTTAAAGAGTCCTCTCCTGCTGATGTTCAGGTGTATATCAGTATGTAGTGTCTCTACTTTAAAGAGTCCTCTCCTGCTGATGTTCAGGTGTATATCAGTATGTAGCAGAGGTGGGAGTAAGTCCTACATGTGCAAGTCATGAGCAAGTCTCAAGTCTTGACCTACAAGTATCAAGCAAGTCCCAAGTCACTGTGGTGAGAGTCAAGCAAGTCAAGTCAAGTCATTGCTCAGGTCAAGTCAAGTCAAGTCATACGAAATTCTGATGAATAAGCCCAGTTTCCGCATTTAAATCAGTTAAAAGACAGTGGTTATGAAAATGGATTTAACCCACACTATGATCTTCATTACATACACAGTTAATCATTTGAAATCTAATTTAGACCGATGACAATCATATTAGATTCATATTAACCCTAGAACTGCAGACAATATAGCTAGGATTTAAAACTCAGTTCATTGGGTTAATTTTTGAAATTGCTTCAGTTTATCATCATAACAGATCAAAAAGTTCAGATTCATTTTACAATAAATCAAGGAGTGATGCACTTCTACAAACAAAAACAACATAATTAAAACATTTAAACAAACTACTAAAAGTAGATGAACTACATTATTCAAAAGTTTACAGTAACTTCTGATAATAACACAGGGGAAATAAACGAGGCATCTCTTTTCCTCTCTCTCTCTCCCTCTCCTGACAGCCCGTCAGTATCAGGGTTAGTCAAAATGAATCCCTTGGCGTGTTCATTTACCGTTTTGTCTTCTCTTTGTAATGCTTAATCGATTTGAAACCAAGTCTAACGTAGCTTAAACTTAACGTTAGCTTTCTAGCTAACACAACACATTCACGCACCTTTCTCTGAGGGTTTTTTTGTAGTGACGAATGAAGTTGGATGTTGTGGTGGTCGTGTCACTGATCTTTATGCTGCAGACCCTGCATACCGCTGTTCTCTTCTTATTAGCGTCATCGACAACATAATCCTTGAATCCAAACTTGACTATTTGTGGAGTAACGCTAGCCGCTGCCATGTTAACTGACACTCCTGCGGTCTAGTGGGTTGCCAGGTTTGCGCGCACGGCGCTATAATCACCCAATCACATTTTTCGAAAAAACTAAACGTAATATCTCACTACAAAAACAAACGCAAATATTTAATTTTAAACAGTCAAGTCCTTTCAAGTCATCTGTCTCAAGCTTAAGTCAAGTCTCAAGTCATGAATACCAAGTCAAAGTCAAGTCAAGTCTTTTATCAATGTTAGTCAAGCAAGTCTCAAGTCCAAAAATATGCGACTCGAGTCTGACTCGAGTCAAGTCATGTGACTTGAGTCCCCACCTCTGGTATGTAGTGTCTCTACTTTAAAGAGTCCTCTCCTGCTGATGTTCAGGTGTATATCAGTATGTAGTGTCTCTACTTTAAAGAGTCCTCTCCTGCTGATGTTCAGGTGTATATCAGTATGTAGTGTCTCTACTTTAAAGAGTCCTCTCCTGCTGATGTTCAGGTGTATATCAGTATGTAGTGTCTCTACTTTAAAGAGTCCTCTCCTGCTGATGTTCAGGTGTATATCAGTATGTAGTGTCTCTACTTTAAAGAGTCCTCTCCTGCTGATGTTCAGGTGTATATCAGTATGTAGTGTCTCTACTGTGACACGTCTCCATGCCTTAATGTTCAAAAAGCTCGATAATTTTTTTCTTCCACCGCTTTTCACCCTCTCTCTGAAACCAGAGCCAGTGTGTGTGTGTGTGTGTGTGTGTGTGTGTGTGTGTGTGTGTGTGTGTGTGTGTGTGTGTGTGTGTGTGTGTGTGTGTGTGTGTGTGTGTGTGTGTGTGTGTGTGTGTGTGTGTGTGTACACTGTGACAATTATTAGACAAGTGAGTATTTTTTCATGCAAATTGTCCAGCTCCAAGCTGTATGAACTTGAATTCATATTGGATTTAACCATATCAGCTGATGTGTATCTGTATAATGAGGGAGGGTGTGGCCTATGGAGGTCAACACCCTATATCAAGGTGTGCAGAATTATACACACAGCTCCACTTCGACACCAAAAAGTTGGAGGTGGGGATCTGGTATGGGCTGGTAATATTAAAGATGAGCTAGTTGGACCTTTTCAGGTTGAAGATGGACTCAAAATCAACTCCTGAACCTACTGCCAGTTTTTAGAAGACACTTCCTTCCATCAGTGGAACAGGAAAAGGTCTGCATCTTTCAGGAAGACCATGATTTTATGAAGGATAATGCTCCATCGCATGCAGTACTCCACTGTGTGGCTAGCCAGTAAAGGCCTTAAAGATGAAACCCTTCCTCACCTGACCTAAACCCTTCCTCGCCTCACCTGACCTAAACCCTTCCTCACCTGACCTAAACCCTTCCTCACCTGACTTTTCCTGTTAAGCCCTGAGCCTGTTTTTCAGGTCTCAGGCTCGAAAATGACATTCCCAGAACAAATGACCATATCTTCCCTTCTAAAAGGGTTAAATTAATAATCTTTTTTCTCAAAGTAATGATAAACCTGTGAGTTGGATGTAGAAAAGTCAGAATCAATATAGATGTTTTTTATTTTAAAGAAAACTCTGATTTTACATAGTAAAAAACTGTAAATTATAGTGTCCGTCCAAAAATTCTTTTTTACTTATAGTGAAAACTACCCTTGGATGATGGGTTAGTAGACTAAAAGCTTTAGGAATCCAAAGTACAACATATAATAAGTACCCTGTATCAAGATTGATGCAAAACAAGTGACATTTGACCTTTTTAAGAGAGATTTAGCCAAAAAACCCCACTTCTGGGGTCATTTGGGTGGATTTGACCTATCTCTGGCCCCCCTTACTCGATTTTGATGAATGAAATCTCTTTATAACCGCTAGAGCCAATGGAATCGAGGGAAAGTTATATACACACCAAAACGTTAACAAATAAGGAGTGAGAGTGACGCGTTACCAAAACCGGAAGCTGCATGCATGGTGGCTACCATTAGACGATCTGCCGTAAAAGCTCCGTAAAGGTACGTGTTGTGATGTCTGTGTTTGCTTCCCCTGTCGCAAGTTCGGATCGCTCAGTGATGATACTATACCTAAATAATCTGTGGAGTCTCAGCTTTAATCGGATATATTGTATGTGCAGCTACGATAAGTAATAAGGGTATCTTTATCTTGAATTGTGTGCCAAAGTCAGTTTGCATTTTTTCGCTCAGGGGTCATTTAGACGCTTCTTATGAGACTTGTGTTTTGTTTTGGTAAAAATGGTTCATATCTTCAGTTAGCTGAGATTCTTCCCGTTAATCTGGTGCTACACATTAATAGTTTCATAAATGTTAAGAAGCCCTGAGACATTGTCTCGAAAAAAAAACGGTGGGAGGGGTCCAATGGGGGGACCGCCGTGCTTAAGAGGTTAAACCCTTCCTCGCTTGACCTTAACCCTTCCTCATCTGACCTAAACCCTCACCTGACCTTAACCCTTCCTCACCTGACCTTAACCCTTCCTCATCTGACCTTAACCCTTCCTCATCTGACCTAAACCCTTCCTCATCTGACCTAAACCCTTCCTCACCTGACCTAAACCCTTCCTCATCTGACCTAAACCCTTCCTCACCTAACCTAAACCCTTCCTCATCTGACCTAAACCCTTCCTCATCTGACCTAAACCCTTCCTCACCTAACCTAAACCCTTCCTCATCTGACCTAAACCCTTCCTCATCTGACCTAAACCCTTCCTCACCTAACCTAAACCCTTTCTCACCTAACCTAAACCCTTCCTCATCTGACCTTAACCCTTCCGCACCTGACCTAAACCCTTTCTCACCTAACCTAAACCCTTCCTCATCTAACCTAAACCCTTCCTCATCTGACCTAAACCCTTCCTCATCTGACCTAAACCCTTCCTCATCTGACCTAAACCCTTCCTCATCTGACCTAAACCCTTCCTCACCTGACCTTAACCCTTCCGCACCTGACCTAAACCCTTCCTCACCTGACCTAAACCCTTCCTCACCTGACCTTAACCCTTCCGCACCTGACCTAAACCCTTCCTCACCTGACCTAAACCCTTCCTCATCTGACCTAAACCCTTCCTCACCTGACCTAAACCCTATAGAGAACATGTGGGCCCTTCTTAAAGGGAGATTTACAGTGAAGGAAACTCCTCTCTGAACAGAGTCTGGGAGGCTGTGGTTGATCGTCAACAGATCCAGAAACTGACAGACTCCATCAATGCGAGGCTTGTGACCAGTGTTTCCGCCAGACCAGGGCTGAGAGGGCGGGGGGGGGAGGTGACATCACGCGACTTGAATTTTTAATTGAGCCGTCCCTTATAGATAATATCTCTTTACGTTAGTGATGGCCGATGTCGGGGAAACGATCTTCAATACTCCAAAAAGAATCCCACCAGGCTCCTTTGCCCCTCCAACAGAGGAATGTCCTTGTCCTTTTTCCTTTTCGTCATTTCAAGCGATAAAAACTCTTCTTTTTTTTTGGACGCCCAATGACGGCAAGATGCCCCCCTGGCGGAAACACTGCTTGTGATTGTTATTGAAGAAAAGGGTGGCTGTATTGGTAAATGATTATTTATTTTTTAATCTCGGAAATGTTTATTTGTACATTTTGAGTTGTTTGTTTATTATTCTCACTTTAATAAAAGGGAAAATAAACAAGTGAGATGGGAACATTTTCGTTTTTCCTTAAGTTGCATATTAATTCTGAACACCAATAGTGGCCCAATGACTGTGCAGACATACAGCTCTGGAAAAAAGAGACCACTCCGAATTTTTCTTAAATCAGCATCTCTAAATGTATGGCAGCCATTCCATAAAAGTGTCTGTTGAATTCCAACACAAGCACACCTCATGAGGTACTGAATTAAAGAGGAAAAGTATAAAAAACACTGCTGTGGTCATCCCTATCCTCTTGCCATAGGATCAGCTAGATGGCAAAAACAGTAGTACTACCTCAAAAGTATTCGAAATTTAAAAAAAACGATTGACCATGCCTAAAGAGTTGAAAAGAGACGTTTTGAGTGAGGAAAAAGAAGGGTTCAATTCTGGTTTTACTGGCAGAGGGATACAGTTAGCGTTAGGTTGCTTCCATCCTTGAAAATTCAAAGACAGCGGTTCATAAGAACAAGGTCAAGCAGCAGACATTGGGGACAACAAAGCTACAGACCGGCAGAGGGCGAAAACAACTCTCCATTGACCATGATGACCGCCAACTAGGGCTGTGCGATTATGGCAAAAATCATAATCACGATTATTTGGGTCAATAATTGATATCACGATTATTAAATACGATTATTCATTGACTTTGAAAACGTCCATTTATTGAACTTTAAAACAAATTAAAATAATAATTTGAACAGTATCTGTTTAACTGTTGATTACCCTGAACGTATAATTCAACTGAAAAACCAATAAATTAAATAAATGATACATTTATATCTACATTTAAATAAATAATATCAAAATAATAAATACCAATAAAAAAAATCAACAAATATTTTGGAGCGCACTTCAACAAGCTACTAAACATATATAAATTAGATCAAATATGTTGCAGTGCACTGTCACAACCTAGCAAAGCAAAATAATCGTTTTTTTCGATTATGTTGTTTTTGTAATTGTGGCAGGCCAAAATCGTAATTGCGATTAAAAAACGATTAATTGCACAGCCCTACCGCCAACTCTTTCGAATGTCACTCAACACCCGTAGGATGACATCAAGTGACCTACAAATAGAATGGCCAACGGCAGCTGGGGAGAAGTGCACAGCGAGGACGGATCAAAGCAGGCTGAAGTCTCACAGAGCTAGAAACAAGCCCTTCATCAATGAGAAGCAAAGAAGAGCCAGGCTGCAGTTTGCAAAAGACCAGAAGGATTGGACCGTAGAGGACTAGAGTAAGGTCATCTCCTCTAATGAGTCAAATGTTCATCTTCGTTCGACACCTGGTCGGTGGAGGATCAGTGGCGATCAGGGGGTGCTGGAACAGGGCAGATTTCTCTTTGTGAAGGACGCATGAATCAAACCAGGTGCAAGATTATCCTGGAAGAAGTCTTGCTTCCTTCAGCTCGGAAAATGTTCCCCAACTCTGAGCATTGGTTTTTCCAGCAGGACAATGCTCCCGTCCACACAGGTCGATTAAGGTGTGGATGGAGGATCACCCGATCAAGACCCTGTCATGGCCAGCCCAATCTCCAGATCTGAACCCCATTGAAAAACCTCTGGAATGTGACCAAAAGGAAGATGGATGGGCCATCAAACAAAGCCCAGCTTTTTTAATTTTTGCGTCAGAAGTGGCATGAAGTCCTCCAAAAGCAATGTGAAGGACTAGTCGAAAGCAGGCCAAGACACATGAGCAGTGATTAAAAAGATATAGAGCAAAAAAATAAAAACATAAATGTGCATTTTACTCAAAGACATACCTATAAATAACACAAAACAGCGACTGATAATGCTGCAGTGGTCTCTTAATTTTTTCCAGAGCTGTAGATATTCTCTTAAGAAAGCACTGTATTTGTGTGCGTGCAGGCGTGCGTGTGTGTGTGCGTGTGTGCTTGTATGTCCCTCACCTGTCCAGCTCTCTGCAGGTTTCCAAAGTGCACGTCAGGAATGAAGAGCACAGGCTGGGAATCCAGGTCCAGCAAGGCTTTAAACAGCGTGCTGTCCGCCCTCTGGAAGGGGGTGGTCTGCCCTGAGTTGCCATTTTTCCCTATTCAGACAGAGTGTGAACTCGCATCTGTTGCCAGGCAACCATTCAAATTACAGAGTACCAAATGTTTGTACCCTTCATCTTCTTCCTGAGCTGCTTCTTCTCTTCATCACGAAGCTTCCTCTCAGCGCCCTGCAAAAAGCACGAAGGACAGAACATGAGAGGATGCTCATGGAGTTCCAATAGAGGGTCCACAGTGACCTCACCTTGTCACAGAAAACCTTGATCTGAGCGAAGGCCCTGTGGATGGGCCTGCTGCTGCAGCTGCTGTAGCTGTAGCTGTCCACCTGGATGATCAAAGGCATGCCCTTCACTCCTTTCTGTGACGAGAAGTCTGTGCTCAGACAGTTCACTGAGATAAACACCTGGGGGGGAGGGGGGCAGAGAGGTATACACAGGTCAGCTTCTGGAGATCAATCTGCAGAGGGAAAGATTGCCGTGCAGCTCAACTATTATGAAATAAGTGTATATATATATATATATATATATATATATATAAAACTTAATTAAAATATGTTTCATAACAACAAATCTGCTTAAATATTTTAGTAATTCCATATAATAAAATACACATTGAGTTATCCATACTTTCATTCATAACATCTATCCATACATGGTAAGTATAATATCAATCAAATACTTTATCAATCACAGAGAGAGACTAGGTTTTGTGACAGTTGCAACATATTAGAATTACATTGATGACTATTTGTTTATACGTAAGTGGAAGTAAAAACATGCAATAAAAGTCAGATAAATCTTTATGAATGTACAAACATTTTGGTTTTAAATGAATGTAAGAAAAAACTATTTTATAGTATTTTAAATGATTTTTATATACAAGCTGGTATAAACAGTTGAGTTAGTTGGCTAGAGTAATTTTACATTTCCCCGCTGTGAGACTAATACATTATTTCTAATTCTGATAATATACAGTTATAGTTTGCTAAAAGTAATGCAGATTGAACTGTCCATGCTCAGCAATAAGCTAGTGGTGTGCAGCTTTTAAAATGTCCTGTGTCATTATCTATGAAATCACTATGTATTCTGACCATAGTCACTGTTGTACTGTCATTATCTATGGCACAGGCCAACATACAACTGAGAACTAAGTAACTTTGCAAACAGAAAACTCTCACAGCAGAGGTGTGAAGCTACACCTTGCAACAAGCTAAACTACAGAACACACAATAGAGTGATAACACTGATAGACAGAGAATATATAAAATATATATTACAGAAACACTACAGAGCTGTTGGATCTGAACAGTGAGTTATCCCACAGAGGAGGTTTAAAGACTAATCCACTGCATTTTCTCAAAAACAACCCTGATTCAGTAGTTATTTAAAGCCAGCCCCTCTACTTCACATCACACATGAGGGAACAGATCCCCATGATGAGGAGGCCTGATGATTTTCCAGTTAAACAAGAACGTTAGATTCCTCACCGCGGCTCATCAGCAGATTCCCACTACGCAGCATCAACAACATCGTGCCTAAACCTGCAGAGGTGAGGGCTGTGAAGGCCTGCAGCACAAAGAAACTCTACACACCTCCACAGACACACACCTCCACAGACACAGAGCATTGGACGTGTTGCTGCTAGCTATGTGTGTAGTGTGTGTGTGTGTGTGTGTGTGTGTGTGTGTGTGTGTGTGTGTGTGTGTGTGTGTGTGTGTGTGTGTGTGTGTGTGTGGCTTGTAGTATTGCATGTTTGAGCTATCAAATACCTTCCTAAAAAGAGAATGGCTCTGATAAGTGTCTGTCAGTGCCAGGCACAAACAAGCAAACAAACAAACATTACATGACATTGCATTTAGCTGACGCTTTTATCCAAAGCGACTTACAATAAGTGCATTCCACCAAGAAGATACAAACTTGAAGAAAACAGAATCATATAAGTACATCAGGTTTCATAGAGCCAAAACATTTCAAGTGCTACTCAACTAGCTTTAGATAAGCCAGTCCTTTGTTAGTATATTAGTGCTTTGTTAGTAATTGTATTGCTTGAAGTGGAGTCGAAAGAGATTAGTTTTTAGTCTGCGCCGGAAGATGTGCAAGCTTTCTGCTGTCCTGATGTCAATGGGGAGCTCATTCCACCATTTTGGAGCCAGGATAGCAAACCCACGTGTTTTTGCTGATGGGAACTTGGGTCCCCCTCGCAGACAAAACAAACAAACAAACAGACTGTTATGGCGCATTTCCACTGCAGGGCCTCGCACGGCTTAGTACGGTATAGTTAGGCCTTGGTAGGCTAGGCTCACTTTATGCTTCGTTTCCATTACAGTTTAGGAACTGGGGTAGTAACTATAGTAACGCAGTGTAGGCGGAGCCGTGAAGTCATCTTCAATGCGAAACACAAAACCAACATCAGCCGTTAGCTGTTAGCACTCAGAGCTCACTGCTCCTCATATCTGTTCAGAAACTAGACAAAAGTTAAACAAGTTTGCAGATCTCCATTCAGAAAACGCGCATTTTAAAAGGTTTTTCGCCTGCCGTCTGTCTGCAGACTTGTCAAAACATTAATTCATGGTTTTTACTAACCGGTATCAGTATGTTGTTACTTCGGCATCATTTTTAAACGTGTATTACAATTAAATCACGGTCAAATATGTTCATTTTGTTGTAGTTGTAGCCCCCTTGCAAGCGATTCTCTCACTAGTTTAGCATACTCAGCCCGGTTGTTGGCCCGGAAAGAACCTGGATTTTGGAGAGCCAGAAAAACTGTGAAACAGTACCTGTTAGCCGGAACTACCCCTAGTGGAAACGCAACAAAAAACGGGCCGGGTTTGGCACGGCACGCTTAAACCGTGCTACGCGCTGCAGTGGAAATGCGCCATTACAGAAGGAAGCACCTCCGCTCCCCTACCAACACATTTCACACTCCAATAAAATGATGATGGTGATTGCTGTTGCTGAGCAACAGAGACCTGACACAACAAAACTGATCATTTGCAACAAAAATACCAATTCTGTTCATCAGCACATCAGAGACTGATTAGACATCCTATTCTGTTAGGAAACCCGAATTTCCAGGTAGTATAACAGAGAGAAAGAACTATAACAGAGACATGATCTACTGGGATTTTCAGGAGCAGAAGACCACACCGGGTGCCACCCTTGTCAACTAGGAACAGGAAACTGAGGCTACAATTTGCACGGGCTCACCCAAATTTGACAATAGAAGATTGGAAAAATGTGGCCTGGTCTGATGAGTCTCGATTTCTGCTGGGACATTCGGACGGTAGGGTCAGAATGTGGCGTAAACAACGTGAGAGCATCGATCCATCCTGCCTTATCAACGGTTCAGGCTGGTGGTGGTGGTTAATGGTGAGGGGGCTATTTTCTTGGCATACTTTGGGCCCCTTAGTACCAATTGAGCATCGTTTAACGCCACAGCCTACGTGAGTATTGTTGCTGACCATCAGGCCTGCCCCAACAACATGGCCAACTTGGGGCCCTACGCGAAATTATGTCATGAGGCCCCCGGGTCTGTACACAACGCGTCACTCACCTGTCGCGAGCAGGGGGGGGGTAGAGTGTTAGCCCCGGAGCCTCGCTGAGGAGAAACCAAGGCCGGATTAACCATATGGGCAACCTGGGCAAGTGCCCAGGGGCCGTTGAGCAAGGAGGGCCCTCGGTGACAAGATGAAAAAGAAAAAGAATTTTTTTAATTTTTTTTTTTTTTTCGGGCACAACCTCACTCATCATACATTGTTTTAAATGACACTCACTCTCTGTAAACCGTCTCTGTACTGTAGGTCTCACTATGTATGCGCTCAACTTTATTACTACGCGGCGGCGGTGTATAGCCGAATCACAGCCCCACCCTCACTCATGTCACATTTTGTCACGTGAGCAGAAGAAATGGATGGTGCCGGTAGCCAAACGCCCAGCGGGGCTAAGAAAAGAAAGAAAAAGAAAGAAAAAGAAGAGAGAGTGGCGGCTGCATTAAAAAATGTGCTAACAATAAATAGCTTTTTCAAAAAAGCAAAAAGTGACGAAATAGGCCAGCAACAACCACAAGGAACAGTGGCGGCGGTCACGGAGGATGTTGTTGAGCTAGCGAGCAATGTTAGCCTTGAACCTAGCATGCTAACGCAGCGGGTAGAAGAGGAGGAAAAAGATGAAGACGAGCCTGACGAGGACGTCACAGAGCAGGGTGAAGGATCGAGTTCATCGGAAGTTCCCTGTGTCTCTCAGGACCCTGCACAATGGGGATTCATTGCTGGAAATGTCCGGGAGGAGACTTTGATGAAAGCGGTTTCATACTTTCATAATCGGGCAACGAAGTATCCAGCATCTAGGAGGGAGACCGATGCTAGCGGCCCGACACGCTCACTGACCAACGATATGCTGACCAGACAGCTTCACAATGGAGAAATCGTTCAACGCGATTGGATTATTTATTCTCCATCTACCGGAGCAATTTATTGTTTTGCCTGCAAACTTTTATCCACTCACAGCCACAGCAATGCATTTGTTCTCGGCTTTAGTGATTGGAAGCATCCCGAGAGGATAACAGAACATGAGACGAGTGGTGAGCACAGAAAATGCATACTTTCACTTATGCATCGCACTAAACTCATGGGCACTGTGGATGCTTCTCTAGGGATGCAGGTCGACACAGAAAGTCAGTGCTGGAAGGATGTATTGAGACGTGTAGTTGATTACATTCTTGAGAGAGAGGGGGCTTCCTTTCCGGGGAAATGACGAACTTTTAGGATCCGCACATAACGGGAACTACCTGGGAACCCTGGAGCTGCTCGCGCAGTTTGATCCATTTTTAAAGGATCATTTGCAGAAGTTTGGCCAGAAGGGACGTGGTAGGACTTCATACTTGTCATCAACTATCTGTGAGGAGTTTATTGGTTTGATGGGTGACAGAACAAAGGAAGCAATAGCAACAGAACTACAGCGAGCAAGGTATTTCTCTGTCATCGTAGATTCTACACCTGACATGTCTCACGTCGACCAATTAACTTTTGTTTTCCGATTTGTGAGTGAGAAAGGAAAAGTTATTGAGAGATTTATTGGATTTGAACCCATTCACAGTCACACTGGGTCAAGTCTGGCTGACTGTGTGATGAAGATGGTCATTGATATGGGGCTGGATCTCTCAAACTGCCGTGGCCAGGCTTATGACAACGCATCCAACATGTCAGGAAAATATAATGGGCTGCAAGCTTATCTCAAGAAAAGCAACCCACTCATACATTACATTCCGTGCGCAGCACACTCCTTGAATTTGGTTGGTGTCAACTGTGTTGAAAATAGTTGTCGTGAAGCAAGCCAGTTTTTTGATATACTTCAAGCACGTTATGCTTTTTGCTCTGCTTCTACCCACCGATGGAATAAAGTGTTCACTGAAAACGTCACACTGACGCTAAAATCTCTCTCTTGTACAAGATGGAGCTGCAGAGGAGACTCCACAAGAGCTCTTTGTGAGAATTACACTGCAATAAGAGGGGCTTTACAAATGTTGGCGGCTGATGACGGAGAGCGTCAGGACACACGGCGAGAGGCCTCTGCGCTGTGTGGCAAACTTGGGAAACTAGAGACTGCTCTGCTGACGATATTTTGGGACACTGTACTGCACCAATTCAAGCTTACGAGCACTGGCTTGCAAAAGAAAGACATTGACCTATTGACCGCTGTGCGACTTTTGGAATCGCTGCACACTTATGTTGCATCACTTCGAGGGACATTTTCGGACTTTGAGACATCTGCCCGGGCCGTCACCGGCGTGACACAGACATACCAGCACGAGACTCACCGTGTTGGTAAAAGACGAGTATTTGATGACGAGACAGTGGAGCGAGGTGGTACTGACTGGCAGTAAAAAAATCCAGGTTGAGACATTCAATGTAATTATTGACAGGTTGCTCTCAGGACTTAGCAAACGCCTGGATGCATACAAAGACATAAATGATCACTTTGGAGTCCTATTTGACATGTGCTGTGATGACACTGATCTCCGCAGACGGGTCAATATTCTCTCCTCGTCATATCCTACTGACTTGGATAAGTCATTAGGAGATGAGCTGATCCAGTTTAGGGCTTTTGTCAGCACAGAGCCAGATAAAACTCCTGCAAACAGACTGCAGGTGGTGCTTAGTGGTGCTTCCATGAGCGCTCAGTGCTCAGGGGCCCCTGGAGGTACTAATCCGGCCTTGCGAGAAACTGTTGCATGCATAACTGCGCCGCGCATAAGATGAGGCCCTACGCACTGCGCGGGTTCTGCGTATAGGGAGGGGCGGCCCTGCTGACCATGTCCATCCCGTTATGACCACATTGTACCCATCTTCTGATGGCTACTTCCAGCAGGATAGCGCCCCATGTCACAAAGCTCAACTTATCTCCAACTGGTTTCTTGAACATGACAATGACTTCACTGAACTCAAATGGCTCCCACAGTCACCAGATCTCAATCCTTTAGGAGCAGTGGTTCTCAACTGGTGGGTCGCGACTCTAAAGTGGGTCGCGGACCCGTTTGGAGTGGGTCGTGGATGTGTGAGGGAAGGAAAAAAACAAATTGTTTTTTTTTGGGGAAAAAGTCACTTTTATTTTGAAGGCCCGATTTTCTAACGCTGTGCATTCAGTAGGCGTTGGACTGGAAGTACCGGAGACCATAAACGGTTTTGAAAACGTCGGTCACGTAGTAATCATCTTCTCAATAAAACATCTTTGCTGATGGTTTTTCAGTCTTCTGGCCAATCAGAATCAAGATTGTTGCCGGAAGTCCCCACGGAGAATAACTTTGCGGTAGAACTACTCTTCAAGATTCAAGATATTTTATTGTCATATGCACAAGTAAACAGACAGTTACACCGTACAATGAAAATCTTACTTTGCTAGTCCACCCTACGCAAGTAAAATACAGGAATATAAAAATAAATAAATACTTCGAAAAAAACAAATAAGTTTGGCACACGGCAACAGCAGCATCAAGGGCACATAAGTAGCAGCAGTTTAAAAGATATTTAAATAGTATATAAATAGTTGTATTGCACATGGTTCACAGTGTATAAAATATTGCACGGCAGACAACAAGTGCACTATGCATTGTTAAAGTAGGTAGTGCAAATGGTGAGTGTCAGTGTGTCTGTGTAGCACTCACAGTTCAATCAGTGTGTGTTTGTGGTGGGGGGGGGGGTAGCATGTCCATCAGCCTGATGGCCTGTGGGTAGAAACTGTTTGTCAGTATCGTGGTCCTGGATTTCAGACTCCTGTAGCGCTTGCCTGATGGCAGGAGAGTAAAGAGTCTGTGCTGGGGGTGTGTACTGTCCCTGATGATGTTGTGTGCTCTCCTGGTGACCCTGGTGGTGTAAATGTTTTGAAGTGAGGGGAAGGCTGCTCCTGAGATGTACTGTGCAGTTTTTATCACACGCTGGAGTGCCTTCCTGTCCTGAGCAGTGCAGTTTCCATACCAGACTGTAATGGAGCTGGTAAGGACACTCTCAACTGTACATCTGTAGAAGTTGCTGAGTATTTTGGATGGCATGCCACATTTTCTCAGCCTCCTTAGGAAGTACAGTCGCTGCTGGGATTTTTTTATATTCTGTTGTGCATTGTGAGACCAGGTGAGATCCTCGCTGATGTGGGTTCCGAGGAATTTAAAGGTTTTCACCCTGTCCACCTCTGTCTCACCTATGTACGTCTTGTCTGCATTCAGGGAGAGATTATTGTGCTAACACCTGGTCACCAGGTCCGCTACCTCTCTTCTGTACGCTGCCTCAGCCCCACCGGTGATCAGTCCAATGACAGTCGTATCATCTGCGAACTTGACGATACAGGTGTTGCTCTGGGAGGCCACAGAGTCGTGTGTGAAGAGGGTGTACAGCAGGGGACTCAGCATGCAGCCCTGTGCTTACAGTTTTAGTGCCTGACGTGCGGTTGCCAACTCTGACTGACTGGGGTCTGTCTGACACAAAGTTCAGCACCCAGTTACAGAGAGCAGGTGTCAGTCCGAGAGTGAGGAGCTTAGCAGAGAGTTTGTGTGGGATGACCGTGTTAAAGGCTGAGCTGTAGTGCAACAGGACGATAGTCATTCAGGCAGGTCACAGTGTTTTTCTTTCGGAGGGGCACTATGGTGGTTGTGTATGTGTATGTGTGTATGTGTGTGTGGGCACAAAAGCTTGTGCTAGAGACAGGTTAAAAATGTCTGCAAGCACATCAGCCAGCTCTGATGAGCAGACCCTGAGGGCACGCCCGGAGATGTTGTCTGTGCCTTCCGTGGGTTTGTTCTCCTCAGAACCGTACGCACCTCTGCTGATGTCACAGTGAGTGGTGAGTCCTGTGTGCGCTCTGTGGTCACAATCCCTCTCTGTTGGTTGGTGTTGAGGGCCTCAAAGCGGGCATAGAACTAATTTAACTCATCTGGCAGTGTGGGTTGGCTGGTTGTGACACCCCCGCTTCTCTGCTGGTAGTTTGTGATGTGTTGCAGGCCTTGCTACATGCGTCGGGAATCTGCGGTGGAGTATACATCCATGGGTACAACTTCAGATAAAAATGAACACAATGAAATATTACCCCCGGTTCGATGACTGACAGGTCACAGAACAATGGGGGCTATCTACCCTTACCCACAAAGTAATTCACACAGACAAGTTCAGCTGTCAGAACAAAGTGAAAAACAAACAATGGCATAAAATATTATTAATATGTCGGGTAGTAATAGATTTATTTATTTTCTTCTCAGAGTGTACCAGAATGCGTAGTTTATATGTTAGTATTTCTAAAAATCTCCAGGGGGAGAATTCCCCCAGGCCCCCTTTCTGCGGTTGGGTTTTCAGCATGTCACGTTTTTATGTGATACAGTTCAGCTTTGATTCCATCATCTCATTAAACCTTTTTTAAAAGCATACTTTAGTTCTGTGAAGGGATATAAGGGATATATGCACTGTACTTCACTTTAATTAATATTGTATGCTGAAAAGGGTATATATATATATATATTACAGCACGATTTTTTGTTGAATAGATTTGAGTGGTTCAAAATGTTGGGTCGCGATTTATTGACAAAGTAAAAAGTGGGTCCCGAGGCCTGACCAGTTGAGAACCACTGCTTTAGAGCACCTTTGGGATGTGGTGGAACCAATGATTCCCATCATGGATGTGCAGCCAACACATCTGCAGCAACTGCGTGATGCTATCATGTCAATATGGACCAAAATCTCTATCAATATATACACACACACAGTGGCGAGCCGTCAGGGCCCTCTAGGCCCTCTCTGAGGGCCTAAGATATTCTACAAAATAATATTTAAAAACATTAAAAATATATATTTTTTTAGTTATATTTTTCATTAGTTTTACCAAAATAACTTGATTTAATTGTATTTAAAATAACATTTCCAAATAAATAAATCCTTCGAATCTGCCTATTCAGTTTCTGTTTGAATGTGAAGGGTTAAATGAAAGAAGCTCGTCTCTGCGAGGTGAAGACAGGAGCTGATTGGTGGTCCTGCTGTAAATTCACAGAGGGCCAGCTATAGTAACTGAACGAGTGAGTAATGTCAAACGACAGTACAATTGACCAATCATATCTTCCCTCTAAATGGGTGGGTTTTATTATCGCGGACTTTATGAGAAGTTCCGCCCGCTGTGAAGCTTTTCTTGTTTACATAGCAACAACAACTTCCTGTCAACAGCGTAAACTCGCCTTCAAAATAAAAGCATGCCAAATTACACTTAAGACACACAACTGCAACGAAAGTAACAAACACAATGCAATATCATTTTCAATGTCAAAGAACACAAATTGGGTTATTTACAGGTGTTGTTTTGTGTGGTAGAGGGTTGCTTTCATTGATGCGTTTTGCACCCCGGGCCGTTGTTTTGATATTCCGCTGAAGTATACGCTGTGACGTTTTTTTTTTGGAGGGAAGGGGTGGGGGTCAGAGGGCCTAGGTATAAAAGTCACGGCTCGCCACTGCACACACATTTACGGTATGTCTGGCAGTGGCTCAGTCAGTAGGGGCTTGGACTGTGAGCTGTAGTTTTATCATGCCAAAAAGCTGCTGTGTCGTTTATTGCACCTCAAACATTAAAAAAAATCCAGAGTTAAGTTTTTCTGTACTTCCTCTAAGAAAAAAGGACAGTTAAAGAAGAGCTCTGTGGCTTCAGGCTTGATCGCCATTCAAATGACAGCGTTGTTTTCCCCCAAAAGTGGGTGGGGCCGTAAAGTGACGTAGATGTTACTCAATGGACATCGATCGCCTACTACTATATTTAACCATATATCGAGACCGATCGTCAATTTCCAACAATTTTATGTAATTCTTTGCCTGTCTGGCCATTGTAATCGGGCTCTTTGAATATCCAAAAATCCACGGTTTTCTTAAATTTCTGATCGGATTGGCAAAAACTTCAGAATTTGTATTGACCGCCATTCAAATGACAGCTTTGTTTTCCCCCAAAAGTGGGCAGAGCCGTAATTTTTGCCCGGAAGTGACGCATGTGTTACTCTCATGTATCCCCCAAACCACACACCCCTTCAAAATAAAAGCCCTATAGTTTTCCTGTATCGTTACAGGAAGTGCTGGAAGAGGGATGTTTTTTCAAAATAAAAGCCCTAGAATATTAACACACACGCACACACACACACACACACACAACTATTACTTATACAAGTACTACTTATACCACTAACACCACTACTACTCATACCACTACTACAACAACAACTACTACTACTACAACAACAGTAGATATATAACTCCTTCAGCCTACTTTCAGCTACAGAAATTCAACTATTAAATTATTCAGCTATTTCAGGACATTGAGGGTATACATTTTGTTGTTTCTTAAGCTTCATCCCTATTTTTCCTACTCTTCCAGTTTAACATTCCACTTTAAAGTTTTCCAACAAAATCAGTGCCCTGAATTTGAGCTTCAACTATTTTGATTCAAATCATTTCACTTTTCTGCATTTTCCCACTAAGTTCAGCAACACACTTACTTGGTTTCTGTAAATAAAAAGCAGCTACAGAGACCCTTCAACTAATACAATATTCTGCTTTTTCTGCATTTTCAGCTAAATTCAGCAACAAATGTACGCAGCTTACATCATTCGCACGCATTTTCAGCAGGAAATGCATTTTCTAGTTATTATTGTGTGATCCTTATGTCGGCCACAAGAGGATGAAGTGCTCCACTACCCGACAATGAGCCTTCCAATTCCACCTTCCATATTATTTTTTAGACCATTCCCATTGTTCGCCACAATATACACTATAAAGAGTTTTTTATTTGAAATAATATTTATTTATCTTGAAACATGCAAAAAGAAAACATGAATGCTGTGTAAGTGCTATCTAGATTGAGTGTTGCAACAGAAAATAATGGACCTGCTCAAAGTAGTGTTGTCAACAGTTGAATGAAAAAGAAACCTGGAAACTATTTATTTCACTGGGCAAAACTTTTGTTTCCCAAACTGCTTGCACTATTGTATTGTTTTTTTTGGTCTTGTTTCTAGTCGTTGTTTTATGTCTTATCTACATTTATGTATTGTTGGAGGAACCTGTGATTCAAGATTTTCATTGCACAACTACACTGTAACTGTGCATATGACAAATAGAACATTTTAACCTTTGGATTTTCTTTGTGGCCTTTTACTTGGAGTACTGCTTAACGAAACACAGCTGAAGCAGTTATTGTTCCACAGCTGAAATAATGATGTGTGTGTTAAAGGTCTATCATGCAAAATGCACTTTTTTATGTCTTTTATACATAAATGTGTCCCCGGTCTGATGCTCCCTCTGTCACCCCTTAGCATTCTCTGACTATTCTGCGGTTTCATGGAGCAATCTCCAGGAGGCTCTGATTTTTTAATTACACAAAGAAAGTAAATGACAAAACCAACAAGTCATGTGCCTTAGTGCATGTAAGAGTAAATAAAATAATCAATAGTGAAAGCGATTGTATTTTAAATGTGTGTTTGTAGATCAATCATTTCTTGCTTTGATTTTAAACAGCACCTTACCCTATACTTCTGTTGCTTTGTACCTTAGCTTCTTCACTGACATCCCATGTGAAAGAGACAGCATTGTAGGCAATTTCCTCCACATTCCCAATCGTGCTGAAGCTCTCCTTGTAGTCAGCTGCATGTAGAGTGAAGAACAGAGAGAACTGTTTCAGTGGATGTTGGACTCACCAACACCGACACCAAAACCAAGTAAGTTCCACAATTCTCTACGCTAACACTGAAAAACAGTCATTAATCCTAAACAATTCAACAGTCCCTTTTGCATACTGGTTTCTGTTGATAGTTTAAAAGATCATAGTTCCCTCGCCAATATCTTTTTTTGAATAGCTGTGAAATTATATTTTGTTCAAGTTGCCCAAAATTTCACACAGATCATGATGTTAAAAATAAAATGTTTAAGTTATATACAGTGGAGGAAATAAGTATTTGATCCCTTGCCGATTTTGTAAGTTTACCCACTTACAAAGAAATTAACAGTCTATAATTGTAATGGTAGGTTTATTTTAACAATGAGAGTAAAAATATCAAAAAGAAAATCCAGAAATTGACATTATATAAAAGATATAAATTGATTTGCATTTAACTGTGGGAAATAAGTATTTGATCCCCTTGCAACCAACAAGAATTCTGGCTCCCACAGACCGGTTACATCAGTCCTCTTCCTTTAAAAAATGTACTCGTATCAACTTGTTACCTGTATAAAAGACACCTGTCCACAGAATCAATCAATCAGATTCCAGCCTCTCCACCATGGGCAAGACTAAAGAGCTGTCTAAGGACCTCAGGGACAAGATTGTAGACCTGCACAAGGCTGGGATTGGCTACAAGACCATCAGAAAGTAGCTTGGTGAGAAGGAGAAAACTGTTGGTGCGATCATTTGAAAATGGAAGAAAAGTAAAATGGGCATCAATCAACAATCAACCGCCCTCGGTCTGGGGCTCCACACAAGATCTCGCCCCGTGGGGGTATGATGATCATGAGAAAGGTGAGGGATCAGCCAAGAACTACACGGGAGGAACTTGTTAATGATCTCAAGGCAGCTGGGACCACAGTCACCTAGAAAACTATTGGTATCACACTACACCATAATGGATCAAATCCTGCAGCGCCTGAAGGCCCCCTGCTCAAGAAGAACATGAGGCCCGTCTGAAGTTTGACAATGAACATCCGAATATTCAGAGAAGGCTTGGGAGAAGGTGATGTGGTCAGATGAGACCAAAATCGAGATCTTTGGCATCAGCTCGACACGCCGTGTTTGGAGGAAGAGAAATGCTGACTATAACCCCAGAACACCATCCCCACCGTCAAGCATGGAGGTGGAAACATTCTGCTTTGGGGGTGTTTCTCTGCTAAGGGGACAGGAGGACTTCCCTGCATCGAGGAGAGGATGCAGGGAAGTAAAGGTGGAGATTTACTAAGATTTCTCGGCCATGCACCGTAAAATCTTGGCCGATAGCCTCCTTCCCTCAGCCAGGACACTGAAAATGGGTCATGGAGGGGTCTTCCAGCAGGACAATGACCCTGAACATACGGCCAAGGCAACACAGGAGTGTCTAAAGAAGAAGCACATATAGGTGATGGAGGGGCCTAGCCAGTCTCCGGACCTTAATCCCATAGAAGATCTGTGGAGGCAGATGAAGCTTCCAGATGCCAAGCATCAGCCTCAAAACCTTCAGGATTTGGAGAGGGTCTTCAGAGGGGAGTGGACCAACATCCTTCCTGAGATGTGCACAGACCTGGAGACCAACTACAAGAAGCGTCTGACCTCTGTGTGTCCAACTAGGGTTTCTCCACCAAGTACTAACACATGTTCTGCAAGGGGATCAAATACTTATTTCCCACACTTAAATGCAAATCAATTTTGATCTTTCATATAATGTCCATTTCTGGATTTTCTTTTGATATTCTTACTCTCACTGTTAAAATAAACCTACCATTAAAAGTATAGACTGTTCATTTCTTTGTAAGAGGTGCGTCCCCTGGATGAATAGATAGTGAGATTTCTGCGCCCCAACACAGGTTCCATCTGCCACGGGGGGACAGAACGCCACTAGTCTTGAGTCCTGATGGCACTACAAAATATTATGGTGCATGCAGTTCTGTAGGAAAAATATTACTGTCAAGTTTTTTTTAAATGTTAGCATCGACGAGGTACTTGTGATATCCCTACAAACAACAACAGAATATATTTTACTCATTATTAAGCATAAGCAGGCGGTTTTATTTTGTGTAGCTGCATGGTGGAACCGTTATACTTTTTGGCAGCTGAGACTCGTGGTTCCTATACCCTGAAGATCTGTCTCTCTAAAAAGGTCACAAAACCAGTCGGAGGGGATGTACTAACTATTTATGTTTACTCTTTGCTTTTTGGGAAATATTAGAGAACTTTACCCCTTTGGAACTCGAGCCCTTTCTTTTAATGAAAATGGAACTACTACCAACATCTGGTTTCATTTCCAGTTCATCATTCATCATTTATGTTTAAGTTCATCTATCATATTTCTTCGGTCAAACAATTTAGCCAACAAATCAAGTTGCAAATTAGCAAACATTCCAACATTGAAATTGTTACCTCCAAAAAGTCTCAACTCCTCATCAAATGGGCCTATTTTCACCCACATAAGAAAGATTATATATTTTAAAGTTAATACTATTCTGGCATGAACTTACAACAGACAAAACCACCAGAGTCTGATACCTCTGCCACATTCCATCAAGTTTTCAACCACAGGTTGAGGCCTGCCTCTGGCTTCAGTCCAGGCCCCCACCTATTTCACCCGTTAACGTCTATGCAAATGCAGACCCATTGGCTGTTTATTCATAGTGCTCTTGTGGGAATCGTGGATTGACAGTTATTCAAATTGTGTCGGGTTTCCCCTCAGGATATGTGACAGGATCCTGCTGAAGGCTCCTCCAGGTTTACCACCTACTTACTCTCTTTTTAACTCTCTGGTTTTGTGGAGCTCTGCTGTCATAATATCTGTAAGTGTGACATTCAATTCCTTTTGTAATTTAGTAATTCCAGTTTTACTTAAAACCCCATCAAGCCATGAGTGTAGCAGGAAGAGCTCACCGATGTCCAGGACCCTCTGTTTGGCAGTGTGCTGGCGGGAGTGCCAGTATTTCCAATTCTTCAGCTGCTCGTCTCTGCACTGGTCTTCTCCAAAGACAACCATGATAACACTCTGAAGTAGAAACACATGTATACAAGATATAATACATTAAAACAAGTTCAAAGGAGTAACAATTTATAAAAACTAATATTACATTTGTAAGTTTAACAAGATTTAAAGCTCCTCAACAATAAGCTGAAAGTAAAACCCTGAACTGTAACCTACGCTTCCTCTCCATGACCCCCCCTCCTCCCTCACCTGAACAATACTGTCCCGCTGCAGCTCAGAGCCTCCCCTGGCACATTGCTCATTACTAGATGGGCCCCCATCAGGCGCTGGTCCACTCACCCGCACTTTGCCTTTGGGCTGATTTATTGACGATTTGAAGTTGGCCTTGGACAGTGTCAAAGCGTAGAACTGTCCCCGGTTCATGTAGGCCATGGGCCCCTCCCCCTGCCGCGGCCTCAGCGACATGCTGGCCTCCAGACAGTACTGGAAGTCGTCACTGAACATGAACATGTGAGGAGCAGATTTAATAAAAATACAGTATCTCTTGGTACAAGAACAAACAGCATTCAAAGAAAGCAAGAAATGGACCATGAGGCTCTAAACAAACTGATTTTGTTATGTATTAAAAGGTTCTCTCATAGAACAGCAACTCTTTATTTGACAAGTCTGGTATTTTTTTTTATTTTGTCGGCAAATACCCAGGAAAATCCCGGAACCAAAAAGTATTTTGTGAGTATTGAAAGCTTGATATATCTCATTCCTCCATGCATGCTGGGCAATATGATGATTTTCATATTTCTATATCTTTTCTATTGTGATATTAATTTCTCAACATTTTCATTTTCATTTTGTGCTTATGTCCCTGAAAAATATGTAGGTTTAACGTTTGTACCTATCTGTGAATTTTGACTTACGTCGGTGTGCTGTAGTGGAATTCATCTCCTGAGGAGGGACTTCTGTTGTACATCTGTTAAAGAAGAATATGTACTGTGCTTCAGAAGAAGAAATGCTGCATACTGCCACTGATGGAGCAAAACAATCCTACAAATGGGATCCTGGTTTACAAAGCGAGACACATGATCACCTCCACCTCACCCCCTTGTATGACAAGTCTCACCTCTCCTTCCACAGCGTCCTCATATATATTGTCTGGATTGCTTCTTTGTTCATTTTTCAAGAACCCAGCATGGGACAGATAGTAGTGGCTCTGCTCGTGAACCATCCTTGTCTGCTCTCTGGGTTCTTCTCTGTAGGAACCTCCAAAGCAGGGAACTCCCATAGATGTGTGGCCCTCGGTCTTGACCAGAGGCAGAGCTGAACCACCTTTACCATTTCCTCCTCTGGTCTCTCCAAACCTGGAGCCCTGGTGTTCTGCAGTGTTGCTGTTGTTTAGTGAGAGGTTGACAGGCATGGATCTGAGAGCCTGAACATGGGGATCTAACATCTCCAAGCTGCCGCCGTCATCTGGCCCATCAGCAGAGGGGTCTGTGGGTTTGACTCCGCTGGGGCCCCCTCTCCTCTCTCTGGGAACCTGATAGGGTTAAAGCAAACACACAAAACGTGTTAAAAACAAATCAGAATGTATTTAGTCACTTTATATTTGGAATAAATGAGAAACCATACAGTCATCAAACATGTCAATTAGTGAGCACAGTAAGTGCACAAGAGTAAACGCATATGCAACGTTGTCTGGTTTGAGTTCGGACTGTAACACCACATACAGTATGTATTTTTAAGTCCATATTTGCCACTGATGTCAACCATAGGCCAGTAATTGTTTGCAAATTTATTTTAAAAGTTTACAAAGGCAACCTGGAAACTGTTATTGTCAAGCCCAGTTATGTCATTGGTAAATTGGCTGTGATGTCACACTTTCCACACCTTGTAGTATTCGTACAGCAGTCCCAGAGCTGCGGCACTGTCCTCGTCTCCGTTGATGCTCATCATGGCCTTGGTGGCAGCAGTCAGGGGGTTCTCTAGGTAGCTCTTCCACGCCTCATCCTCGCCACTGAACACTCTGCGAGACGGCGCCAGCACTTCATTTGGTACCACCACCACCAACCGTTTACTGAGAGGGCCACAGGACAACGGGAAGAGAGAGATCAAGCCATGTTGTCACTGCAAAGCCAGTCTGTCATTACCAGCTGCTGCGTCTGCCAAGCCACCAATTGTGCCCCAGGCTGTTTCTCACCAAACTTCAATGTAATTGTCCGCTCTATGTGAGGGGAGTTTATGTTATGTTCACTTCAGTATATTATAAATACACAACAAAAACGTGTTCTGTAAACATCAGGCTGACACAAGAGTTATTTCTAAATATATATATTTTGTAATCATTCAGGGAGGGTAGCAAGAAGAGCAAACATTCAACAGTATTTTTATTTACTGTAAAGTAAAAGGTTTTTCTACTAATAATTGAACATATCAAAAATATATCGCTTAACTAGAGCCCATTCAATTACAGTTAGGTTTTAAAAAATACACTTTACTATTATAGTTATATTCATTATGTGATTAATTAATTAACTCATTTTATATGTAGTACCACAGCTTGATAAGACTCCTTCCTATTAAATACATGTCAGGCTATGAGAGAACAAAGAGACAAAAGACATCTAAAATATTCCTAAGCACTAGTAAATGTTGCAGTAAAACTGACAGAGGTTATTGCTCGCAATATGAATGTAATATGTCTTACCTGTCCAGGTCCATGTTGCCTCCAGGACTCTCCGGTGTTCTCTAGGACTTGCTGGAGAAACTGGACTTTCTAGTTAGTGCAGGTAAGTTTGTGTGGGAGACTGAGAAAACTAGGCGGTTCTATTGAACCTCTCAGGCAAAACAACCAATGAAGTCCTCTGTTACCTACGTGCTTACATGCATTTAACTATATTTGATGGCAGTTCAAATTTAAGCATCTGTTAATAAATAAAGACAGCTCAATTTCTTGCTCTTGTCAGGTTGGTAGGCTATCCTGGTGAGTGAAGGGATGGATCCTGCAGCATGTAAGCAGAGGAAAGCTGCCTCTTCGATTTAACACATGTTTCTCTCCACAGGTGGCACAGTGATATCCCCATTGGTGAACAGGGAGGGGAGGGCGGGACGGGAAATGAGGAAAAAGGTGGACAGACCGATATTAAAATTAAGTTTCTGTCAACACTGGAGAATTTCTTCAAAGCTTCACTCCGGGTAATGGGCCGAATTAAGGATATGCATCAGCTTGGCCACGGTGTAAGGGACATTTTGCGTTCTAAGACGTTACGTTAGAACAGATGAATCAGGTGATGTGATTGAAACCCCTCCCCCTTCATACCTGATGAGACAGAGTGAATATAGTAAAGGATTGCCTCTAGTTTTAAGGTTTGTATTACTGTTGAGGTATAACATACAGAGACATGTATATTGTATGACTCCATGTAATACTGTGTACCATATTGTTTATGTAAGTAGCTGCGACTACTACTGTGTTCATTGGATGGCGCTGTAGCACATGATTGTGATGTCACTACCTGGGGTATAAGACCGTTGGAGTCACGCCCCTTCTCTCTCTGTCCTTAAGTCTCTTGACCTGTGTGCATCTAATAAATAACGCCGTGATGAATGGCTAAACTTGAACTGCTGAGAATAGTCACCTTTCTGCTGCAGAGAGACAAAAGGTATAAGTCTAAATCTGCTAACGATTCCAAATCGTAGGCTTAAATACCAATGACCAAACTGTCTTTAACAGGATTGTATTATAAAACAATGAATATGCAGTAGGAGGAGAGTATAGGCAGCCGGTCTTCATGCCCTGTTTTTGCATGGACCGTGACACCTTGTGGTGGGCATTAAAGCTTGCACCATGCAAGCTTTAATGCCAATCAATCAAGCAGGCAATTACAAATAGGAAAACAAATCTTTATAGAAATATGTTTTGGCAGGGTAATGGGCTATTATCTTTGGTACGTTCACATTTGAGATTATTTATTTTACATTAAGGCGGTCTTGAATCAATGATGCCAGAAAGTCAGAAATGTTTCCATCACACACAAATAATCATGGATGTTTAAATATATATATAAAATATAACATAATCCCTACAACAGCGCTTCAGTCGCGACCACCGACAACACGTGAAGGCAGCACAGTGTAGTGGGCATGCGCATTAGCGCATTGAGGAGAAACCACTAGGCTTGTTTGAGATGAGCTGCGGCTCGCCTCGAAAGTAAACGAGAATAGAGTGGCGAAATCCCTCCCACTTACTTCCGGGGTATGGGACCTTATTTCGGAAAAATTATGCATTGAAGTCAATGGGGAGAGAAAACTTATCTTTCGATCCCGTTTGAATTGTGCCATGAATTACACATATGATGTTTGTCAATCTTAAAAAATCATTTCCATGTCAAAAAAGTCACAGTTTGTCGTAAAACTGTTGAAATATAAGACTATGAAAAATACGTAACTAGAAAGACTACAAATCCCAGAGTCGCGTAAGTGATGTCACAATTGTTTACCTCCACCATTCAGATACCTAAGATCAGCGCAATATAGATATAATCTATCTATATGGCGCTGGCTAAGATAAGATAACTTTAACAAGATGCCTGTGTGCTTAGTACCAGGTTGTTATTATACCAGCAATGGGTCTTGCTCGTTCTTTTGCTTCCCGTCTGATGAAACGACTTGATCAAGTTAGCTACCTAGCTAGTAGCTAGCACGTTAGTTAGCATTACAGCCTTGTCATTTTTATTAGCCTTAACATGAAGTAACATTAAGTAACCCAAAATGTTAAACAGTAAGAGTAGTAGTCATATTTCGTGAACCCTTTGAATAGTACTGTCACCGGTGTGATCATTCTATAATACACCATTTAATTCCGGGGGAGAAATGCTAACGCTAACGTTAGCATCGGCGATCTTTTCTACTTCATGCTATCTGCACAAATGGTTGACATTAAACATTAAAACGACCAGGCAGTTCAGAGAGAATCAAAGGAAGGCAGGCAGGCAGCTTTGCATGACATTCTTCAGGACGTGTTTCATTGTGGTGATAGTCAATCGTTTGTTGACAAGACAGTAGTGACGGCCATCTTGGTGACGTGTGTGGTTGACCAGAGATGTAGTTCATTTAGCGTTTCACACAAACAAATGTGTTACTTCACAGTTTTACGACACATTTTATTTTTTTTTACTTGCAAAATTATCTTTTAAATTGACAAACATATGTGTAATTCGTGGCACAATTCAAACGGGATCGAAAGATAATCTTTCTCTCTCCATTGACTTCAATGCATAACTTTTCCGAAATAAGGTCCCATGGGGCTCAACCGGAAGGGGAGGGACTTCGCCACTCTATAGCCGATTGCAGCCGGGGGAGGTCTCAAAAAGCTCGCCTGAAGTCGGACAGCTCGGAGTCGGCTTGACTCGATGTGCAATGGCGGAAATTGCGTTGGCGTTCTTCGTTGCAGATGAAGTGGATGCAATAGAAATCCCACAATTATTATATCACTACAAATGAATGACTCAAGTGTCTGTTCATTTTAAAACAAATCAATACAAGGGGGGTTGAATCCTACATGTAAAAGACAGAACCACTTATTACTTTTCAAAACTACTTCCGTCAGTGGTCTTGACCAGTTTGCATTTATAAAGAATGCACAAATCAGTGGCGTAACAAGGTTGTGATTGGCCCCGGTGCAAATATTGTTTTGGGCCCCCCCCCCCCCCATCGCCCCAAACATAAGCGCACGCTGATGCGCTCACACATGCACGGACATACACAACCACTCAGAAGCGCCACATGTATAGGCTATCGACAACAGCCTGCCCTGGCCTCAGACCACCACAGCCTGACAACGGCACAGCGAACTAAGAAGAGGATTAAACCTGTTTCCTTGATGTTTGTCTCTGGGGAATGGGCCGGTAGGCCTACATAGACCGGTTGCTATAATATAGCTTTTGATCTTGGCGTCGGGGGTCTCAATAGCGCCATAGAGTCCCCTATCGGTTGGGGCCCTTGGGGGAACTGTTGGACCACCGCCGGGCACAGCCAAATCCAGCCTCTCCTCCTGGCTGGCTGGAGAAGAAGGTCGCACAGCCACGGCCACGGGTACAGCTTCACTTGTGGAGCTAGATGGCAATGATGGTGGTGAGGCAGATGAGCTATCGATAGCCTCCGGCTCCGGCTCCGGCTGCCGCTGCACGTCAACACTGCTAACGTTAGCGCTCTATTTCGAGGACGATGTATGACAAAAAAAACTCTCTAATTTTGTCAGTTTAGCTGTTACATCTCCTTGTTCTCTCTTGTCCTTTCTCTTTTGAGCGCTGCTCTTGTGCTTTGGTTTGCTGTACATTATAAATGCAAGCTATTACATTTTTTATAATGCTGCCGAACTTGCTGCTGCTAGCTACAGTACAGTACAGGTTGATTAAACGGTTCGCTCGTCACGCAAGGTATCACATGACATGAAAGGGAGCAAGGTCATTGGACAGACAAATTACAAATTAATTTAGATTGCTTGGTTACCTTGAAGACTGCGTGAACCGGCTGCACCGTCGATAGTTACGCCACTGGCACAAATGTGTATAATCGTTAATGTCAGATATGTACTAAGTAAATACATTTGTTCCTGCTCAAGATTAGATTCAACTTTATTGTTATTGCAGATTACAGGTACTGAGACAACAACATGCAGTTTAGCTTCTAACCACGAGTGCAAAAAGCAGTAAAGTGAAAAGTAATGTACACAATCTACAGAATAAAATATAGAATGAATTGAATGATGAATAAACAGTGAGGGGTATGAATACACTAGATATACACAGTAGCCTATGAGCAGTATGAACAGTATTAACAGTGTATATGAATATGCTAAGATATATAAAGTATGAAAACGGTAAGCAGTGCAAGTATAGTATAAAATATATAGATATTAATTTCATGATGATAAACATTGTGGAACAATGATTAAAAATGTGAATGGCGAGTCAATGGAGTTTCATCACCAGTGTCACTGCCCGATCCGCACTGCGCATGCAAGCCCCCAGGAAGTGCGCCGGACTCAGATGAAAATATTCGTGGTGGCCAAACGGTGGTACTACACTTCCGTTTGGTTGCCAGGCCCGGAAACACTTTTTCCCATTGACTTACATGGGGAAAGAGTGATCTGTAAATCGTTGGATAATTTTTTTTAAACTAAATAAACTACCCAGTATGAATACTTGTATAGCCCTTATTAAAAACATTCGTTCCTCAAGTTGTAAAATGTGCTAATAACGTTATTCTGAGAGTTATTTCCCTCTGCATTATGAACGCGCATCTAACCCACGGGACCGCGCCGCCCGGCACGTTCATGTGATGTGACGTGTTCAGTACTACATGAGTTTTACCTTTACCCATGGACCCACGGAGCTGTAATAATGGATATATTGCACATGTTTGCTGTAATTCATAATTTGTAAAATATTATACTACATGGGCTGTATGATGTAAATCTTGTATTAAATAACGTTAATATTACCGACGTAGATTAACGTCCCTGTAGCTTCTCATTGCACTTGCAATATACCATTAAAGTAGTTGAACGTTGCTGTTTGCTATTACTATAATACCACGCAGGTATAAGCCAGAGTTTACAACCTTTGCATGTGGGCACAACACGTTTTGATTTCAGAGCACAGGAGAATGCTGGGCACAACATAAAGCTCAACAGTGAAGCTGGCAATGCTGAACAAAACCATCGAGAGTTATAATATTTATTCAGCTGAAAAAGTCAATGTCAAAATGTAATTAAAAATACATAAGCATTTCAGGTAGAAATCTGCATTTTATATAGAAATTCACAAAAATAAGAAATGAAACCTAAAAGAGATGTTACAAAATGTATACCTCTGATGGCTGGCATAGTAGAACTAGGTGAAAAAAATAGTGACAACAATTTTTAATACAATTTATATAGATTAAAAGGTAATATAATATTGATTACAATGATTCTATTAAAAAATCCACCAAACATGATCAACAGGAAAGCCCTCTGAAGGCACGTTATGGTTTGAAAAAAAGTTGAGGATGTGGTCCAGACAGTTAAATCAGGAGAGACTTCATTTTGTTTAAAGAACAGTTATTGACACATGCCATATGATAAATGTTAAGTCTTTGGCGATTAGACCCCGATCCTGAAATCGTATATCTAAAGGGGGAAATGCAGCCGTGAGCATATAGGGAACCCCCCGGGGTCTAGACATTGGTGATGATGCTGAAGATCTGGATTTGATGAGGAGATGGGATGAAGAGGAGGTGTGATGAGGTCTTTGGATTAGCTCTCCTGGCACTGGATGTGATGAAAGGAGATGGGATGAAGAGGAGATGTGATGAGAAATGCTGTTTTCACCCCAACCTCTGCTGCTGAATGATTTTATATATTGTTACTAAAAGTGCTTGTCTTTGATATTATAATGATTACACCAGAAAGTCACTCTTTGTGAGATTTATTTGTTCACATTTTTCCCAGCCACAAGATGATTTCATTCATTGGAGGCCTCAAAGCTGAAGGTATTGATGCACGGATCAATGCAATCCTTTACAACAGCATTCCACTATGGTTGGGGATGTCTGTTAAAAAAAAGGAGAAATATAGTGTCGCAATATAGGGAAACAAACTGTGACAAAAACATATCAATTAGATCAGAATCAGAATACATTTACATTGTTACAGCAGAAAAGAGCCAAAGACAGCCTAATGTTACTTAAAGTATGCATAAAAAAAGTATTAAAGATTAAAAACCAGAAATTATAATAAAAAAAGTTACACATTTTACAAAATACACATCCTGTAACAGTTTGGAGGATTTAGCAGCCTGGTATATTACACAGTTTTAGCGGCATATATGTATATATATATAAATATATATATATATATACACACATGGTTGGTATTTAACAACAAGGGGTGTTATAGTCTGTGTTGTAGTGTGTGATATTGGTATTTATGGAAACATTTTACACCTTTCCTTCAAGTATTATACGTTTTAGTTACTTGTTGGGTACTTAACATGAATAATCACAGTTACTATTCTTTTACTTCATCACATTTCAAAGAGAAATAGGCTATTGTTATTTTAACTCCACCACAGTAATCCATCATCAGTTTTACTTTTTAGATAAAGATTTAAATCACAATTGATCATAACTCCAAATACATATATTTGTATATATTAATTACCAAGTGGTTTCATGTAGGCTACAACCCACACAAGTATCATGCTAAATTAAGCTCTGTTGCTTGGATATCACTAGATCCTGTTACATCAGCGTAATAGAAAAGTAGCCTACATAACGACTGATGTGTAAATTAGCATAATTAATAGCTAGCCGCTAGCTGCTAACTGCCACGGCCGCCTCGTTAATATCAAATCCATCATAATAACAAACCATTACCATGCTGTCATGAACGCGCGGTGCTGTTACGTGCTTCTTCTTCTTCTTCTTCTCTTGAAACTGATGTGAACGAGCATTTTGGGGAGCGTGGTTAAAGTTGCGCATGCGCTATGAGCGCACATACGGGTACTTCTCAGGCATGCCGGGTAATCTGTGACGTTTTGCTCTCTCAAAAGTTGGGCCATTTTATCATCATGCGCGAATGAGCAACTCTCATAGGAATGAATGAGGCCCCGCCTCCCACGCTGTATCCAGTTCTTATTATACATCCATGTGCGCATGTGCGAGATGGCCCGCCATATTGGACAACTCCATACGGCAACTCAAATAGGACACTTGACACAGTGGCGTTTGGCAAAGCAGAAAAAGAAAACTAAAAAAACCCAACAATATTAATCTGAACGAGAGAGATGAGTTATTGTTATTACAATGTGACTTCACTATTATTTAACAACTCCTTTTATTGTGTCCTTTTATTGGGTTAAGTACATTGTCAGAATAAGTGAGAAATGGATGTAACTTCTGTTAGACAGCTATCATACTGAAGAAATATTGACTGTGAATGTATGCAATATGTATGGCATTCATAATTTATATCTAATTACATTAACTGTGAATGTCCTTCATTTTATTTCAAATAAAATAACAAAAGATTTTTGTATAGATATTTGAGACGTTTATGACTCGCGCATGCACAATGCAAATCGGGCAGCCGTCTAGACGTCAAATGTCCTATTTGAGTTGCCGTATGGAGTTGTCCAATATGGCGGACCATCTCGCACATGCGCAGTGCGGATCGGGTAGGGATGCGGATCGGGTAGTGACAGTGACAACCAGCACGGGGTAAAAACCACCAATGAGCGCTCAGCTCGATATACCAGCGAGTCGTTTCCCATCAAGCATTTCGCTTCCCCAGCCCGTGGAGAGAAACTGCGCCGCCTCGCTCTCAAGGCTGCCGGCGTCTTTGTCCCGCGAGATTTCAACGTCTCATGTAGGCGAGCCTCCAGAGCAAGTCAGACAAAATGACTAACCATCATGCAACGCACTAGCAAGACGGCGATCGCAATTGCGCAGGTCTGCGTCGGTCTCGCTCATCTCAAACAAGCCTACTGGTAGCAGCCATGGATGTATAAGGTAGCAGCCCAAGCGGCAAACTCTGGGGCAGAGCCGGGAGGCCAATAAGGAAGTGCCTCAAACTGCAGTTAATCTATAGGCCGATAGGGGATGACTGCAGAAAGGAGCAATTTCCATAGACCCCCATGTTAAAATGCCCAACTTTACAGCAGAAATAAACATGTTTCTACCCCTGGATGCAATACAAATTATTCTGGATTGTAGTGATCACTAATTTACTCATGTTACATAATTCACTCATGGAACTACAGGTTGGGGGTATTGTTCCGCACGGACACTAATGCTTACTGTACCTCCGGGGTATATACTGTGGGTGTTTCTCAATCGCGAGTACGCTTGCTTGGTAGCACATGTCTGCCGAGCATCTTGCTTCAGAAGCGAGGCAAGAATACTTCCTGGCATTCGGAAAACAAAGAGTGGAACAGGCTAGCAAGTGTGCAGGTGTGCGTCATATGAGAGGCCCCGCCTTACATTTTCCGTCACAGATTTGGGGAAATTGGTCCGTGCGCAAAGGATTGTGGGGATTTTAAGACCGCGGAGTCTACTCATGTGCAGCCTCGAAATTTCTCCAAACGGAGTACGCCGGGCTCGGTAGATTTCCAAGTATGCTGGAGATTGGAACAGTACTTCGGCGGCACTCGATGACGTAGTATGCTTGAAATAGTGGCTCTGGAGCAGCTTTACTCGCGATTGAGAAACACCCTGTGTCCTCCTTCCTTTCTCTTTCTCTTCTCTACTTGGACTGCAAACCAGCAACATGTGCTTTTCTGCTCCTCAATAAAGTTACCTTTTGCACCTTCGATGCACCGCCTCCGACTCCTAGCTCTCGGCACTACACTGGTCACCCTGACGTAAGTCTCGCAGAAGTTTCCGAGACTGGACCGAACATGGCTAGAGAGGCCGTTTTTCGCAAACTGCCGGAGATTTTTGGAGACGTCCGTTGCTGCCACGTGCACACGGACTGAGGCTCGGTGCGCCCCCCACGGAATGGCTGAGGACGTCGCTCGCCATTCCCGCATCGTCTCGGCACTGGAAGCCAGCAAGCTTTCCGACTACAAGGAGACGATACACGACCTAAGATCTGTGTATCTGAAAAATATGAATCTCACATTTCCAGATGGTTCCAGAAATAACGTTAACGTAGATATTGCAATATAGTTTGTTGAGCTGGAGTTGATTATTGAAGCTTACTGGTTAACGTTACCATCATAATAAACGAACGAACCCAAACGTTGTTGTTTTTATTAATATTATTACCAATACTTACTAAGCATTTTATTATCATTACACTGGAGAAACCGACTTATTGTGGCAGCAGAACGTGAACATGTAACTTAATGTCTGCATTTAAGGACGATAGCGTAGTCAATGCTTTAGGGACAAGGAAATTATTTGTTTAAATGTTAGATATGACGTTACAGTATGTGTGCTTCTGTGACAATTAAGCTTATTCATTGCATTACATTTGTTAAAGATGTTTGTCTGTTACCCTTACGTGTGTGTTACAAATGAATGTGAATATGGCATAGGACATATATTTAATTTGACTGTCTCATGAAAAACTATTCCAAAGTAACAGTAAAATAAAAAGGACCCCAACTATACAACAATACACAATCCAACTGATAAGTTACAGTAAGGGCTGTGATATCCAGCACTTTTTTTTAAAGGATAATCAAAAAGATTAGGACATGACGTTTGCATGTAAAAAAAAGTCTGTGACCAACACATGTTACTTTACTATCTGTTTGTTTAAAGTTTCCAGGTGATGCAGACAGACCAGAGGATGCTGACCACGAGAGACAAACCTATTCCTAACATCAGTGAACTTCAGCATGGACTCAAAGGTACAAAGACCCCTTTCATACTGTACAAAGAATCGAGAAACGTTCTGGTTTAAATAGATAAAGTAACAACTATAATACACTGATATACATGCCATTAAACATGACTAAATACTGACACATCAGGGAAGTTGACTGTTCCTTCCTTGCAAAAAGTTACATTTAGATTTGAACAAGCAACAAGCAACATGATTTTTTTTGTCAGCTTTCACATGTCAATGTATTTAAGGCAATTATTATTTTACTTTGTGAAAATTACTACAATTTGTCTCTACATATTGTCTGTAAAAACGTGGTAAAAGTGGTTCTTGCAGTGAGACAACCGAACAGCATGACACTACAGTTGCACTAAGTTCTGATAACAGTTGAATATTATTTTAATAATAACATATATTTGAATGTTGATTAACTGCAGACTGTTCATTCATAATCTGATTATTTTTGTAGTACAAAGTGATGAATTTCAAAAACACATTCAAATAATTTTGTATTTCTACAGCCCTCTAACACACCTCTTTCTTAAATAACACACTTGCCCTGCAATAATATCATATGTTTTATGTTTCTTGTCATTTCTGTTAGGAAAGGACATACCTGAAGGACACAACTGCCTCACCGTTTTCTCCGAGGGGCAAGAAGAAAATGAAAAGCTGATATGAGATTAAAGACCAATACAAGACATTCACTAGGAAACTACACTTTTATTGTGAACAGAAAGATCTGCACACTGAATAGTGTGTAGTCAAACAGGACCATCATTTGTTTGTGACAGCTGTGCCCAGTATGGGCTCACAGATGCAGTTTGGTGGTTTCTTCATCAGGCCTGGTCCTCCTCCCAGAGAAAGACCGCTCCACCTCAGTCCTCTCCAGCCAAACCCACAGACAGGACATCCGTCACACTGAGGTTTCTCCCAAAGTCTCTGCAGCTCCCTGGAGTCCACGCTGTCTCAATTGATCCACACTGTGAATATGAGAGGGGAAAATGTGTGTAATAAATGCTTTAGACAATAAGAAATATGAAGTATGAACTGTAAGGAGTGGCTCAGTTTTTTTAAATAAACAATACTATTACTGTATTTCAATATCTCACGTCTGAAAGTTTAATTTAAAAGAAGAAGAGGCACCTAAAATGAAGATCGTTATTTCAATACATTTAGTTGATTTTGTCTTTTTAATTGTTTAAAGTAGATATAACTGGTACTTAAGAGTTTTAATACAGTCTGGTTGTGGAGGAGGCACACAGGTAAGAGCACTAACTAGCTCCCATCACATGTAACTAAGCTTGACTTGAATTTATTAAAAGTATAATTAAGTAACAGCAAAAAAATCAATCATGCACATATTTGAATCTTTGCTGGATGCCTGGATCCACTGTTGAATTTACCACAAAATATATATTTTAGAAACCTGAAGGCATTTAAAGATTTGTATGCAAGTATTATCCCAAAAACTCAATACCTTAGATTATTATTGAAATTTTTGCTGAATGGTTTCATGTTCACTTACCTTTGGCAAACGTAAAATGTGCAGACCGGGAGCAACAGATGTAGGTTAGCCGGCTAGCATCACAGAACAGCACTGCTGAGCATGTTAGCTTAGCTTGGTAGCCTCAGCTAGCTCTGGAACTTCCAGCTCGGTGGCAGCAGGCTCCGCCTCTTTGCCCTTATAGAGTGGCGAAGTCACGCCCACTTACTTCCGGGTAATGGGACCTTATTTCGGAAAAATTATGCATTGAAGTCAATGGGGAGAGAAAACTTATCTTTCGATCCCGTTTGAATTGTGCCATGAATTACACATATGATGTTTGTCAATCTTAAAAAATCATTTCCATGTCAAAAAAGTCACAGTTTTGTCGTAAAACTGTTGAAATATAAGACTATGAAAAATACGTAACTAGAAAGACTACAAATCCCAGAGTCGCGTAAGTGATGTCACAATTGAGACACTACGATATACGTATAATACCGTATATATACGATCAGCGCCATATAGATAGAATCTATCTATATGGCGCTGGCTAAGATAAGATAACTTTCACAAGATGCCCGTGTGCTTAGTACCAGGTTGTTATTATACCAGCATTGGGTCTTGCTCGTTCTTTTGCTTCCCGTCTGATGAAAGAGGAGTGTGTGGATCAAGCTAGCTAGTAGCTAGCACGTTAGTTAGCATTACAGCCTTGTCATTTTTATTAGCCTTAACATGAAGTAACATTAAGTAACCCACAATGTTAAACAGTAAGAGTAGTAGTCATATTTCGTGAACCCTTTGAAGAGTACTGTCACCGGTGTGATCATTCTATAATACACAATTTAAGCCCGGGGGAGAAATGCTAACGCTAACGCTAGCGATCTTCTCTACTTCATGCTATCTGCACAAATGGTTGATATTAAACATTAAAACGACCAGGCAGTTCAGAGAGAATCAAAGGAAGGCAGGCAGGCAGCTTTGCATGACATTCTTCAGGACGTGTTTCATTGTGGTGATAGTGAGTAGTCAATCGTTTTGTTGACAAGACAGTAGTGACGGCCATCTTGGTGACGTGTGTTGTCGTGCGAGACCAGAGATGTAGTTCATTGAGCGTTTCACACAAACAAATGTGTTACTTCACAGTTTTACGACACATTTTTTTTTTTTTGACTTGCAAAATTATCTTTTAAATTGACAAACAACATATGTGTAATTCGTGGCACAATTCAAACGGGATCGAAAGATAATCTTTCTCTCTCCATTGACTTCAATACATAATTTTTCCGAAATAAGGTCCCATGGAGGTCCACCGGAAGGGGAGGGACTTCGCCACTCTATAGAGAGGCGAAGTCCCTCCCCTTCCGGAGACCTCCATGGGACCTTATTTCGGAAAGATTATGTATTGAAGTCAATGGGGAGAGAAAGATTATCTTTCGATCCCGTTTGAATTGTGCCACGAATCACATATGATGTTTGTCAATCTTAAAAAATCATTTCCATGTCAAAAAAGTCACAGTTTGTCGTAAAACTGTTGAAATATAAGACTATGAAAAATACGCAACTAGAAAGACTACAAATCCCAGAATCCCGGTCCCGCATGCTGGTTCTTACGGAACTGACTAACTCCCCTTTTCACTAGCTCTCAACATGCCCAGACTTGTAGTGATTTTCACCTCTTTTAATACATTTCGCCTCATTCTGAAAGAAAGAAGTGAAATGTGCCAACGTGACGGCCGTCTTGGTGTTAGTGCGAGACGGGAGATGTAGTTCATTGAGCGGTTTCACACAAAAAAAAGTGTTACTTCACATTTTTACGACACATTTGTATTTTTTTGACTTGCAAAATTATCTTTTTAAATAGACAAACATATGTGTAATTCGTGGCACAATTCAAACGGGATCAAAAGATAATCTTTCTCTCACCATTGACTTCAATACATACTTTTTTCCGAAATAAGGTCCCATGGAGGTCCCCCGGAAAGGGAGGGACTTCACCTCTCTATAGAGTGCCACAGTGACGCGTCCCTACTTTTATAATTTTCTAATCATAAATCTAATCGATAGATTTATGATTCGAACATTTTATAATTTTCGAATCATAAATCTATAATAAAAGTAGGGTAGACATGTGGATATTATCCGGCTGAACAAAACGTGATCTGTCTCTTCAATTTGTGTCAACCACAGACCTTATTTCAAGCTATTTTCCAAAATCCTATGGCGGCCCAGCTAAAATAACTGGATGGCCTGCCTGCCTGTCAGCCTTCCATCTCCTGTACAAACTTATCTTGTGCCCTCATTGGTCATGTGGGCGTTCATGTGTGTTGGAGGAGGGGCTCTGTAAGGAAGTCTGAATCAAATCAAATCAAGTTTTATTTATATAGCACATTTTTAAACGATTTTTGGTCGAGCCAAAGTGCTGTACATATAATAAAAATACCCTACAGTAAAGACACTTTACAGCAAATACAACAGCACAGTTTGTTCAGAATATCAGTATGAGAAAAACGACACCCTCTGTCCTTAGACCCTCACATCGTACAAGGAAAAACTTCCAGAGAAAAACCCACATTTCAAAGGGAAAAAATGGGAGAAACCTCGGGGAGAGACAGATCCCTCTCCCAGGATGGACAGAAGTGCAATAGATGCCGTGTGTAAATCGAAGAGATAATACATTTTACAGCGTAGGTAGACCGAATGTTTGGAAATGCATGAAGGAAGGGGCAGATTTTTTTTGGCTGCGTACTTTCAAATTCTAGCGCACTCAAGCTGGTTTCTCCATTCTTACCTACCCTACCTTTAACCCTCTGGAGTCGGGGATGTTCTCGAATTTGTTGTCTCCTTAAAGTGGACCTATCATGCTATATTTAAATGATATATTGTAGGGCCATACCTATATAAGGTATATTTATACGTTTCTGTTTTCAAAATACCAAACAGATCATGCATTTTAGCCATGCCTCATTTCGCTCTATGTGCTGTTTGCTGTCTACGGGGCTGATTATGTGAGCTGCAGCTGACCACGCCCCCCTGCAGGAGAGGGGAGCCGTGCTCTGATCAAGTCAAGAGGGGGAGAAAAAAAGATCTTCGTCCTCCGTGTTTTATTATATTGTTATAGGCCTATAGAGTCGTTATTCATTTGTTTTAAAGCTCAATAAATAACAAAGAAGACCTTTGACCGGCACTTTTCTAATTTTGTCCGGAAGATTTAAACTTTAACGGACATCTTGACCGGCGAAACAAACTGAAACTGAAACTCTGCCGCACGGTCCCCTCGTTCCTTGGAAGAGGCGGAGAGGTGGGTGTTTGTCATCTGCTGGTGGACCAACCGGAGAGAATTACAGTGCTTGCCTCGACGGGGAGGGATTGCATTGAATTAAAGCAGCGGGAGCAAACGCTTGCCTCGGGGAGGGAGAAAAAAAGCCACAGCGGAGAATAAACAGAAGGGTAACCATGGTAACTATGGGCGGGAAGTCTTCTTCGCTGCTTTTGTGGCAGACTACAGCGCCACTTACAGGCCTGGCATATGTACTACAGCGTCTCCAGCGCTTTCGAGCGGCAATGGCTGGCCGTGGCCCAACCCCACATTCCCCTGATAGGTGGAGAGTTGGCCCAATAGCCGTAGCGCCACTTCTGTGACGTCATTGAAGTGTTCAAATCTGGATCAGTTTTTATCAGATCCGTTGCAGCCCCTTTTTTAGAGATTTGGGTATGGACGAAAATAGAGAGGGTTGTGTTTTCTGACACTTGGTGAGTTCCCTGGAACACCGGGGACACATATTCATGTATAAAAGACGTACAAAAGTGCATTTTGCATGATAGGTCCCCTTTAAGTAAACTTTGGAGGTACTTGTACTTTACTTGAGTGAGTATGTACATTTTTTGCTACTTTGTTCTTCTTGTCCTCTACGATTCAGAAGTAAATGTTGTACTTTACTCCACTAGATTTATTACCTTACAATTTTGGACTAACGATAAAACATATGATCAACACTTAAATCAGACTTTAGTTACATCTGGATTAAATTTATAAGGTACCCAGCAGTAAATAAAGTAATTACAATGTGTTTCAGTCTTACCAGCTTGATAAACACATTTATACACCAATTGGTTTTGGATTTCTGACTTGAGTGTATTGATAGAATAACTCACCCTTTCAATATCAGTCAAGATCAAAGGTCATACAACCATATCATTGACCTAGTTTCAGTATTATGTCTATAAAAACTTGAATATCTGCAGTCTGATTTTCTTTGGGGAAATGTCCAAGTTAATGGCCTTTCTATTGTGACCCAAATGAGTGGCAATGAGTGGCAATTACCCTAGTTAGATGTTCCACAGACAGCGCTGTGTTGCAGTTTGAAGTTTAAGAATGCTTAGATTTTAAATTGTCAAGGTATTTTCATCTGAGCCTACCTTGGTGGTAATTTTTTTTCTCCTCACCTGGTGTGCTGATCAAATTATTGTATCATTTCATAAGGCCTTGCATCAGATATGGCCTAGTTGATCCTGAAGCTTCGGACCCATGGTGTTGTTTCCCACTTGTATATTTTTTCAACCTATCCTTACTTGCGAGCATTCGAGGGCCAGGTCTGAAGGCAGAGACACTGCAGACAGCTACACTCATATTTGTGCCAACATCTATATATTTTGTATTCGATTTTATGCATATTTTCTGTCTATCATTTGAAAATGTTAAACTCACAATCAAGTGCCTCTGCGGGCTCTACATCATTGGGCCCTCCCACTGATTCAGGACAAGCTTTGAATTAAAAAGAACGTCTGAATCAAACTGACTCAACAATGTTGTAATACTGAGATCATTGCAAGTCCTCTGCTTACAAATGCAATAGACAATACATTAAAGGGCAGCATTACACTCTGATTAAGCTTTATTTAAACAAATATTATTTTCTTAGCATTCTATAAGAGGGAAATTGTTTTTGTAGAAATAAACTATTTGCATTTTGATCTTAAAGGTGGGGTATGTAATTTATTTCAGAAACACTTTTTGTTATATTCCATGGAATGCTCTTAACATCCCGATAGCAATGAATACATTGTGGGGCGCACCGAGCCTCAGTCCGTGTGCACGTGGCAGCCACGGACGTCTCCAAGAATCCCCGGCATTTCGAGAAAAGCTGCGCTTTTTGCCGTGTTCGGTTCAGTCTCGGATACTTCGCGAGACTTATGTCAGGGTCACCAATGTAGTGCCGAGAGAAGGGAGTCGGAGGCGGTGCAATGAAGGTACAAAGCTGGCTTTATTGAGCAGCAGAAATGCACATGCTGTCGGGTCGCAGCCCGGGAAGAGAAGAGAAAGCGAAAGGGAGGAGGACCCGGGGTGTTTCTCAATCGCGAGTAAAGCTGCTCCAGAGCCACTATTTCAAGCATACTACGTCATCGAGTGCCGCCAAAGTACTGTTCCAATCTCCAGCATACTTGGAAATCTACCGAGCCCGGCGTACTCCGTTTGGAGAAATATCGAGGCTACACATGAGTAGACTGCGCGGTCTTAAAATCCCCACAATGCTTTGCGCACGGACCAATTTCCCCAAATCTGTGACGGAAAATGTAAGGCGGGGCCTCTCATATGACGCACACCTGCACACTTGCTAGCCTGTTCCACTCTTTGTTTTCCGAATGCCAGGAAGTATTCTTGCCTCGCTTCTGAAGCAAGATGCTCGGCAGACATGTGCTACCAAGCAAGCGTACTCGCGATTGAGAAACACCCACAGTGTATACCCCGGAGGTACAGTAAGCATTAGTGTCCGTGCGGAACAATACCCCCAACCTGTAGTTCCTTGATTGAATTATGTAACCCAGTGTATTAATAAGTGATCACTACATTACATACTGTACATCTTATAAGAGTATAATACAGATGTATAATATCAGTTAGTGCTTAAACATAGTTAACATTGCAGGAAAGCAATATATTAGACGTTAAGTACTTTGTCAGGCTTAATATTTATCTGTAGATACAAATTTCACTGTGTGTGCTGTGTGCTCTGCATGTGTGACCATCAAAAGAGGGTTTCATCCCTCCATATTCATCTTCTATACCCCCAAAGCTTTTTTCTTATTCAAAAGAAGACCTTAACCTAAAGTATTCTTTAATGTTTAAATAAAGCCTTATTAGTTTGTCTGTTTTGCACATCCTCCTATTAATATCTCATAATAAAATTATAAAATGCAATAACGTGCTTTCACCAGTAGGTGTCCCTTTCTATCAGCTGTGCACCGTTATGGAGTAAATACAGCCTATCTACCAATTGGATCAAATATAAAAGTAAGCCGAATTAGTGTTGATACTGCAAGGAGACGTATTGTGTGAAAAGAAATGTAAGATGTTGTTTAATTGCTTATATATTTAAGATCCACGTCAAGTTTTCAGTTTTGGCGGCAGTTCCTGTTTGTCTAGAAGTCTTGTCATCAGGGCTCTATACATAGAGTTAACTACGGCAGATATGTCATATTTAATGCAGCCGACACGTGTATTACAATGTCGTTATGTGATGACTTTCAAAGAGAAAAGCAAGCACACTCGGAATAATGTATTATTTAATTTTTGTATACAGTCTATGGTTGCTACAGAGGATTGTGGGTAATGTCCGTCAAACTTCCGGGTTCCTCCATGGGATCTTATTTCGGAAAAAGTATGCATTGAAGTCAATGGAGAAAGAAAGATTATCTTTCGATCCCGTTTGAATTATGCCACGAATTACACATATGATGTTTGTCAATCTTAAATAATAATTTCCGACTTTCCAAAAAAGTCACAGTTTGTCGTAAAACTGTTGAAATATAAGACTATGAAATGTGTGTGTATGTACAGCTCTCAACATGCCCAGACTTGTAGTGATTTTCACCTATTTTAATACTTGTAATACCACATTACGTCACACGTTTGATGCGCGCCCGTGATTGAAAATCTCTTTATTTAGAGTGGCGAAGTCCCTCCCCTTCCGGTGGACCTCCATGGGACCTTATTTCGGAAAAATTATGTATTGAAGTCAATGGAGAGAGAAAGATTATCTTTCGATCCCGTTTGAATTGTGCCACGAATTACACATATGATGTTTGTCAATTTAAAAGATAATTTTGCAAGTCAAAAAAAAAAAAATGTGTCGTAAAACTGTGAAGTAACACATTTGTTTGTGTGAAACGCTCAATGAACTACATCTCTGGTCACGTCACCAAGATGGCCGTCACTACTGTCTTGTCAACAAAACGATTGACGATCCTCACTATCACCACAATGAAACACGTCCTGAAGAATGTCATGCAAAGCTGCCTGCCTGCCTTCCTTTGATTCTCTCTGAACTGCCTGGTCGTTTTAATGTTTAATGTCAACCATTTGTGCAGATAGCATGAAGTAGAGAAGATCGCCAATGCTAACGTTAGCGTTAGCATTTCTCCCCCGGGCTTAAATGGTGTATTATAGAATGATCACACCGGTGACAGTACTATTCAAAGGGTTCACGAAATATGACTACTACACTTACTGTTTAACATTTTGGGTTACTTAATGTTACTTCATGTTAAGGCTAATAAAAATGACAAGGCTGTAATGCTAACTAACGTGCTAGCTACTAGCTAACTTGATCAAGCCACTCCTGGTCCTTTCATCAGACGGGAAGCAAAAGAACGAGCAAGACCCATTGCTGGTATAATAACAACCTGGTACTAAGCACACAGGCATCTTGTTAAAGTTATCTTATCTTAGCCAGCGCCATATAGATAGATTATATCTATATTGCGCTGATCTTAGGTATCTGAATGGTGGAGGAAAACAATTGTGACATCACTTACGCGACTCTGGGATTTGTAGTCTTTCTAGTTACGTATTTTTCATAGTCTTATATTTCAACAGTTTTACGACAAACTGTGACTTTTTTGACATGGAAATGATTTTTTAAGATTGACAAACATCATATGTGTAATTCATGGCACAATTCAAACGGGATCGAAAGATAAGTTTTCTCTCCCCATTGACTTCAATGCATAATTTTTCCGAAATAAGGTCCCATTACCCGGAAGTAGGTGGGTGTGACTTCGCCACTCTATACGGATCTCGGGGTCTCCCTCCCTGCTCCCATGGATGTATAATAAGAACTGGATACAGCGTGGGAGGCGGGGCCTCATTCATTCCTATGAGAGTTGCTCAATCGCGCATGATGACAAAATGGCCCAACTTTTGAGAGAGCGAAACGTCACAGATTACCCGGCATGCCTGAGAAGTACCCGTATGTGCGCTCATAGCGCATGCGCAACTTTAAACATGCCCCCCAAAATGCTCGCTCACATCAAGCACGTCAATTTGCGTACACGTAACAGCACCGCGCGTTCATGACAGCATGGTAATGGGTTGTTATGATGGATTTGATATTAACGACGAGGCGGCAGTTAGCAGCTAGCGGCTAGCTAGTAATTATGCTAATTTACACATCAGTCGTTATGTACTTTTATATTACGCTGATGTAACAGGATCTAGTGATATCCAAGCAACAGAGCTTAATTTAGCATGAAACTTGTGTGGGTTGTAGCCTACATGAAACCACTTGGTAATATATAAAAATATATGTATTTTGAGTTATGATCAATTGTGATTTAAATCTTTATCTAAAAAGTAAAGCTGATGATGGATTACTGTGGTGGAGTTAAAATAACAATAGCCTATTTCTCTTTGAAATGTGATGGAGTGAAAGGATAGTAACTGTGATTATTCATGTTAAGTACCCAACAAGTAACTACAACGTATAATACTTGAAGGAAAGGTGTAAAATGTTTCCATAAATACCAATATCACACAGTACAACACCCCTTGTTGTTAAATACCAACCATGTGTATATATATATATATATATGCCGCTAAAACTGTGTAATATACCTGGCTGCTAAATCCTCCAAACTGTTACAGGATGTGTATTTTGTAAAATGTGTAACTGTTTTTATTATAATTTCTTGTTTTTAATCTTTAATACTTTTTGTATGCATACTTTAAGTAACATTAGGCTGTCTTTGGCTCTTTTCTGCTGTAATAATGTAAATGTATTCTGATTCTGAACTAATTGATATGTTTTTGTCACAGTTTGTTTCCCTATATTGCGACACTTGTTTTGTTTAAGATTATTTCTCCTTTTTTTACAGACATCCCCAACCATAGTGGAATGCTGTTGTAAAGGATTGCATTGATCCGTGCATCAATACCTTCACCCAGCTTTGAGGCCTCCAATGAATGAAATCATCTTGTGGCTGGGAAAAATGTGAAAAAATAAATCTCACAAAGAGTGACTTTCTGGTGTAATCATTATAATATCAAAGACAAGCACTTTTAGTAACAATATATAAAATCATTCAGCAGCAGAGGTTGGGGTGGAAACAGCATTTCTAACTAAGATGATTACAATATTACAAGTTAAACATCAAGATGAACATACTATTATTAATTTAAAAAGTACATGGGAAACTTAAATATCCTGCAATATACCATTAGCAGAATAGGAACAAATGTGCCAAAACATTTCTAACATTAACATAAACTGAGGGCTTTCTTCCTGAGCCGCTGGGAGTAAAGCTCCTCCATGGGTGGCAGCTCCGTCCTGGTGATGTTCTGTGCAGTTTTCACCACCCTCTGTAAAGCCTTACGATTAAGGGCGGTGCAGCTGCCGTACCAGGCCGTGATGCAGCCGTGTCCGTGATGGACACAGAGGAACCTGAAGCTGCTGACTCTCCACCGTAGTCCCATTGATGGCGATGGGGGCGTGTCCCTCTCCCTGCTGCTTCCTGTAGTCCACAATCAGCTCCTTGGTTTTGCTGACGTTGAGATGGAGGTTGTTATCCTGGCACCAAGATGTCAGGTTTTCGACCTCCTCTCTGTACGCCGTCTCTTCGCCGTCTGTGATCTGGCCGATGACGGTCGTGTCGTCAGCACGTAGGCCCGTACCAGTGTCTTGAAGTGGCTGCGCTTCCTCCTGGGCCACATCCAAAATTGAGAAGAAAGAGAACAGACACACCACAGCTGGGTGAGGCTGGTGAGGCTGGGGAAGATGAGTAAAACAACTCAAGAGTAAGAGTGGGTAACTCAAGAGTAAGACTGGGTATGTATACATTCACTCCGCAGCTGCTTATAATCAGCTCATCACAGGCGTTCTCTTTAACCTATTACATTCACCTCATTCTCCAGCAGCCAAACACCGAGCTGCAGCCAAACTTTAAAATGGTTCTCCTCTCTCCTGCAGTCAGCTGTGATTTCAGGTGTTCATGCTGCCGCCCGCCTCCTCCCCATCCACCTCCTCCCCATCCACCTCTTCTCCACCCACCTCCGTTCATCATATCCAGAGCCAGGAGAGCTAATCCAAAGACCTCATCACACCTCCTCTTCATCCCATCTCCTCATCAAATCCAGATCTTCATCATCATCACCAGTGTCTAGACCCCGGGGAGGTTCCCTATGCTCACGGCTGCATTTCCCCCTTTAGATATAAGATTTCAGGATCGGGGTCTAATCGCCAAAGACTTAACATTTATCATATGACATGTGTCAATAAATGTTCTTTAAACAAAATGAAGTCTCTCCTGATTTAACTGTCTGGACCCCATCCTCAACTTTTTTTCAAACCACAACATGCCTTCAGAGGGCTTTCCTGTTGATCATAATTGGTGGATCTTTTAATCTAATAATTGCAATCAATATTATATATATTACCTTTTAATCTATATAAATTGTATTTACATTTGTTGTCACTATTTTTTCCACCTAGTTCTACAATGCCAGCCATAAGAGGTATACATTTCTTATTTTTGTGAATTTCTATATAAAATGCTGATTTTCTACCTGAAAATGCTTATGTATTTTTAATTACATTTTCGTAGAGCTTTGACTTTTTCAGCTGAATAAATATTATAACTAGATGGTTTTGTTCAGCATTGCCAGCTTCACTTTTGAGCTTTATGTTGTGCCCAGCATTCTCCTGTGCTCTGAAATCAAAATGTGGATAAGCATAACACAACACTAAAATAAACACTACAATACAACTTGTTATTTGACACACACAAGGTTGTTCATTTGTGTGTATAAATATAAAACACAGGCTATATACATATATATATATATATATATATATATATATATATATATATATATATATATATATATATATATATATATATATATATACATATACAAGTATAATTAATACAACTGTTAATTTGATTAGAGCTTTGACACATATATCTTTATTTATATATGTATAAGTATGACGACTTCCTCGGGCGATATCATGGTATAGCTAATTAATCTGGGTCAAAACGTGTTGTGCCCACATGCAAAGGTTGTAAACTCTGGTTTATCCCTGCGTGGTATTATAGTAATAGCAAACAGCAACGTTCAACTCCTTTAATGGTATATTGCAAGTGCAATAAGAAGCTACAGGGACGTTAATCTACGTCGGTAATATTAACTTTATTTAATACAAGATTTACGGTACAAGATTTAATCATACAGCCCATGTAGTATAATATTTTACAAATGATGAATTACAGCAAACATGTGCAATATATCCGTTATTACAGCTCCGTGGGCTGGCAGTAAGGCGATATGGGTCCGTTCTTATTGTGCATCCATGGGTCAAGATAAACGCATGTAGTGCTGAACACGTAACATGAACGTGCCGGGCGGCGCGGTCCCGTGGGTTAGATGCGCGTTCATAATGCAGAGGGAAATAACTCTCAGAATAACGTTATTAGCACATTTTTACAACTTGAGGAACGAATGTTTTTAATAAGGGCTATACAAGTGTTCATACTGGGTAGTTTATTTAGTTTAAAAAAAATTATCCAACGAGTTACAGACCACTCTTTCCCCATGTAAGTCAATGGGAAAAAGTGTTTCCGGGCCTGGCAACCAAAAGGAAGTGTAGTACCGCCGTTTGGCCAGCACGAATATTTTCATCAGAGTCCGGCGCACTTCCTGGGGGCTTGCCTGCTCCCTGTGCGCAGATGCGACGCGTCATATGACGTCACATGTTTGGCATGTCTCGATTGAATATGCTTTATTTAAAACTAAAACAAGGACAATAAACAAGCCAGTCTTCACAACGGCCGGTGTCAAAATACTTTGAGCCGCCCTATAGCCAAAGCCCGAGATACTGTTTACTATAAATTGACGGGGAAGGGGGTAGCAATAAAGATAACACCATTAAACAGTTACACAACATAACAGACATAATATCGATAGCAGCGTCCCTAGCAACCACCTTGGTAACAATGAAAACGTTGTATTTACACAATTTCCTGAAGTATTCTTCGTAATAACTAGCAAACTAAAGATCATGTACATCCACTGCACACATAATCTGAAATAACAACTCATATTTCTCGCATCAAATGACATCAAAACGCATTTTAATGGCCAAACTAACCTTAAAATAGGCATTTTCTAACGAGAATAAAACGAAGGTCGGCCATGTTTTTTTATTTCTGCGGAGAGAAAGTTGAAGATCACGTGACATAGACGCCAGCCATTGGAAATGAATGGTGAAAAAAAACGTAGGGATCCTACAATTTCAGAGGCGTTTTTGTAGAAATACTACGTCCCAAGTTGTGGACCAACGTAGTTATTACACGTTTAGATGTGAGACTGGGTTGGGGAAACATGTGACAAGGCAAAACATAGCTTCACCTTGGAAACCTACCAGAATGCAGAAATAGTTGTTTCGATTAGGCTAAATAATATACTGTTGCACTTTGTCCTCTGTTCTAGTTTGTGAGGCCTTCATCATCCCTATAATTCCAGACACAATTGAATTTTGATAAAGAAATGTCACTAGTTTAGGAGCTTAGCGGTCTCTAGATAATGTGCAGCATTACCATCAGCTCCACAGAGCCGCGATCTGGGTCACAGCACCCATATCATGAGCTGCATTCATTTGAGGTTTAAGAATTCCTCTCAGTGATAGTCACCATACAGTATGCCTATGTTATGTCTCTGCCTCTGTTCTGGTAAAAAATAAGATCTGCAGTAAGACAGAGGACATCGGCTTGGTGGACTTCCATATAATTTACTGTGTTGTTACAAGTTGAGGTTTTCATAAATGTGTTTCTCCACTTGCTCAGATAACATGCTAATATTCTGGGATGCTTTCCAGTATTAGTAAACTTACAATGAGCAAAACAATCTGGTCTGAACATATGATAATTTAAAATATGGCCTTGTAGTGATCACTGATTCATACACTGGGGTTACATAATTCAATCCGGGAACTACAGGTTGGGGGTATTGTTTCCGCCCGGACATATATGTTGACGGTACCTCCGGGGTACCTACTGTGTGTCCTCCTCTTTCACTTTCTCTTCTCTTCTCCTCTTTCCTGCAACCCGACAGCACGTCGATTTCTGCTCTCCAATAAAGAGAGATTTGCAACTCTGATACACCGCCTCCGTCTCCCTTCTCTCGGCACTACATTGGTGACCCTGACATAAGTCTCGCGAAGGATCCGAGACTGACTCGAACACGGCAAGAAGCGCAGCTTCTCTCGAAATGCCGGAGATTCTTGGAGACGTCCGTGGCTGCCTCGTGCGCTCGGACTGAGGCTCGGTGCGCCCCACGGAATGGCTGGGAACGTCGCTCACCATTCCCGCTTCGTCTCGGCACTGGAGGGCAGCAAGCCTTCCTGCTACGAGGAGACGATGCACGACCTGCTAGGTATGGAGGAACCCGACTTCTACCTCGTGGGGCTGTTTCTTCGGGACATGCGGCTGCATGTCCAGGCTGCGCTAGCTAACACGGCTAGTGTTGAGCCCCACGCTTTGGCCGAAGAAGCTTGCCGGTTCTTCCTGGCCGCCCGGCGATTTACCCCAATGGTGCTTGCCACTGCAAGCTGCAGCACCTTCCCTGGTAAGGGCACGCCGCCTAGCAGGGGCTCCGGGGACGACGACGACAGCGACTACCGGCCGTCGAGACCGGCTGGCCTCGACGGCTAACGACAGCTAGCCACGACAGCTAACGGCTAGCTGCTACCAGCGGCTAGCGACGACTGCTAGCAACGGCTGACGATGTCTAGCAGCTACCGGCGGCTATCGACATCCGACTGTTTTTTTTTTTGTTTTTGTTTTTTGTGGTGCCGGAGAGGAGGTTCGATCATGTCTGGTCGGCCTCGCGTGGATCCTCTCGCTATTTCGCCCACCTGTTTTTGTTCGTGGACGGGACGACCATTTTTGAGCTTTTTCTGGTGTCTGAGAGGAGGTTCGACCATGTCTGGTCGGCCTCGTGTGGACCCTCTCGCTGTTTTCACCACCTCGACGGCGGCTTCGGACGTCACACAGTGGGCGCTTCTGGACCCCGTCTCGCCTCTTCCCTCGCCTCGGCGGTTCCGGACGTCGCCCATGCCTTCATCGGCCCGTGGGTGGCGCGCTTCGGGACCCTGCCTGGCATCGCCTCTTCCCTCGCCTCGGCGGTTCCGGACGTCGCCCATGCCTTCATCGGCCTGTGGGTGGCGCGCTTCGGGACCCTGCCTGGCCTCGCCTCTTCCCTCGCCTCGGCGGTTCCGGACGTCGCCCATGCCTTCATCGGCCCGTGGGTGGTGCGCTTCGGGGCCCTGCCTGGCCTCACCTCTAACCGCGGCTCACGGTTCGCCTCGACGGCGCCCCGTCTGGCCTCTCCCCTGTCCACGGCTCCTTCCTCCCGGGGACACGGCTCCTTCCTCCCGAGGACTTCGTGCCCGCCGCCGCTGTGCCTTCGCCTGCGGCCGGGCAGTGCTCCTCCCTGCTGGGGACCACCGGGTTTTTTTTTTTTTTTTTTTTTTTTTTTTTTTTTTTTTCACGCCCGTCCCCTGGTCTCGACACAGCGACCCTGCTTTCTGCGGCCCCCTGACGACGGCCCGTTCCGGCCCGCCGCCCGCCCTCCGGTGGGGATGCCCTCGCCTTCGTTGGGGCCCCTACCCTCTCCTGCGGCCCCCTTCCGACGGCCCGTTCCATGGCCCGCCCTCCTCGGCCCCTGTGGTGCTTCCTCCCGACGCGAGGATTGTGTCCATGGTTGAATTCTGGGGGGGCTTGTGTAGTGATCACTGATTCATACACTGGGGTTACATAATTCAATCCGGGAACTACAGGTTGGGGGTATTGTTTCCGCCCGGACATATATGTTGACGGTACCTCCGGGGTACCTACTGTGTGTCCTCCTCTTTCACTTTCTCTTCTCTTCTCCTCTTTCCTGCAACCCGACAGCACGTCGATTTCTGCTCTCCAATAAAGAGAGATTTGCAACTCTGATACACCGCCTCCGTCTCCCTTCTCTCGGCACTACAGCCTTAAATTTGAAAACATTAGGATTTGGAATTAGAAATTTCACATCCACAAATGTCGCTTCCTCAAAATGTCTACAGTATTTATTGATTAAAGATTCAAAGATGTATTGTCATGTCATATGCATAACTACGGTGTAACTACTGAAAAACGTAGGTAACAGGTTCCTTAACAGTGCAACTGTGTAATTTCAAGACATACTATTGGATTTCTTAATGACATGGAACTATACCAAAAAAAAGTCAAACAATTATACCAATTTCCCAATAATAAACTTAATTCTGGATTGACCACTTTGTTTTTGTTTTTTTTACCTAAGTTTTCTGTTCATAATGCCCTCAGTTAGAATTCATTTAAAGGGGACCTATCATGCAAAATGCACTTTTGTACGTCTTTTATACATGAATATGTGTCCCCGGTGTTTCAGGGAACTCACCAAGTGTCAGAAAACACAACCCTCTCTCTTTTCCTCCATACCCAAATCTCTAAAAACGGGGCTGCAACGGATCTGATACAGACTGATCAAGATTTGAACATTTCTCTGACGTCAGGACGGAGGAGCTGACCTATCAGGGGAATGAGAGGTTGCCGTGGCATGGTAACAACATGGTAACACGACGCTCGTAACTCGGCCCCCTCCTTTGCAGGGGGGCGTGGTCAGCTGCAGCGCATGCAAAGACGGTGGAGGAGTGCAAAATAGAGCGAAATGAGGCATGACTAAAATGCATGATCTGTTTGGTATTTTGAAAAATAAAACGTATAAATATACCTTATATAGGTATGGCCCTACAATATATTATTCAAATATAGCATGATAGGTCCACTTTAATGAACACTGATGTGGATTGCCTTTTTTATGTTTTTCATAAATTGTTCAATAAAGTTGGAAAAACAAAAAACAACATGCAAATATGACTGAAGACTAATGGGTATATGGATGGAGATACTTGTACTTTACTTGATTATTTAAATATTTAGCTACTTTGTAGGCTACTCCTCTACAGTTCAGAGGTAAATGGTGTACTTTTACTCCATTACATGTATTTAATACCTTTAGTTACTTTACAGATCTGGATTAATGATGTGAAATATAGTCAACTCTTAAATCAGACTTTAGTTCCACCTGGAGTAAATTCACAAAATTGTAAATGCCCCCTCTGTGGGACGAATAAAGGTATTCTGATTCAGAGTCTCCCAAGATATCTCGAGTAAGGTTGCCATGATAACGTCTGACGTCAGCCCACCAACCCTACCGCCACGCCCCCCCCCCCCCCCCCCCCCCCCCCCCCCCAACGCCCTGGCCGTGCCCTGGACTGGTTTCATTGGAGGGAAACCCCGTGGATTTCATTCAGACAGACGGGCTGAGAGAAGAAGCTGTAGCTTCGCACGACGAAATCACTGCTATCTACCAGAACTCAGGTATGAAATGAGTTTCACCCTTTTAAACGGCTCTTTTACGATTGCATTATGTATCGCTAGGTCTTCTAACGCTTCGTAAAATATAGTTATAATCGAAATGTACCGCCTTCGATTACCCGTGGGGCTGCGTTTAGCGACGACAATCACCAGACCATAGAACAATGGCTAGCTTGGCTACAGTGGGATATGTCTAATGGCTGGTTTTAAAATGGAAGAGCAGACGTGAAAGGCGGGTCGAAGGTTGAAGCGCTGATATTTTGTTGTATGGAGTACAAACGTCAAACCTGCTAACTAAAGTCACTTGTCACGTTGTGCTTACTGGTTTCGTGTGTATGTCGCCTGTTAGCTAATAACGTAAAGTATTACCAGGCATCTGTATAGGGATGCATTGTTTATAAGATATAATAACTGTTGCGTGTAAATGTGTATGTTATTCTCCAAAGATTAGTTACATTTTATGATTTTAGCGTCTGCAATACTACATATTTGGTACAACAGCACCGTGGCACGAAATGTAACGTTAGTATATCCGTTTGCTGACGTAATGTGTCAAGAATGTGTCATTAACGTTTGAAAAATAAGCAATGCGTGAGGAAGTGAGATACACTATGCCAAAGGACAGCCAGCTAAACCAAGATGCACACCTTTTTATAATGTAAAATAAGGATGGCGTCGTGCTTCAAAACCAACTAAAGAATGGGTGATTAAGTGAAAAGTAAAGTTTGAAATGGTTTAAACACGTTATGAGGTAATCAGGAAAGATACACAATTGGTTAAAACCCTAGCACATTAGTAAAATATGGCTTGTTCGGAATGCTACGTTTCAGGAAATAGTTGGTGTCATTCTGGAAACGGGTCACGAGGGCCTAACAGTAGAGTTGGGTTTTCCTTCGTCGGATGTGGTTTTTCTTTAGAAAATATTTGCATTTTGTTAAACATACATTTCATTGAAGCTCTTCTGGATTATTGTCGGCCAGATATTGTAACATTTATCACAGTAATCGTCTTTTATCCGGACTGTAGTTTCCGTGTTCTCGCATGTTGCCGCAGGTACAGGATTGGGTGTGGTGTGTATGCGTGCTTGTGGGTGTGTGTGTGTGTGTGTCTGTACAGGACAGAGAGCGGGGGGGGGGCTCGTCTGCGTCTGCCCTAGATTCTAGCTAGAGATACATAGTAATCGTAGATAGTGTATATGCACAGGAGGAAAAAGTACTCGGATCTTTTAAAAGTAAAATGACCAGAGTGTAAGAATACTCTACAAGTCCTGCAATCCAAATGTTACTCAAGTAAAAGTGTAAAAGTAGAAAAGTATTGGCATCAGAATATACTTTAAAAGTACTCAGTTATTCAGATTGGTCCATTTCAGAATAATATCTATGATATGTTTTATAATTATTGATCATTAAAGTGTTATCAAAGCTGGTAAAGGTGCAGCTAGTTTGAATGACTTTGTATACTGCAGGGTAGCTTGTGAATTTACTCCAGGTGGAGCTAAAGTCTGATTTAAGACTTGATTATATTTCACATCATTAATCCACATCTGTAAAGTAACTAAAGGGGGCGGCTGTGGCTCAGTGGATAGAGTGCTGGACTTCGAATCAGGGGGTACCAAGTTCGAGTCCCACTACAGTCAGCATGTCGTTGTGTCCCTGGGCAAGACACTTCACCCCAAATTGCTCCTGTGTACTCTGTATGTACTGAATGTATGTAAGTCGCTTTGGATAAAAGCGTCTAACAAATGACATGTAATGTAAAGGTATTAAATAAATAGTAGCAATAAAGGCAAGTTCCTCAAAACTATACTTAAGTATACAGTACTTGAATAAATGTACTTAGGTACTTTACACCCCTGTGTATATGTACTATGACTGCTAATAGTCTCTCACAGCCAAACGTACCTTAACTGTTACATGGTATATGTCTTTGCAGCATAGTCATTATTCAATTGAAATGCAAACACACTAGTTTACCCATAGGTCATGAGGGGCATGGGTAAATCTGTCATTGCTGAAACTGTACCTATACATTGGCCAAACCCCCAATGGCATTGTGTCTTTAGTAGTTTGAAAACACTTTTTGTGATTTCAAATGTTTTGTAGTAGTGTCTAAACAACATTACTAATGAATATTTGTTGAGTTGAACTTTATTTGGGCTGCACCTCGTTATATCAGGATGGATCTTGTGCAATGGAAACCATCTGATTGATTCTTTGGATTCCCGCTGGCTATTTTGGATAGGTCAAACGGATATAGGCTATTGATTTAGTAATGAGAATTATTTTGTGTTGGTGGGTGTCAAGTCAACACAAACTGCATTTACAATACATCTGCTGGTACTACGTTTTTTTTCTTCCTTTTACCAATTCATAGCACTCAACATTGCTACGTGATTTGTTCAGAGCCTTTTGTAGGTACAGGTTTTAATCCAGCTGCATCTCTACTTACTGCACCTTGTTATACGACTAACAATAAGCATTTCAAATGTATGTAGTTCAAATGTAGAGTAACTTTACACTTTGTTGTGATCAACTATAGTTTTTGCAATTCTTCCCTGTCCAATTGTAAAAATTATCACTTTTATAACCATGGAATTAATCAGTTTTTTGCTGTAGAAATACCACCTAGAGGGCAGAAAGCCCCAGAAACATAATTTGTACCATATGCCATAGCTTCAGCTAAACCAACACAGACGTTTTTTTTTACTGAGCGTTTCGACTCTTTAATTGTTCTTTATCTTAAATGCTTCAATTGTTCTTTCTCTACACATTTAGTAATCTTGTAAATAGGTACTGGTCCATATAAAAGAAAATGTGTGATCATCACTTATTTTACTTGCTTTTCTTTCTCCAGTAAGCAGTCATGGGAGATTCAAGCCGAACGGAACTTGTGCATAAGGCCAAACTGGCTGAGCAGGCTGAGCGTTATGACGACATGGCTGAGGCTATGAAGTCTGTGACGGAGAAAGGCGAGGAACTTTCGAACGAGGAGCGAAACCTGCTGTCAGTGGCATACAAGAATGTTGTGGGTGCCCGACGCTCCTCATGGAGGGTGGTTTCCAGCATTGAGCAGAAGGCTGACGGAACCGACAAAAAGAAGACCATGTCCAAAGACTACAAGGATACGATTGAGAAGGAGCTGAATAAAATCTGCGAAGAAGTGCTGGTGAGTTTTTGAACGTTTACTTCGACAACATTGCTTGCTTAAGAATTCTGTTAACGCTTGTGTCATTCAGAAATAGTTGTCAACATCACTTTTACGTAAAACGTACATAAAACCATGCAAGTCATGAAAGTGGCTAATTTCTCACATTAGGATTTACACTACTTGTCTATGGCCCTATATACAGACTGCATGTTAAAGGTTAATACATTTTGATTTAGTATTCATGCATGCAAATTAGTCGCTTTTCGGTGCCTCCCGCTTTTTTAATGCTGATTTGGGTGACTTGTGTAATTCGTGGAGAACCGAAGAGTTTCCGTTTTGGGGGGTGCCGTACACATGCCGCAGTTTTTGCGTGGCTGTGTCTTTAGTTGTAAGCCCAGTGGCGATCTGTTCTTATTAGCATCTGGTTAGCTAGCTATGCTAACGAATTTAAAGAGCTTTTTCTACAATCCGGTGGAAGAGAGCTCTCTCCTGACAGACTGAGAGGCTCAAATAACCCCAGCTCAGTGAGGTTAAGGCACACCTTGATATGATCATTATAGTTATAAAAAAATAAGAGACTAAATGAAAAACAGGTATAAAATACTATATGACAGAAACTAAAAAGTTGTTAAGAATACAGTTTAAAAAGAGAGTGATTTGTAAAATATCCATAAAGAAAAAGAAAATCTGCTTACAGTTCTGTTTCATATGGGTGTTGAGAGATGTATCCGTAGATCTCTTAATTTTGCTCTCAAAGTGCACCAGATTGATGCTTTTAAAAAAACATTTAAAAATAAATCTTCCCGGGGGAACATGCCCCCGGACCCCCCTAGAGGAGGTCAGATCCACCTCCTACTTAAATCATGTTCACATGGATAGGAAACTAAATACATTTGCATAAATCTTGTGTCCGTATCTTTCTGTTTTGGTGGTCATGCCACAACCGCACGTGCATGCAGCTAGACTGCAGAAGTATTAGTTTTTTGTTTTTGAGGATGGAACAACTTCACACACAGATATAGGGATGCTAGAGCTATACAATTGGTTTATTTTGGTTTATAAATTAGTGTCAAGACATTTATGTTATTGATTTCTGAAGCACTTGCTAAATAATAAAAATAGTTCATATTTATTTACCTCTCTTAAAAGGTCAAATTTCACTTGTTTTGCATCAGTCTTGATACAGGGTACTTATTATATGTTATATTTTGGATTCCTAAAGCTTTTAGTCTCCGATCCCATCATTCAAGGGTGGTTTTCACTATAAGTAATGGTTATTGAAAATGCCCAGTCTCTCATAGACTTGATTTCCTGTGTTTTCCATGCACAGCAGCTGAAGATAAATAATGGATTAAGCTGTTTGTGCCTTTATTGTGGTCGTACGTGAATTGCTTGTTACCCACTGAAACCATCCCTTCAATCAAGGCACTGATCGTCTCGGAAACAGATGGGTTAACAGGAATCAGGAAAATCTAAATGGACATCCTCAAATCAGACAGAAAAAGGTGGACAGGCAGCGCAGCAGCAAGCTGTCTGTGTGGACATTACATGTGTGCGCCACAGCAGTTGAGCAAGGTAGATGTCACACAAAGGTTGAGGCCCAGCCAGTGTAGCCCAGGCGTAAAAATGACAAGTTAAAATCCACAGTTCAGCCGCCAAGAGATCAAATTTGTTCTTTAAATGATGTATCAATTCATATTTGGTACACCGAAAGTATACTCTCACCGCTTGTGACAATAAGCGTGTCCCTGCCAGCTAGCAACAGGGAGGGTCTGTTGAGTGGTGCATGCTTGTGTTATAAGAGCTAACATGGGTTCTGTGATTGACCTACTTCCTCAGTGAAAATTCAACAGCCCTGCTCTCTCATCCTTCTTCACTCCTTGTATCTTCCACACATACACCCACCCTCTTTCTCCTCTTCTTCCTCCCCACTTCTCCACTCACCACCATCTTCATCCCCTACTATACTGGCCCTTTTTCCTTCCCCATGCTTTCATGATGATTTCATGCTTTCGCCATCCACGCAGAGCCTTCGGCTACAATGTTCTGTGACGTAGCTCAGGAAAGGTTAATGCCTCAAGGCTTTTAGAGGTAATCTGTTGAGAAATGATGTTTCTGAAGTGTTGGCAATAATGTTTATTTTATTGTGTTGAAGTAACAGCCAGTGCTCTAGTGGGTTAGGTGCTGTCATTCAAACAAGCCTAGTAGTAATCTGTGTATAAAGTGCCTTGATTATTAATGTGTTAACACAATTTCAACCTGTAGTTTCCAAGTAAATAAATCAATGCTGTTTCTGCTGATTTGCAAAGTCTGCCAAATATAGTGGAAACATTTTATTTAATATCCTAGAAAGTGAGTTATTTTGTAACAGTTAGATTTTTCTGTTTGTCTGCCACAGGAACTCTTGGACCAACATCTCATTCCAAAGGCCTCTGGAGCAGAGAGCAAAGTATTCTATTTGAAAATGAAAGGAGATTACTACCGCTACTTGGCTGAGGTCGCTAAAGTAGAAGGCAAACATGGTAAGTACTATGTCATTTACAAAGTAATTTATACGTGTACGTTTTCCTTTTAGGAGAGATGCATTGTAAAACCTACAAATAAAAGTAACCAGACCCAAAGGAGGTTTTTCAGGGTCCCCACAGATCCTTAATAAGTCTTAAAGGTAAGACTTTCCTGGGGAGAAAAACGTTCCAATTTCTGATTGGCTGGGCGAATTGCAAACCACGCCCCGTTGTGAAGCCGCCATTGTATTTGCTGACATTAGCATTAGCATTAGCCCGGCGCACCAACAGAGAGAGACTAACTTATGGCAACACAAAAAAAAACATGGGAGTGGTGGAGTGATGAGGATGTGTCTGCGTTCTGGCGATTTACTCGGAAGGCTTCAGTAGAAGCTGCTGGGAGTCTTCCCAGCAGCTTCTACTGAAGCCTTCCGAGTAAATCGCCAACTCCGGGGACTTCGGGTGCCAGTATACGCTGTGAAGTTGTTTGCGGCCTGCCAGTAAACCCAAAGCAGAAGAAGAAGTGACGTCAGCGGCTTCATTTGCGTAATCTTCCCTCAGGGACTTATTCCGGTGTGAACGCGATCTGCTCTTTAGTTCCATGGGGGAACTAAGTGCTGGGAACTAAGTACGGCAAAGTACTTGGTGTGAAAGCGGCTATTGTTCAATGTTCCAAAATCACATTGGTTTCTCATACAGCATCTCTTTATAGTATGTGTATTCACTCTCTGTCCTACACGGATTGTTGGAGCTCCTGCCCCCCCCCCCTCCCTGTGAGCCCAGTGTGCTCTGATTGGTCAGCTCGCCCACTCTGTTCTGATGAGTCCACCACCGTTACAGCGGAACATCAGTGTTTATGTGTTACAATGGCGTTAGCAACCAGAAAATGACACCAGTAATGAGAAACGGATGAGAATGCTGCGTGGGGTCTGGGTGCCGTGTTGGCGGGACGTTGCGGGGCTCGCTGCTCCGCCCTGTGGGGCTCGAGGAGCGGACAGTGTGAGGTGGATTACTGGTGTTGTTTCCTGGTTGCTGCGTGGGGTCTGAGCTCCGCGGAGCTCAGGCTGAGTGAGTGTGTATGTCAGGGTTCCCGCGGGGTCTTAAAAAGTCTTAAAAAGTCTTAAATTTGATAATATGAATTTAAGGCCTTAAAAAGGTCTTAAATATGGCCAAAAAAATAAGAAAGGTCTTAAATATGATTTAGAAGGTCTTAAAAATGATCGGATTTGAAAGGTACTTCTGTGTTGCGATAGCGTCTAAATGTGTTTTGGGGGAAATGTCCGGGCTGCAAAGTAACCAGTATGGTAATAGCCTTTCAGTTCCCCCCAACAATTTGTATTGAAATAAATCAACATGGAACCAGTAATCACTAACTTTGTTTCCGCCGGCCCCTTATTGGAGAACACCCAGCTAGTAACCTAGCAACCAAGCTTCAGCTAGCGGCAGACAGAAACTCATGTATCTTCGAATAAATATGGGGAAGTGTAAGTTCAACCGTTATTGGTTGGAAAACATCGAATTTAGTGCTTGGTTGAAACCAGGGGAGGGGAACGTGTTTAAAGCCCGCTGCACCTTTTGCAAAATAAATTAGCGTTTGTTTGGCTAATGTAGCGTTAGCTAGTGTAGCGTTAGCTAGTGCAGCAGCTCCCGCAACAACACATTGGGACCTCCGGGCAACGTTTGGGTCTACGTCAACCCTAAAAGCGGAGGTGCTGTAGACGCTAAATACCGTAGTTAAACACCAATCATACAACAGCAACGATGAAAGATTGTAGCCAAGGCAGCAGAGCTCTGAATATAGCTCTTGTCACTCTCTCTCTCACACACACACACACACACACACACACGCACACACACACACACACACACACACACACACACACACACACTAGGGCTGCTCGATTATGGCAAACATCATAATCACGATTATTTTGGTCAATAATTGATATCACAATTATTAAATACAATTATTAATTGACTTTGAAAACATCCATTTATTGAACTTTAAAACAAATAATAATTTGGACAGTATCTTTTTAACTGTTGATTACCCTGAACGTATAATTCAACTGAAAAAATAAATTAAATAAATGATACATTTAAATAAATAATATCAAAAATAATAAATACCAATAAACAAGATCAACAAATATTTTGGAGCGCACTTCCACACATATGATAAATAAAAATAAATTAGACTAAAATTAATTAATCAAATATGTTGTAGTGCACTGTCACAACCTAGCAAAGCAAAATAATCGATTATGTTGTTTCGTAATTGCGATTAAAATATGATTAATTGCACAGCCCACACACACACACAAGCACACAGACACACACACATACACACTTTTTGTCTAACACGCTAACACAGTTCTGTACTGTTATGCTGTTATGTTCAGTCATTGTTCTTATGTTGAACATGAATACATTTATGGGACGTATTTCTTCTTTCATAGCAATTTTCCTTCATACTTTCTTGCCGTGAAATAGGTCTTAAATTCTATTCAAAGTGGTCTTAAAAAGGTCTTAAAAAGTCTTAAATTTGAGTTGGCGAAACCTGCAGGAACCCTGGTATGTGTATGTGTGCGGATTGGTCCATTTGGACGTAGTGACGTCAACCTGACTCGGAAGAAAAAAATGGAAAAAGAAAAATCTCCAACGAGGCGTTCTGGGGCAGCATATACACTTTTCTGTGTTAGAGTTTTACTCGCTACAGGGTGTACTTTGAGGGTTTGTGACTTTGCAGACCGTTTACATGCAGACAAAGCTACATAACACACAAGGGGACGGGTAATAACCGGAAAAGCATATGATGGGACCTTTACATTTATTTTTTGATATTCAAGGTCTAAAAAGGTCTGGAATTTTAGGAGGGGAGGTATTACATTTTATCTGGGGCAGAATGAATGAGTGTGCAGGGGGAAATTGGTCTACTACCGCTTTTTTTGTTAATGCGAAGGCAGTCATGTTGGGTAATGTGCACTGAATATTTCCCGTTATTCAAAT